>NW_016804657.1:4829592-4969876 GCF_001698545.2 Rhinopithecus bieti
AAAAAAAAATTTATAAAATATATTAATGTTACAATTAGAATATGATGTCTTCTGGAAGACATCACAGAGAATATCATTTACATCACGAAATCTTGACTTAGTAACAGAGGAAGCAAGACTATTAGCACGTAAGAAAAATTTACTAACTTTATTAACCATTTAGTGTTCATGCTAGGGAATTCTGGCCCCAACCCTGGCCAAAAATTTCCACCCTTGGGATAAAAGTAAAGTTAGAGAAGTTATTTTATTGATTGATTGATTGATTTCTGAGATGGAGTCTTGCTCTGTTGCCCAGGCTGGAGTGCAGTGGCACCATGCTGGCTCATTGCAACCTCCATCCCCTAGGTTCGGGCAATTATCCTGCCTCAGCCTCCCTAGCAGTTGGGATTACAGGCGTGCGCTACCACACCCGGCTAATTTTTGTAGTTTTAGTAGAGAGGGGGTTTCACCGTGTTGGCCAGGCTGGTCTTGAACTCCTGACCTCAAGTGATCCACCTGCCAGGCCTCCCAAAATGATGGGATTACAGGCATGAGCCACCATGCCTGGCCGAGAAGCTATTTTAATGGCCCATAAAAAGAAAATGTTTGAAAGTTATTTTCTACTTTAAAATCCCTGCACTTGAAGATGAGACAAACTTTCCAGAAACAGATGATTACTGCTTGTACAAAACATCTTCCGTCTATGCCTTTTGTGATTTAAAATTCATTTCTCAGGCTACTCAGTAAACAAGTCAACTACCATTTAATACTCTCTAACAGGCCTGGTAATGTAATAATGTACTATTCAACAACTGATGGCTAGTAATAAAATGTGTGTAGAATATTCTTATCCCACTTATTAGGCACCAAACACCTCTAATCTTCCATTTATTGTAGCATTTTAGAGCCTTTATCCCTTACAAAAGTCAATGACTATAGACTATGCTAAACACTTTACATAGGTTATCTTATATAATCCTCAGAACAACCCAATGAGGTAAGAAATTGTGTCAGAAAAGAAAACTTGAGTCTTAGAGAGGTTGAGGAGCTTATTCCAGAAAGCTGAGGTGTAATACAAGCTTAGTCTAAGGCCAGAGCCCATACTCATTTTTTTTTTTGAGACAGAGTCTCCCTCTGTCGCCCAGGCTGGAGTGCAGTGGTGTGATCTGACTCACTGCAAGCTCCGCCTCCGGGGTTCACGCCATTCTCCTGCCTCAGCCTCCCAAGCAGCTGGGACTACAGGCGCCTGCCACCAAGCCCGGCTAATTTTTTTGTATTTTTAGTAGAGACGGGGGTTTCACCGTGGTCTCAATTTCCTGACCTCGTGATCCACCCGCCTCAGCCTCCCAAAGTGCTGGGATTACAGGCGTGAGCCACCGCGCCCAACCGCCAGAGCCCATACCCTTAAGTATTATGAGACTTCCCCCACTGAGCTACTAAGGTAGGCAACTCACCGAAGCAGGAACAGGCTCCTGGAATTCAATACTTAATTCATGGCAATAGAGGTAAAGCAGAAGACGTTCACATTTCTGGCCCAAACAAGGAAAGGAAAGCACATGAAACATTTTTCTCCTAATAAAACATTCTCGAGAATGAGAACTATATCACAACAAAGTTTGATTACAACAAACTGAACACAAGCCCCCTGTTTATTAGATACTCAAGTAAACATAAACACCCAAAGAAAACTCCTGTGCTTCTCATTTTGTTTTCAGACTATCTTTTGTTCTACTTTAAATAAGAATGGAAGATAACTAAGGTAATTTATGGAAGGGAAGTCACAAAAGCAACATCTAACACTTTGTGCAAAAATTTATAAATTACTTGGTAATAAATAAGTAAATAAATCATCACTGTTGCTCCTCATGGTAATTCCTTAGACAGGCAAGATAAATGTTAAAAGTTATTATCCCCTTTCTTCAAATGACTCCAGTCAGGTTCAAAATAAAAATGGCCTTCTCAATCTAACTCCAAAAATGTGTTTTTACCCAATCATGAGTAAACTGAGATGCATTTTACATTCACAGTCTTCTATTTATCTAAACTTCTTTTAATACAAGTCATACAAGTTTGTATACACTAAACACATATCTTGTCTTCACAGATAGTGGATGAGGGTTTTTGCAAGTATATACACCAGAGTAGAGCCAAACTTAACTCTAATGACCACACGACAATGCAAAAGATTCTGTCTTTGGAAATCAGACTACAGGCCAGATTGGTAAAATTCTGAGTAAAGTAAGGAGAGAGTTTCCATTTTTAATATGATAAGAAGCTATTAGAGAATTTCAAGCAAGGAAATGATAGACTTGTTTACTTTTTAAAAAAGAACACTGTTTAATACAGAAAACAGACTATAAAGGTCAAGAGCAGAAGCGAGGAGAGCAGTTAAGAGATAATTACAATAGTCCAGATGAGAAATTAGGATGTCTGTCTAGAGTGGTAATGGTGGGAAAAGGTAAGAAAATGGTATTATAGTTATTATTATTTCATTTTTAATAGGTTTGTAACCTGAGCAACAGAAATGAATAGTGGTATCATTCAATTAAGGGGAATACTAGGGGAGGAATACACTTTTTTTATATTGTTATTTGCTTGGTTTTGTGTTTGGAAGGAGAGGATTAGAAATTAAGATTTTAGTTGGGACATCTTAAGTTTGAGGAATCTGGATAGAACGGTCTGTAGTTCAGAGTTAGAGAAAAAAAGACTTCAGAGATCATCAATATACCATCAGATGACAGGATTAAAAACTAAGTGTTACCAGGTTTTGTGTATGCTACACAGGAAAAATTTTAAAAAGATGTAAATATAGGCAGACCACTACTGAATCCCAGTGACAAACCAACTTATTTGACACTTACCCTTTGGTCCACGGGGCTTAACCCCTGCGCAGTTTTCCCCTTCTTACTATGTTGCAAATTATCACAATCGTATTCAACTTCTGGCTTTCCAATATCTCTACAAAATGTGCATATCCAGTCCCCACTAGACAGGGAAATAGGTAATTAATCCACGTAATTATAAAAAAAAAGCCTGCTCTAGAGAAGCTACTTCCCTAGACAGGGGCCTGGTTTATTTTCTTAATAATTTTTTGGAAAAAGGAAAGTTTTATAGTTGTGAAATCTCATCAGGTGAAGTCATGTGATTAAAACTCCTCTAAACTTTCCTAGTCACACTTCAATTGATTATTTCTGGAATGCATTATAAAAATGGCATCTCTGCATTAAAAGGGGGTCTCTAAGTAGTGATGAGCAGTACTTGCAGCATAAGGCCTAAGACCAACTCTCCCAGGTCCCAGTATCACCCTTATGTAGATTCAGTATTTATGAATAAGAAGAGCATAGGTTACAGAGTTTCTCAGGTATCTTGTGCTGTTTTGGCATGTATTAAAATGCCAAAAGTAAATCAGTTGTTTTTTCATGGTCAAAACCTAGAACACACACACACATACCTACAGGCACAAGCACATGTATATATACCTCCTTTTTTTTCGGAGACAGAATCTCCCCCTCATCCAGGCTGGAGTGCAGTGGCACAATCTTGGTTCACTGCAACCTCTGCCTCTCGGGTTAAAGCGATTCTTGTACCTCAGCCTCCCTAGTAGCTGGGATTACAGGCATGCACCATCATGACCGACTAATTTTTGTATTTTTTTTTTGAGACACAGTTTCACTCTGTCCTCCAAGCTGGAGTACAGTGGCATGATCCTGGCTCACTCCAACCTCTGCCTCCCGGGTTCAAGCGATTTTCATGACTCAGCCTCCTGAGTAGCTGGGATTATAGATGCCTGCCACCATGCCCAGCTAATTTTTGTGTTATTAGTAGAGATGGGGTTTCACCATGTTGACCAGGCAACTCCTGACCTCAGGTGATCTGCCTACCTCGGCCTCCCAAAGGGCTGAGATTACAGGCACCCGCCACCATGCCTGGCCAATTTTTGTATTTTTAGTAGAGATGGGGTTTCACCATGGTGGGCAGGATGGTCTCAAACTCCTGGCCTCAAGTGATTCACCTGCCCTGGCCTCCCAAAGTGCTGGGATTACAGGCATGAGCCACTATGCCTGGCCACCTCCTATATTTTAACCCTACCAAGTATATACTTTGTTTTTATCAGGATTTCTTATCAAACTATGACTTCTAAAATGATTTATTTATATTCACTCCCTCTCTCTATATAAATAGATATATGGAGATATATAAAGAGGTATATACATAGATCCTAAATCTAGGGATATGTACTAATCAATCTATTTGTTTGTTTTTCTTTTTCAGAGACGGAGTCTTGCTCTGTCACCAAGGCTAGAGTGCAGTGGTGCAATCTCGATCACGGCAACATCTGCTTCCCAGGTTCAAGCAATCCTCCTGGCTCAGCCCTCCGAGTAACTGGGACTACAAGGCGTGTGCCACCATGCCTGGTTAAGTTTTTTCTTTTTTGTATTTTTAGCAGAGATGGGGTTTTGCCATGTTGGCCAGGCTGGTCTCAAACTCCTGACCTCAAGTGCTCCGCCTGCCTCAGCCTCACAAAGTGCTGGGATTACAGGTGTGAGCTACCACGCCTGGCTAATTTGCGCCAACATTTTACAATCATTTCAAAGTATTTGCCATTGAAAGAAAGCATTCAGTGGCAAAATTCTGACATTCCAGTAAATATTACTAGCCAAAGAAAACTCTTAATTTCAAGATCAGAGTGCCAATGCTTTTCTTTTCTAAATAAGAAAAGTGCCAATGCTTTTCTTTTCTAAACAAGAGTAAAGAAAAAGAAGGCCCTTATCTCTAAGACCATCTCTAGCAAATAACTGTATCTCCAAAGACTTAGGTAAGAAATTACAATTCTTCAGAAAAATATTCTGGCACTGTTTAAATATCTACTAGTTTTCTAATCCAAAAGGCTGACTCTTTCAAACAGGGTACTATTATTCAATTAAAATTACTGCTTCTCGGGAATTTGAGAAGATATATCTTTTTTTTTTTAATTTATAACAAGAAAAAAGCTGGGTTTACCAAGAATACTGATTTACTTCCACTAAAAAGAAATTGGGGGACAAGAGAGAAAGGAGAAGATTGAAAAAAACAAGTATGACTCTACTATTTTATGGTCTCTGAAATCAGAGATGCGATTGCATGAACATAAAGTATTAAATGGAAGGGAAGAACTACAGCTCTTCTAAACCAAAACCTACCACTTGTAGATGCCAAAACTGATCCCTGATAATCAGTGAATTGCCCAAGTTTACTACAGAATTATAACCAGACTACAGGCTTTGTAACCTTAGCCCCCTAATTTAGAATTTTATCTATTTTCCTTATACTGAATATAAACTAAAGGCCAGGAGATGAAATCTACTCTTTAACATTAATGTACCACTTAGATCTTAGATAGTTTATTGTTAGTTTCTCTGGAAGCTAATACCAAAAGAATAACAGGCTTCCTGTTTTATAGAAATACTACGCACTGGTTAGAAGGCCATCTGCCCTGAACGATCTTCTGTTATTTATTTTAGCTTAGGAAAATAAACAAAAATCAATTATTTCACTGGTACCTTGGAAAGCTAAGTAGTGTTGGAACATGACAAGTTAGATGAAAGACCTTTGGACATTTTTCGCAGCACAAGAGATCTCCTCCATTTTGGCAGACAGCACACCAGTCTTCATTTGGGTCATCATCTTTATTGTTGCCATCTCCTCCAATCCTTGCCGACCTGTGCATGAGGCTTCGAATTGGGGACTTTCCATTAACAAGGCTGCTGAGCCCTGACTGTTTGCAGCTTTCATTCATATCTGCAGGTTCAGTTTTCACATGGTTTTCCAGGCTTGCCAATGCATCCAACTCACTTTCTAGATGCAGGCTGGTTGAGAGAGGTGGTGTCAAGCTACTCTCGGGACTGCTCAACTAAAACAAAACGATGACAAATTCTTGAAGAATCATTTAATCTTTATTGTATGCAGTATGTGCATTTAAAAGCTATGTGAATATGCATATAGATATACTGACATAACTTAAATTTATTTTATAAATCACAATAGTGCCATAAGAAATGACAATAATCCCAAAATTATTCAGGCACACTAACATATACGATTTTAAGGGGTCTGCCCCTCTAATAATGTCTCACTCAGATAATAAGTAAATTAATTAAACTGTTAAGCTACTGACTGGGAAGTCAGCATAGGGTTATACTTTTCCTTGAGAGAGCTAATTATGGCACACTCCTTTTCATACCTAGAATCTTTTGCATAGCATTTTAGAAGCATTCTATAATATTCTTCTGCTCACCTATCATTCCACTATATTGTAGGAAGGTTGCAACAACTTAAAGAAATCGTACACCACCCTTGGCACCCATTTTTTTAATGGGGGTACTTTCTAAACCAAGTTCTGGATGAAGAGGTAACAGTACTCCAAAAACCCAAGGCTGAATCTCTTGCTCTCTGAATCTATATATACTGTGTTAAATATACTAATACCTTGAGATGAATTCCTATGTGCCAACCATATAAAAAAGGAAAAAGCCTGGTCAGAAAGAGAAAACAAAAATCAAAATATTTAAACCAAGAGGGGCTTAGCCTTCCTTCATTCTATATTAGAAATTATATAAAATGTTCCACTCAAGGAACTCCAGAATGATTAGTAATACATAAGCCAAAAGACAATCTTCCTATCACAAAATTCTGATCAATAAATTTCTTTTGTGTCAGCAATCTTAATGCTCAGCTCACAGGTCCAGGAGAATGCCAAAGATCTTTTGTGGCCTGAGAGTCAACGTGACTACTGAAATAACAATTTCAGGACGAGATACAATCTGATTTAGCATCATGGCAAGAATACTGACTAAATACAAATTCAAAGATAATTTCAAATGAGTACTTAGTACAATTATTGTCTTTTCTGATAATTACAGCTGACTCTCAGACAAAAAAGTTGAGTTAGAAAAAGATATATCTGGCTTGTGCCAGGCATGAAATTTCAAAAATAAATAAATGTTCCTAGAACCACTACTTAGTCTTAATATACTCAGAGCTGAAAGAATCAATGAAGTGATGTCCTTAAGTCCCTGTCAGACCCCAGTGGGAGCTTACCATGCAAGCACTCCTCCTGCCATCCTCTGTTTTTTCTTGTTTTACACCTCCTGAAAAGCTACATATTTCATCTTCAGTCCCAGGTTCTTGCTTGACCTTCACCTGATCAGATTTGAAACTAAGACTTGTCTTCTCAGCAGTTCTTCCTGATGAGCCACAGCTAATAAGAAACAACAAATAAAGATCAGATATGTTTGACATATGGTATAAATAAAAACAATTGTATGAAAAGTAATGTTTACTAAAGTGAAGACAACAGACAATTAACTTTGTAGAAGATAAGGATACCTCATAATGTGGTTAAGGGGAATGTGGTGTAAAGCCTAGCTTCAAACTCTTTAAAATTATGCAGCAACTTTCAGAAGACCCTGAAAACACATTTTATGGTTTGAAGCACTTCTATCTTCACACACACACACACACACACACTCCTATCTCTTAGCTCTGTCCACTGAAAAGGCCTAAGAAACAATGAGCAATTCAGTAGCAATGAGTGCTATTAGCACTAGAATATTACCCTCAAACACTATTTTCCTGCTTTTCTGCTAACATTACCAGAACTTCCTGGGAAAGTAGCTGATTCCAGGTCTGAAGCAAGAAATGTACAAAATGAACCTGAAACACTGTTTCACAGGAAACACTGAAGTTTAAAAAAGACTGCTGTGATTATAGCAAAAGGACTAAAGAGCAAGCCTGAGAAAGCTCTGAAGGCCAAAGATGGAATAATGTTAAGTGTTCAATACATATATACATACATACATACGTAGATACATAACATATGTAATGGATTAAAATATACAAAGTATGTTTAAATATCTCAGTCCATAAAGGTAATAACAATAAAACTGTCACTGTTGGAGGGTGTTAGAAATCAATTCGTTACCACAAAAGCAGGGAAATAGAATTTATCCTATCTTTCCTATAACCCAATAGTTGATGACGAAAGTTTCTCTTTACAGAAATACTCGAAATAAAGAATGATACAATAATTAAAATATCATATTTCAACCAGCAGAAAAATAATAGAGCTAAACAATGATTATTAACGGTTGCTATCACAAAAACCCCAACCAGGCATAATTCGCCCCTGCTGGAAGTATACACTACCACTACACTACCAAGTCTTCTTGCCCTCCCTTCCCCCAAATCAAACCTAAATCTGATCAACCCTCTTGATCTAAATACCAACATAGACAAAAAAACAGGAGGCAGTGTGTACTTAAATGACAAGATGGAGAAATTGGGAAAACATTATAGGAGAAACTACATTTTTACAACAAATAAATTGATAGTGACATAAACAAACTGATGGAAATGTATAGAGCTTATTTGCATCTGATTCAAAGAAATCATCTGGTACTTTTTAGAAGGCATTTGTTGCAAAAATTGGGAACATTAAACATTAATGGATCTCTACTGATATTAAAGAATGAGTTGTTAAATTTTTTTAGGTGTGATAATGGTTCTGTGGTTATAAATTTTTTAAGTTATTTTCATTAAGTGATATATACTGAAACAGTCACAAGTGAAATGACTGAGATTTGTTTCAAAATAATTCAGACCAGAAAGGAAATGGTAGAAGTATAGAAGAAACAAGATTGGCCATTATTTGATCACTGTTAAAGCTGGGTGTTAAGTATACAGAGGTTCTTAACAAAAAGGAAAAAAATAATTATTAATAACATAATACTCACCTGCCTCGACTGCCAGTACTAGAAGTACTTGGGGGTCTCACAGGTGTGTGAGAATTGGATAAACCTAAAAAGTAGTAAGTCAAAATGAGTATCAATGCATATAAGAATATTTGGAATTCTACCTACTGGTCACAGAACTCAAGATTATTATAACCCAACTAAAAAATTCTTGGAAATCAGATCTAGTCACAAAGTCGGGAATACATGTGTAACCATTAGCAGACATCAACCAGTTTCTCTCAGCTGTGTCCAGACATCACCTCAGAATCCTCCTCAGGGCACCACTATCCAGTCAATAAAACAGACCAAGAAAACGTTATGTGCCATCCCTCAACAAGTTATTTGATAAAATATTCTACTTAGGTTCCCATTAATTATTTTCAGAAGTCCTGAAATAATTCTTATTAAATCTTAAAAATTATGTGATTTAAAAAATATGTTAATGTTGCATCTCATGGAAAATCCATATTCACAAGTGAACTGTTCTTCCTCTAGAAAGAAGTAGGTGGTCTGTTTCAGTAAGAAAGAAGTAACATTTAATTTACATCAGAAAAATACATTCAATAACACTTCTAGATTCGTTAACCTGTTTGGAGTTGCTTCAATCACGTATTCAAGAGTCCCAACTGAATCACTGAGTAATGGGGTTAATAAAACCACTGGGATTTTGGAAGAGAGCTACATATCATGGCTATTTTAATAGTTCTCAGCAAATTTTTTATTTTAAAATTACAGTTTGAAAATTAACCTGCCCTTCTTCAGCTCTTATTTTTTAAATAATTTTTCAATGTTTCATTATTTTACAAAGTGTTTTAAAGTTGACTTGGAACCAAAGAATTCTTCAACTGACCCCCTGTATTGTAAAATGTAAGATTAAACCCATAAAAGACTGTGACTATACTAAGGGTTGAGTAATTTGGAGTTCCAAACAGTGTCGACTACAGATATATATCAATATGATTTCAGTTAGCGAAAAGAGTACCAATAGTATTTGAACAAAAATAATTACAAAGAACAATCAAGAAAAAAATATCTGTTATTGTGTCAACTTGGCTAGGATATGACACCCAGCAGTATGGCCAAATATCAGTATAGATGGTACTGTGAAGGCATTTTTTTTTTTAGATGGGATTAATTAACATTTAAATAAGTGGACTTTGAGAAAAGTAGATTATTTTCCATAATGCAAGTGGGTCTCATACAATCAGGTAAAGCCCTTTTAAGAGAGAAGAGAAGATGGAGCCCTGTTCTCTCCCCTACCTCCTCATGCCCCAAAGAAGTTATTTTGTCTCAATACTTTAATAATACTCTTACCTGGGTCTCCAGCCTGCCTGACCTGCCCTGCCAACACCCACAATCACATGAGCCAATTCCTCAAAATAAATCTCTCTCAATCTCCCTCTCTCTCTTCAAGTAGACTTCCTACTTATTCTGTTTCTCTGGAGAATTCTGACTAAGACAGATAGTGAGACTTTTTTTTTTAGGTGTTAAAAAAATAAGGTAATATCCCTGTTTGCTTTACCTGATGATCCCGGAGAAAGGGCAGAGGGTCCTGGGGAGGGATTCATGGTGCTTGTAGGCTGTGGGGGTAGGTGACTGCCTGAGATGTATCTACTTAGTAGATTATCTAAACTACTTGAGCCAGCATCTTCCAACTGAAGAGAAAGAAGATAAAGACAAATTTGCTTTGATTAAAGCAGAGAAGTTATTAATTTTATGTCACTGCTTATATTCAGTTTATTAATAAACTAACAGATTATCCAATATCAAGTTGAGCCTTATTACTGCTTCCTTAGGGTCCCGAGGGCCCACACAGTATAAAGTTTGTGTGGATAAAACTGTATTATTCAACAAACAACTAGGTGCTCAGAGCAAAACAAATCCTGTATGTTCTATTATGAAAATAGCTGACATGCTCTGACACTTCTGCCATTTCTCAAAATTGCTGCAGGACCTATTTATCAGCATTCTTGTCCCCAGTATCCCTCCATTTCAATGTCCATAATCATTCACTTAAATAGAAATGTAATTATGTTAGTACCCAGCTCTAAAGCTCTAGAAAATTCTTATAGCCCACAGAAAGCCCTTAGCTTGACACATAAGGCCCCTTACTACATAAAAAAGGGCATAGTCAACAGTACATATGAGCCCTTCCCTTACTTAGAGGCAGTAGGATAAAGCCAGAAGACCCATAACTATGATTCTGGGCTGGTTCTCAACCTGAACGTCAGTTTCCTGTCTTTAAAACATGCCACCTATATTGCAGAACTCTGATTAAATGAGAAAATATGTAAGAAAGAGTAAAAAAAATTATTCAAGTATGAATATTACCTTAAATCTTACACTGTTTCATAAAAGAAATGGTCATATTGTTCTTTTATTTATTTTTGAGACAGGGTCTGGCTCTGCTGTCCAGGCTGAAGAGCAGTGGTGTCATCTCGACTCACTGCAACCTCTACCTTCCAGGCTCAAGCCATGCCCTCCATTTCAGCCTCCTAAATAGCTAGGACTACAGGCATGTGCCACCATGCCTGGCTAATTTTTGTGGTTTTTTGGTAGAGATGGGATTTTGTTACATTGCCCAGGTTGGTCTTCAACTCCTGAGCTCAAGCAATCTGCACACCTTAGCCTCCCAAAGTACTGTAATTACAAACAAAACAAAACCCATGCCAGAGACATGAAGGGCTGAAGGTGAGAGTAGGCAGTAGGTTAGCTGGAGGGATAATCAAAGGACAATACAGTTGTGTTACCCCCTGTGGTCATAGCTGTTGGCCAAGGATGTACTTGTAAAGCTGTAACTACAGGTGAATCCCTAGCTGCAACTCAAGTCAACTGGAAGATTTGTTTTGAGGGGGGAGTACCTAATATGGGCCAGAGATGAAAATGGGGCTGCAGGCCACCTAAAAACAAAGAAGGGGGAAGATGATTCAAAACAGACACGAAAATCTCAAGTTACCTATTTCCACTCCTTTTTATACTCCTCACTTGCAATTTATATCGCTTGCTAGAAAGATAACTCTAAGGGTAGAGGATGGACAGGTCAGGAAAAGGCAAACAGGAAATACATTAAAGGGCATCCCTGATGTCATTATAACCTCCAACAGCTAAGCTGCTAACTGAAACATTCATCTGTGGCTTTCACCCATGCATAGTCACCATAAATAAAGTTAAAAGTCTAATGGAAAGACATTAAATTAATTCATTTATTCATTAAAGCAATGTTTTTTGATCATCCCTGAATAAGTACATGGAAATATAAGTATTATATAATTTTCATGACTTAAAAGTAAAAACACAGTCCAATAGGAAAATGAGCAAAGACATTTCACAAAAGACAATTTACAGAAAAAATAATCAATGAACTTAAGAAAACCAGTTTCACCAAAGAAATGAAAATAAAATTAACGTGGCTCAAGCCTGTATTCCCAGCACTTTGGGAGGCCAAGACGGGTGGATCACGAGGTCAGGAGATTGAGACCATCCTGGCTAATGCGGTGAAACCCCGTCTCTACTAAAAAAATACAAAAAACTAGCCAGGCGAGGTGGCGGGCACCTGTAGTCCCAGCTACTCGGGAGGCTGAGGCAGGAGAATGGCGTAAACCCGGGAGGCGGAGCTTGCAGTGAGCTGAGATGCGGCCACTGCACTCCAGCCTGGGCGACGGAGTAAGACTCCATCTCAAAAAAAAAAAAAAAAAAAAGAAAAGAAAATTAACAATAATGTCATTTTAATCCATCATTGGAAAAGATGGAAAAATGATTTGGGAAGACAGTGCAAACATGGGCATTTTCAAATATATAAGCTGGCACAATATTTTTTGTAGAGCACTTTGTCAATATCTATGTGAAATTTAAATGTGTAATTACTTTTGGCCCAGTATCTACATAGCTTACAGAAATATGTGTTTGAAACTATACACTCATTGTGCCTCAATGCAGCTTTTTACAAATGATGTTAAGGTATAAATAACGTACAATAAACTAAACATATTCAAAGTGTAGGATCTGATGTGAAAGTTTAATGTATTTTCACATAGTATACAACTGGGACACCAAAATCAAGAATAGTGAACAAATCTTTATCTACTACCCCCAACATTCCTCATGCCCCATGGTAATCAATCTCTCTCTCAAACAACCTGTCCTCAACCAACCACTTATCTGCTTTCTTCAGCTTTAGTTTTTTTTTTTCCCTAGAGTTTTATATAATTTGAATTATATACTGTATGCTTTTTTCATCTATTTTTTTCACTCAGTATAACTGAGATTTATCCTTGCTGTTGGATCAAGTTCATTCCTTTTCACTGTTAGTTAATATTCTATTACACGAACACATAATTTGTTTATCCATTTATCTGCAGGTGGACATTTGGGTTGTTTCCAGTTTTTGTCTTATTACAAATAAAGCTGCTATAAACATGTGAGTACGAATCTCTGTATAGTTATATTTCCTGTTTTCTTTTGGCAAATAAAAGCAGAAGGGCTGAATCATTATGACAGATACATGTTTAACTTTTAAAGAAATTGAACTTTTTTCAAAGTGATTGTACCATTTTACAATCCCAACAGTGTTTGAAGGTTCTAGTTCCTCCACATTCTCACCAATACTTGCTATGGTTAATGTTAAGTCTATTTAATTTTAGCCATCCTAATAAGCGTGTCATGGTACATCTCACCGTGATTTTAACTTGCATTTTCCTAATGACTAATGACGTTAACATATTTTCACAAATGCAGCTTTGTTTTTAATAGTAACATATGAGAGATAAACCAAAAGTTCACCAAGAGAGGGCTAAACAAACATCCAATGAAATGGAATACCATATGGATTAAAACACAAGAAAGCTCTAAGAACTGACATGAAACAGTCCAAAAGCAGCTGGGCACGGTGGCTCACACCTGTAATCCCAGCACTTTAGGAGGCCAACGTGAGTGGATCACCTGAGGTTGGGAGTTTGAGACCAGCCTGACCAACATGAAGAAACCCCCATCTCTACTAAAAATACAAAATTAGCTGTGTGTGGTGGCGCACACCTGTAATCCCAGCTACTCGGGAGGCTGAGGTAGGAGAATCATTTGAACCTGGGAGGCAAGAGGTTGAGGTGAGCTGAGATTGTGCCATTGCACATCAGCCTGGGCAACAAAAGTGAAACTCCATCTCAAAAAAAAAGAAAAGAAAAAAAGAAAAGTCCAAAAGCAAAAATGTAAAAACAAATGTAAAACTTGCAACACAGTATTTATAGCACTAGGTGTGTACATGTGGTATAATCTCATTTTCTGTTACTTAAAAAAAACTACACGATGGGCCTGTTGGCTCATATCTGTAATTGCAACACTTTGGGATGCCAAGGTAAGAGGATCACTTGAGGCCAGGAGTTCAAAACCAGCCTGGTCAACTATTAGTAGCAAGACTCCTAGTCTCAAGTGATCCTCTACAAAAGAAAAATTTGTACAGAAGAGTGAGACCCTGTCTCAAAACAAAACAAAATAAACCAAAATATATTAAAACATACACACACACACGTGTTTCTAAACTCATGTTTGTATATTCCTAGGGGAAAATCTGAAAGGATGTACACCAATTGGTTACAGTGCTGGGATTTAGTCAGGTGAAAGAACGGGATAGACAGCTATTTTTATTTTTTTCCTTTTTCTTTTTTAAAAGCTACAGTGGTTTTATATAGCTCATGAAGGCCTTTAAAAAGTAGGCAAATCTGATAGGTCATGTACACTACTCCTACACCACCAAAACCCTTCAAAAATGGTTTCTCATCCAGTTAAGGATAAAATCCAAAATCCTTTATGCAGTTTAACAAAGGCCCTACCTGATCTAGTTTACATTTTCCTCTATAGAACTAGGCCCTTCTCTCTTTCCTGTTCTTCACTGGACTTTTTTCTGTTCTTCAAAAGTGCCCAGTTCCTTCAGCCCTTGTGGGATTTCAAATTCTGCTCTTTTTCCTAATAAAATTTACTGCTGATATCTCCCTACTAACTCTTACCCAGCTTCCAGGTTTCAAAGAGGCTTTAACAACCCTCTAAGTGTTATTGGGTTCTCCTGGTATATACTCACCTTACGTTGATGCCTTGTAATTTCCCCTTTGAGTAATGCTATACAATTTATTATAGGTAGGGTTTTTAAAAATCTATAAATGTCTGCATTCTCCTGGCCTGTAAACTCTATGACAGCAAGTCTCTCTCATCCCCACTGTTCCTCAAGACAAGTACAAAGTACTCAACACACTTGGATGAATGGTTATAATTTTCCTATTAAGCATAACACGAAAGCATAATAGGGGTCCTTTCTCCCAAAGCTTACTTTTAATAATGAGGGCTGGTGAAAAGAAAAGGAAGAGAAAATAATCATAACAACTAACGTTTATTGAATACTTACATGTCAGGCACCAAACTTAATCTTACCAACATATCCATGAGGTAGATTCTATTTTTTTTTTTTTTTTTTTTTGAGACAGGGTCTCACTCTGTTGCCCAGGCTGGAGTGCAGTGGCATGATCACGGCTCACTGCAACCTTGAACCCCTGGGCTAAAGGGATCCTCCTGTCTCAGCTTCCCAAGCAGCTAGGACTACAGGTCCATGCCAAGATGCCCGGCTCATTTTTAATTTTTTTTTGTAGAAACTGGGTCTTGCTGTGTTGCCCAGGCTAGTCTCAAACTCCTGGCCTCAAGTGCTCTTCCTGTCTTGGCCTCCTCAAAGTGCTGGGACTACAGTCAGAGCCACTGCACCCAGATTTAAGACAGCTTAAAATAAAACAGTGACAAAGTCAGCATAAAAAAGAAAAATCACAAAATCTGACCTCAGACTTGAAATTATCATCTACAGTATACCTAACTGCTTTGAATCTCACACTCCTTTCATGCCCTTTGTTGCTTCAGCATACATAATTCTTATCTGGAATATCTGCCTTCTAACTAACCTTGACTAGCTAACACTTGCCTACTTATCTTTCAAGTCCAAATTTAAGATGATCTCATATAAAGTCGATTCTGACTTCCACAGGCAAATGTACAACCTTCTGCCTCTACTCTTTCACTGTCATCTATACACATCCATTTGTACCAATAAGCTCACTGTTTTGACGGTTTAGAAAACTGTCACCCAGTCAGGTGCAGTGGCTCAGGCCTGTAATCCCAGCACTTTGGGAGGCCAAGGTGGGCGTGTCACCTGTGGTCAGGAGTTCGAGACCGGCCTGAAAAACATGGTGAAACCCCTTCTCTACTAAAAATCCAAAAAACTAGCCGGGCGGGGTGGTGCACGCCCGTAGTCCCAGCTACTCGGAAGGCTGAGGCAGAAGAATAGCTTGAGCCCAGGAGGCGGAGGTTGCAATGAGCCAAGACTGCGCTACTGCACTCCAGCCTGAGCAACAGAGAAAGACTCCAACCAAAAAAAAAAGAACAACAATAAAAACGAACAAAAGAAAACTGTCTCCCTATTATACAAGAAACTCCTTGAGGTCAAGGACCATTTCCATTTGATCCTTATATAATCAGTACCTAGGGTCTAATACATGGTAAGTTCTCAGATATTTGTTAAAGAAAATATACAAGTACATTAATAGTGACCCATGTTTCCAGAAATGCTCTAGTGTTATGCTGTATTGAAGACGTGGCCTTGAACCTAATAAAAGGATTCCATATTTAGCTGCTATTCTACTGATCATCAGGAAAATATTACATTTTACCAACAAACAGAAAGGTTCTAAACCTGATTAATGAAATACATGTACTGTACCATAAGTGAAACACTAAAAATACTACAAAACATTCCCTGTTTTCCATTTACTGTCTCCTATTACCTTCTTGCATAAACAAAATGTAAATGCTAAAATTCTTCATTTTAATATATTTCTTCTAGTTACCTAACTATATCACCATTAATACATCTGACTTAGTATGTATCAATAGCTATACAAATAATTCCTCATCTATTCTATTTTGTGTAACAACTCACTTCTATCTTATTACTCCCAGCTGTGCCTTTTCACTCCCTCAAACCATTGCATGTACCATTTCCCAAGTCTAAAACAACAACTCTATCTTGGCCAACAAACTATATCTCATATCTACACACTAAAGTGCAATTTCAGTCCTTGAGGAAGTTTTTCTTATCAGGTAAAAAAAACCTGAGACTTCACCTCTACATTTGAATCTTAAACTTAGCTATCTTGGCTATTTCAGCAGCTTAAACTAATGCTAATGCTAGGTTTTCTCCATGTGAATTCTTAATCTAGCCAAATTAAGTAGAAGAAGAGTTAAAAATAATCCATAAATGTGCTTAAATATGCTTCCTGAAAAACGTGCAGAACAGTTACACAATTAAACCTCTTTTCTTTATAACCAGCAATGCAACAACAGCTTAGTATACTACGTTCATACTTGTATGAACCTGTACATGAAAGCTCACAGCATTACTCCTGACAGCCAAAGAAAAGCAAATGTTCACTGATGATGAACAAATGATATATGTATACAATGAAATATTATTCAGCCATAAAAAAAATGAAATCCCAATACATGCTAAAACATGGACAGACCTGGAAAACATCACGCTAAGTAAAAGAAGCCAGACATCAAAGGCCTAATATAATTCCATTCATATTGTGCAACGTCCATAGAGACAAAGTAGATTAGTGGTTTCCAGAGGCTGGAAGAGAAGGATATGAGTGACTGCCAATGAGTACCATTTCTTTTGAGGTGATGAAAACATTCTTGAATTAGCGGTAATGGTTGTACAATCTTGTGAAGGTACTTAAAACCACTGAACTGTACATTTTTAGAGTGGATCTCATGGTATATGAATTATATTTCAATAAAAAAGATGATACTTGCCTCTCCCTTTGTAAGGTTCTTAAGAACTAGAACCAAGTCTTGTTTATCTTCTTATCCTCAATGCTTGAGAACTTTAGCATAAGGTAAGTGCTTAGTAAAAACTGAATGACATTGTTAAACTGTGCATATCTCTGGCTGCCCGAAGCTTTCAATACCACATCTTTCCAGGCCTACAATCCCAAACTACCTCCCTGGTATTGTTACAGGTAGTGTGGAGAAAGAACTGGACTTACAATTAGTAGTCTGGACTTAAAACTCCAACTTTTCTTATTATTTATTTTCTTGAGATAGAGGTTCACTCTTGTTACCCAGGCTGGAGTGCAATGGCATGATCTCAGCTCACTGCAACCTCCATCTCCCAGGTTCAAGCAATTCTCCTGCCTCAGCCTCCCGAATAGCTGGGACTACAGGCATGCACCACCACGCTCGGCTAATTTTGTATCTTTAGTACAGATGGGGTTTCTCCATGTTGGTCAGGCTGGTCTCGAACTCCTGACCTCAGGTGATCTGCCCACCTCAGCCTCCCAAAGTGCTGGGATTACAGGTGTGACAGCCACTGCACCCAGCCTAAAATTCCAACTTTTCTATCTTTCATGTGACTCTAGGAAAGTCACTAATGAAACTGCCTGCATTAATTTCACATGGCTATAGAGATACTACCTGAGACTGGGTAATTTATAAACAAAAGAGGTTTAATTGACTCACAGTTCTGCATAGCTAGGGAGGCCCCAGGAAACCTACAATCATGGCAGAAGGCAAAGGGGAAGCAGGCACCTTCACAAGGCGGTAGGAGAGTCAGTGCAGAGGAAACTGCCACTTTAAAAACCATCAGATCTTGTAAGAACAGCATGAGGGAAACCACCCCCATGATCCAATCACTTCCTAACAGGTCATTCCCTCGACAAGTGGGGATTACAATTTGAGGTGAGATTTGGGTGAGGACACAGAGCCAAACTGTATTACTGCCTTTGCAAAAATTCTATCAGTGAAAGAGTCAGGGAGGATCTGATCTAGTCAACCTCCCTCTTCTTTGCCTTTAGCCTTCATGCTGACATTAATTATTCCTGGGTTTGAGACAAGCTGACTTTGGGAGACATTTAGTTTATAGTCTATATAATAGCCCTTCCCCAAAACTCAACTGCCTTTGTAAAGTTAAAAAGAGACCACCAGGCTAGCAGGAGGAAAGGAGCCTCAATTCTGCTAAGGTGTTGACATAAAGGACTGCCAGCCATTACTCTGGAGGTCATAAGATAGGTAACTTCTTTAATTACTTCTGCAGATAACATCACTATTGCTGAACCTAAGACTGGCCTTTTTAGATACCTTTTGAGGTTTCTTGCATATCTGACACAGACAATGGCTCCACCTGGAGCCAACAAGCCCTCCAACAAGCCCTCCTGTGGCCCCACCCAAAAGCGATTCAGCAAGTAAGGTGGATTTTCCCACACCCCTATGACTGCATCCCCCAACCAATCAGCAGCAAGCACCCATTGCCTTACTGCCCCCACCCCTTCCTCCAAACTACCTTTGAAAAACCCCTACACTGCCAGGCACAGTGGTTCACGCCTGTAATCCCAATACCTTGGGAGGCCGAGGCGGGTGGATCACTTGAGGTCAGGAGTTCGAGACCAGCCTGGTCAACATGATGAAACGCTGTCCCTACTAAAATACAAAAATTAGCCAGGCCTGGTGGCGTGTGCTTCCAGCTACTCAGGAGGCTGAGGCAGGAGAACAGCTTGAGCCTCAGAGGTGGAGGTTGCAGTGAGTTAAGATTGCACCACTGCACTCTAGCCTGGGCAACAGAGCTAGACCCCATCTCAAAGAAAAGAAAACAAAAGAAAAGAAAAGAAAAGAAAAGAAAAGACCCCTAAACTACAAGCCTTCAAAGAGAGTGATTTGAGTAATAACTCCGTCTCCTGCGTGGCGTGGGTGGCCTCACGTCAATTAAATTCTTTTTTTACTGCAATGCCATGGTCTCCGTGAATTGATTTTGTTTGTGCGGTGGACAGAATTAACCCATCAGGTGGTTTTATGAACCTCTCTTACTCTTATCCATAAAACAGGGATATTACATATCAGGTGATTTTAAGCATTAAACTTATATATTGCCTGTGAAAGCTCTTTGTAAACTATAAGCTGTTATCTTAGAAATGTTACTTTTTAATTTATATTTTAAAAGTTTCCATTCTATATGGTCCAGTCCTCTCATCACCAATAAAACTACCATTCCCTCAGCCAAAAAAGACTTCTCCTAATATTAGGGAAGCAATCAGATTGAGAGAATTCACAATATGTTAGTGATTTCTGAACAATTTTGTTAATAGTGCATTGTATTCAAAATTTTTGCTAAATGAGTAAATTATAGCTGCTCTTACAGGAGCAGGGGGATGGGTAATTACGTGAGATGATGGATATGTTAATTTGTTTCACCATAGTAACCAGTTGACTACATATATATTTAATATCATGTTGTTACCTTAAATATACACACTTACTTTAAATAAAATTTTTTAAAAAGTTTGAAGCTTTAGAAATATCTTTTAAAACTCTTATATAAACCCATTAAAACCCACTAAAACAAAACACTAAACTGTAGCCACAGAATGAATCAAGGGTGCTACTGTCACAACAGTTTCATTGCTCCTTGTTCCTATGGTGATCCCGGACTCCAAGATATGAAAATAACTCATACATTGCATAAAATAAAATTCAGTATAATGCTGGCAGATTATATTTACATTTTAAAAGAAAATGCTTTTAACTGAAACAAACTGATGAAATTTCAGAAGGATCCAAAGGATACTTTTCTTCAGTTGAAAGGGGCAAAAGGCCTCACTCAAAGGTCCTTCACATTCCATCTATTCCTCTTCTCCATCATTTCCCTCTCTCGGTATAAGCCTCACATTGTCTACTATCTTGGCCTTCCAACCCCATCCTTTTCTCAGCCCAACTGACTACCCCTTTTGGATTTAACAGAAGAACAACAAAGATCTAACCACATTTTGGTCCTGGGTCTTCTCTCTGGCTCCAAACTCACACCAGGAGTGCATCATCTGAACAACGTTTGCCTGTGGCAGGTGTAGAAAGGGAGTAACTAGCCTTTTAGCAAAGGTGATATTAATCCACCATTATTGTACTTCCGTTTAGACAGTCCCATAATTTGCTATTCATACGACATTCAATTCCCCAGAACTTTGAAATATTGAGGAATGCTAGTTTTAGCTAAATAACTTTTCAAGACTCAAATATTCATACTTAACTCTTTTTTAACTGGCAAATAACAATGTGTCTACTTATGGTGTACAATGTAATGTTCTGATCTATGTTATAGAAAGATTGAATCAAGCTAATGAACATATCTAACCCCACTAACCCACCATTTTTTTGTGGTAAGAACATTAAAATCCATTTTGGAATTTTAAATATATAATACACTATCAATAAACTGTGGTCACCATGCAATGCAAGAGATCACTGAAATTTATATCCAAAAGAACTGAAATTGTTATATCAGAGAAATTATCTGCGCTCCCATGCTCACTTCAGCATTATTCACAATAGCCAAGATATGTAAGCAATCTAAGTGTCCATCAACGGATGAATGGATTTTTTAAAATATGGTATACATGGCTGGGTGCAGTGGCTCACGCCAGTAATTCCAGCACTTTGGGAGGCTGAGGTGGGCGAATCATGAGGTTGGGAGATCGAGACCATCCTAGCTAACATGGTGAAACCCCATCTCTATTAAAAATACAAAAAATTAGCCAGGCGTGGTGGTGGGTGCCTGCAGTCCCAGCTGCTCCAGAGGATGAGGCAGGAGAATGGCATGAACCTGGGAGGCGGAGCTTGCAGTGAGCCGAAATCGCGCTACTGCACTCCAGCCTGGGCGACAGAGCGAGACTCTGTCTCCAAAAAAAAAAAAAAAAAAAAAAAAAAGTGGTATACATATACAATGGAATATACTATACGGCCTCTAAAAAGAAGGAAATTCTGTCATCTTGCAACATGAATGGAACCATTAATTATACATACATTATGCTATGTATCATAAGCCAGGCACCGAAAGACAAATACTGACTTAATCTCACGTGAAATCTAAAAATGTCCATCTCATAGAAACAGAGAATAGAAAGGTGGTTAACTGGAGGCTAGAGGAGGGGGTGGGCGCAGAACGGGGAAAGCGAGGATGTTGACGAAAGTTTCACTTAGATTGGATGAGACTTTTAGTGATTTAGACTTTACTCTTTAGAAATTCCAAGGAAATGTTGATCTTGAATTTTAAAAAAAAAACAAAACTCTGAAATAAATACTCTAACTCTGTATTTAACATTAAGTTTAATGAAGCCTCAATCAACTTAAATACAAACCTGTATGGGTGGAATATCTGGCAGCGATGGAAGGTTTTCTGGATTGGTAACTGAGGGGATTAGCTCTATTGCTGTAACAGATGGGCTGGTGGGACCTCGGTTTGCATTTGCCATAGTTGCTGTAGTAGGGCTCGTTGGGTTGATTGTGGTGTTGTGTACCGATACTACGGGAAAGGGTCCAGCATGCCCTGGGTTTGAGTGCTAATAAGAAAGAAGACATTATCATTACTTGATCTGCCAGAATCGCTGAATATAAACTATACCTTTGTAATTTTTAGTTTAGGAAGGAAACAAGAAACAAAGAAGTTGGCCCTTTCAAACTTATTCAGGAGAAGAACAGTTCAAACTTAGCCTTTTCATTTTCCATTCATTTTGTGTAGTATCTAGGGAAAGGCAGACTTGCCAATAATTTCCCAACATGTCAGCCTGGTGATATGATCTTATTTCAGAACAAGAAAGTATGTAATAGAGGATCTGTAAGCCTCCAAATTTTCAAACACCAGGGTAAGAGAACTACCTTTCGGTCATTATTCCTCTTCAACTCTTAGTCATTTTCTACTAAAAACGATTACAAAATACAGCTTGATGTGGTAGAAAGAACAATGAATTTACAGAAAGGAAAAATGGCATCAAGTCCTGACTCTAATACTGTGTGACCTTAGACAAATCACATAATCTCAGTCTTTTATGTGGATAATAATATCTCACTTGTTTCATTGTGAGGGTTGTTATGAGCATCATTTAAGACAACATAGAAGAACATCTTAAGAAAACGACTTATACACATATAAATAAATCATTTGAAATATTTAAAAACTAAAAATGCTTAATAACATCCAGTGATTTCTGTAGAGATATACCCAAAGTCTAAGAAAAATGTCCTGAGATGATTCATTGTCTGATTATTTAGCTTCTGTGCTCTGACAAGGTGTACTTGGCCCCCAGAAATACTTGAAGGCTTTCCATGAACTAAGGGGTATATGATTATGTGAAAAGTCTGAAGGAAATAAATGTTCAGATCCTCAACCTTTTGTATGTGCTCTTTAAAAAGAAAAAAAAAATCTGATATGCCTGAGAATGTGCCATGCTCTGCTGGATCTCCTTTTCCACCACTTTTGCAACTGCCCTTCCCCCACCCTTGACAGAAGAACACCACACCTTTGACCATTCCTAAATCTTATTCTAGGCACACTGCACCAAGAAGGAAAAAAAAAAAACCTGTAGAAATAATCAAAGGCACAATTGGAAATAATGATGTTGGGTGTCTGACTCCAAAACCTGGGTAACAAACCTTCAAATGGGTTCGAATATTTGATGATTAACAAAAAGGAAGTTGTCACTGACAAAAAGTTTTTAAATAGTTTTGATAGATCGTTTTCTCAGCTTATAATCTAGAAAAAATTCAAAGAATTGAGGGATATTACCATAATAAAATTATTTTAATTCCCAAATACATAATTTTGTAAACAAGTTTCCTGAGCATTACCTAAAACAAATCCCAAAAGCTAGTAATAAAACCTGTGTTGAATTCTGACTTATTTTAAAAATAAGTAACAGCATACAAACATACATAACCAAAAGCAGGAGGCAAAAAGTCTCCATCTAGCTCAAAGAAATGTATATCCAAAAGAGTTTTGTATCTTCTAATATTCTTAAACCATGTAAATACACCCATTTTGTTTCCACAATTGTGGAGGTATAATATAATGATAATTCGGTCCACAGAATAAGTTTTAGAGCTTAATAATAACCCTACTGTCACTGGAAATTTAACAATTTATTACAATAAACATTTATTCCTGCAGACAATTACAATAGGCTAATCTATATCTATCAAACAAAACTATATTACAGTAAGATAAAACTCTGTTGAAGAAGTAGAAGTGAAATTCAAGTCCAAGGAGAGCTTGCTAGGGTATTTGGAATTCTGGTGGATTCATTTAAAATAATGTAAAGGTTTTTCAACTTTATAGCATCAATTTTTACAATATGCTATAAAGTATAGCTTTTGAAACTATTTAAACTTAAACCTATAATGGAAATTTTAAATGAAAGCCTTCAAATGTGAGTGAGTATGTATTTTTTTTTTTAAAATAGAAATGGGGTCTTGCTATGTTGCCCAGGCTGGTCACAAAATCCTGGGCTCAAGCAATCCTACTGCCTCGGCCTCCCAAAATGCTGGGATTACAGGCGTGAGCCACCAGTCCCAGCCAAGAAGTGTGTTATTTTAAAGAGCTCTTTCTGGATGTACATGGACCAAAAAGTTGAAGGACCACTGTTCTAGGACAGTGTTTCTCCAACTTTAGTATGCAGATTGACCTGAGAGACTTAGTACAAACTTAAATATTACTGAGTACTCCCCACCTAGAAATTCTGATTTCAGTGGTTATGGCTAGGAATCTATTCTGACAAGGTCGCCCACCCCACGTAAGATGACTGGTGATTCTGATGGTCTTTAAAACATGTTTTGAGAAACATCATTCTAAGAGTTAAAAAGTAAACTCTATTGTAACTAGAAATCCTATGAAAAAGTGGCCTCACTTTATACTCATATCTCCCATATAAACATAACTAGGTAAAGATGATAAAACATGTATCTAAATACACTTATTAAAGCATATCTACATCCTAAAATGAACAATATTTGAGTACAGAAAAGGTTAAAAAAAATAGTTAGCTCTGTTACTCTCAAAGCCCTTTTTATATATTAGGATCAAAAAGTCACATTAAAAGAGCAGAGCAGCATTAAGGTTCTTGCTATTTTATCATTGCTTTTGTGATTGTGGGTAAAATCACCAGCTCATTAGATTTGTTTTTCACTTCTGTAAACTGAATGGGTTAACTATATCAGGGTTTCTTAACCCATAGTATATGATGCACTTAAGGCAATTTTTAAAAGCTCTTAAAATTAAATACAAAATCTCATGTGTATGTTTATTTTTCCGGGACAAGAGGATATACAGCATTAATCAAATTCTCAAACATATCAATGACCTGCTCCCAAAAAGTGATTAAGAAAATGGTGTCTTTTAATTTTAAAATTGTAGGATTCTTACAAATGTAACTCTAGGCATACTTGTCTTTGGAGGTGTGGCTGCATCATGGAATACTGAGGGCCGCTGTGCCTGGGTATCCCTGGTATTCTGGCAGCATTCTGAGCGAGTCTCATCTGATGGGCTTGAAAAGCTCCACAGTTCATGTTGCCTCTTTGCATTGTTTGCACACTGATCAATCGAGGAGGCTACAAAAAGTAGAAATTGTAATTTATGTAATAATTTTAAAATAAATTTATATTTTAATTATAAAATGTAATCATAAAAATAATTGAGTCAAGATAAAAGGGTATAAAGTAAAAAGTATAAATAATTCTTATCGCTAGCCCCAGTCCCCAGAGGACTGGTAATGACTAGTTTGTGTATCACTCCCTAATTTCCCTTTTCTCTCTCTCTCTTTTCCGTTCCCTCTCTTTTTCTCTGTATGTGTGTTTAAAGCGTATCAACATTAACTTAACCCATTCCGGAGTAATAGTTTTGATTGGGATGGCAGTGGAGACAGCAAAAGACACATAGGGATAGGAATGATTTGAACAAATGCCTAAGGAACATATCAGATCCTAGGCAGAAACAATCTAGTCCTTTGGTCCACACAATTACACGTGGAAAACAAAAAAGATTTGATGTGAAAGGATGAGAAGAGAACTTACATCCTTCCACAGTACTAGTGAATTAATTTTGTTTCCCAAGAAAATTTATTTACTGCCTTTCTTCATATCTCCCTTATATCACCATCATAACCACAGCAAATATTTAAACTCTGACTTTTGAGCTCCACTCAAAGTCCTGCCAGTAACTCTGAAATGTGTAACTTTCTTATACAGGAAAAAGTGTAGTGTTGAGGACTTCATAATTTCTATCAATAATGTAGTAACACCATACTTACCTGCTGTTGTAACATCTGAGGGGCTGCTTGTCTAGGATGCTGTTGTGTTGTTGTTGTTGTAGTTGGTACAGGTGCTGGTGGTTGCTGCATCCTCATCTGTTGCAACTGCTGATGTTTCTGTGCATACACTTGTTGTTGCATGTGCTGAAGTCGAAGCTGTGCTAAGTTAATCTGTCCAGGGGTTTTACTAATGTGGTTTGTCCCTGGAGGAACTTGCCCAACTACAACATTAGGAGTATAACCAGGAGTTGGTTTACTCTCTATTACTAGATTACCTGAAAAATTTAAAAAATAAGATTTTGCATATAATCAACTGAATCATCTACTTTGTTGAGTAATCACCATGTTTTCCTCTTTCCTCTGACAACTACCAGCACCTCAAAGCTCCAACAGTACAGCAGGGAATGGAGTCAGTTTAAAGATAATGATGATGATCAGAAACTTAATACATTCCAAAGCTGAATAAATGACTTTTGGTTATTCAGAAAAATATATTCTCTGCCCTTACTCTTTTTTACACAGACATACAGAAAATTAAGAGACTAAAAGAGATATCTATTAGAAGAGGCCTAACTAATCAATCTAAATCAATTCTCCCATGACAAGACTTACTCAAGAATACTCGAGATTGCTAATACTGATTCCATCTGCCTTTGAATTGCCAAAATATGCAAGGCAGAGCATTACAATGCCACAAAATCATCTTCTGTGGAAATACTGAATGCTTTAAACAATTTATATCCTTCGAAGTGATGGTTTTCCTTGCTTTCTATGGAGCCATTGCTTTCTAGGGACAGAAGCCAAATTTTAGGAAGATGGGATTTAAGGCACAGGTTGACAGGCTTTCCCTGTAATGGGCCATAGAGTAAATATTTTATGCTTGGCAGGCCACATAAGATCTGTCTCATAGTCCTTGGTTTTTGTTTTCACAACCAGTTGAAAACGTAAAAACCATTCTTAGCTACCATGTCACACAGAAACAGCTGGCTGATGCCAGAACTAAGGCTATAGCTAAATTTGAATATAATTTTTTTCTGTTTGCAAAGATTACTTTTTTTTTTTTTAAATAACAGAAGGGCAATCAGCCTCTGCTTTTACAATTCCCACTGTTTAAGACTTAACTGTTCTGAAAGTGAGTTTACTCAGTCTGTAGATAGCTCTCTAATTGCTAGGAAGTTTGTGTGCATGTGTTTTAATTGAGCTCTCTGTAACTTTCATCTACGGTCTTTAGGTCCATACTATGTTGTAAACAAAAGCAAAATCCATTTCTCTTCCATGTGAAAAGAGCTACTCTTATCTTTCAAACATTCCTCAGGACCTAACTACTGGACACATTAGCATCCTAAAAGTCTGCTGCTAATGCACAATTTGGCTTAATTAAACAACTAAACATCTATGAAATTATTCCAGACAATGAATCATTTGCTAAGATTTCTATACGAAACAGTCAATATAAATTTAAAAGATAGAGGGTCGGGGGTCTAGAAACAGTACACATTTAGAAAATATAGAGAGAGTAGACTCTCAGCTTTCTTAAGATGTAATGGCTGTCACACAAAACCATAGCTAAAGTGAGTTTCCAATGAATAACAACATATTTTTACATAAAATGTAAAACATAAGGTTATATTCATAAAACTCATTATTTCTCACCTAAATTGACTACATTCTTTGCCCAGAAGGTGGGATCACAATGGAAACGTATTGCTCCATTAGCAGCAGGGACAGGATCACACCGTGCTTTCAAAATATGACGCAACTGGAAAGTAATCTTAAAGGGAAAAAAAATCCACATTTGTCTCAAAATTAAATATCAACTGGGAAAACATAAGATAAAGATATTAAGACAAAAAAGCACATATATTTCCACAGTGTCAGCCTCAGATTAGGCAGCATCAACATTTAAATTAGCAATCAAATCAAATGTACATGCTTGAATTTCTGCCATTTTGGGTAATAAATTGCATTAAGATACTAGGCATCTTCAAAAGAGTACATACAATATAATTCCACTTATATGAAATTCTAAAAAATGACAGAAATCAGATTAGTGGCTGCCTGGGGGAATGAGGAAACTTTGGGGGGTGATGAAAGTTTTCTATATCTTGATGTGGTGGTGGTTACATTTGCCAAAATTAAAATGGATACTTTAAACAGGTGCAGTTCACTGAATATATATCTTAATAAAGTCCATTAAAGAAAAATAAAAACTGTATGTGTCTCACCAGTCGCTTGCTGTATAGTAGTGCGGTGCTGCTGCCACTTGCAATTGCCCAATTTGTGAAGTTCATAACATGCTTCACCTGCCGGGAAAGGCCTGTGATGTCATTCTGCTGCTGTAGTAACTTCATCTGTCTTTCCTTTGTAACATTCTGAAACAGAACAAGAGCTTCGCTGAAGAATTCTACATGAAAAAAAATCAACCCCACATTTCTAATGCAAATGGGCACAATACCTATACTTCCTTTAAAAATGGGCTAAGTGAGTAACCTCCATGATTATTTAGCAAGCCTATCATCAATCAGAGGAAAAGCCACTAACAAAAGTGGGACTAAAACTTAGTGCTCTAAGCTAAAAAGGATATTCCACATATAGAAATTAATGTTAGTTAATGTCTCTTTTCTATCAACATTTGTCTGTTAAAAATAGCGTCTTCCTATTAGGTTAATCTAATATATGGTATTTATAGCATAAGGAGCTAACCTTAGAAATAAATTTATGTAATCTTAACTTAATATACTTTAAAGGCCAAAAAAATTTTGTGTCACCAGTGCCACCTCCTGGTATGGCATGAGAATGAAGTTAAAATCTCTCTTAAATATACAAGACAAAATGAAAAAGGTAACTTCCAGAGTTCTAACAGCAGAATTAGGGAAACTTTTGATATGACAGAAGTTCAGAGAACAAAGAAGTGAGGACTGACCAAACTGCAAAAACCAATTTCAGAGAAACACTGCAAAGGAAAAATATACTGCTTTATGGGAACTAAAATCACCCCAGGAGGGATGGGTAATGTCCAACATACTTTTGACATTCAGCCTGCTAAACAACTCATCTACTACTTTCTTAAGAACTTTCTCCCAAAAAATGTCTCAGGTTGGTTTTCTGGACAATATTTTTCCTAAGGAAAGAAGATGTTCATTTTATAATGTAAATCAATGGATAAAAGTGTTCAACTGACAGAAGTTTGGTTTACTACGTTCCTTTTATAAAGCTTAGGAAAACGTTTCTTCTACAAAGTTTAAGAACGTATTACACTAGAAAACATCTACTTTAAATTATCACCATGTTAGTGGTGTATTTATCATTAGGTATTTGTATACACTTTAGCCTTAAGAGGCTTTTTTTTTTTTTTAAACAGGGTCTCACTCTGTCCCTCAGGCTGGAGCGCAGTGGTGCAATCTTGGTTCACTGCAAACTCTGCTTCCCAGGCTCAAGAGATCTTAAGAGGCATCTTTTAATTCAGAAACTCTTGAAATGGTTTTACAAATACTATTTTAGATGTATAGCTCAAATGTATTTACAGTAAGTTTATCAAAAATAGTTACTAAGTGCTCTCTATTCACATGGGTCCTTTTGGGGAAAAAAACCTATTAGGGTTAAATGCAACAGACTGGTGTACAGTAGGAAAAGGGACCCACGACTTCAACAATCTGTGCAAGAGTACTTTTTTTTTTTTTTTTTTAATTTTAATTTTGAGACGGAGTCTCGCTCTGTTGCCCAGGGTGGAGTGGCACAATCTTGACTCACTACAACCTCCACCACCTGGGTTCAAGCAATTCTCCTGCCTCAGCCTCCTGAGTAGCTGGGATTACAGGCATACGCCACCATGCCCAGCTAATTTCTGTATATTTTTAGTAGAGATGGGGTTTCACCATGTTGGCCAGGCTGGTCTCGAACTCCTGACCTTGTGATCCACCCACCTCAGCCTCCCAAAATGCTAGGATTACAGGCGTGAGCCACCGCGCCCGGCCAAGAGTACTTTTAATCTCACAAGCTGTGTTTCTATTGACAATCTGAGGTTAGTGGAAGTAGTCAAACACATCATTATTACTATTCAGTGGTGCAGAAAAAATAATCCCCATATCATTTGGGCCTAGTTAGCATGAAATTTCAATCGGGAAACATTTCTCTTTCCAAAATTTCAACTTTCCAGAGCATGAAATTTTCAATTAGGAAATATTTCTCTTTCTAAAACTTCAATTTCCCAGAAAACTCATATTTGAAATTTGCTAATAAATCAAATGGGCAGTGTAGACTTTGATTAAAAATTTAGATTTCACGAACTGACTAGATTTTCATCTAGAAACTTATACCTGCAAATTAACTTTGAAATATGCAATATAAATACCTAATATCACAAAATTTTCACTAAGTTTAAGGTTTATAAATTTCAAAATGAGCATTTTCTGCAAAACTATGGAAATATTTTTAAAATAAGGTAAAACACACAAATGACTCAAGCAGAAGCCCAACATGCATCTATACGGAAAAGTTAAATTGAGGCCCCATGTTAAAGGGGTGGGGAAGAAATGTGGTGGGACTACTTTGCCTTCATGTACATCATACTTTAGTAACATTGCTTTTTTCTTTTTCTTTTTTTCGTTTTGGAGACAAGGTCTCCCTCTGTTGCCTAGGCTGGAGTGCAGTGACACAATCACAGTCCATTGCAGCCTTGACCTCCCGGGCTCAGTCCATCCTCCCACCTCAGTTTCCTGAGCAGCTGTGACTACTGGTGCATGCCACCACCCTGGCTAATTTTTGTACTTTTTGTAGAGGCAGGTTTCGCCAAGTTGCCTGGGCTGGTCTGGAACCCGGGGCTCAAGCGATCTGTCTGCCTTGGGCTCCCAAAGTGTTGGAATTACAGGTGTGAGTCACCATACCCAGTCTTAGTAACAATTATTTGATTTCTAAGAGGATATCACTATTTCTTAAGGTATACAGCTAAAGTCAGTGTTATTAAATTGGGCCACAAAATAACTAACTAGAAAAGGTCTCTTTTCTAAAAGTAAATTTTAAAACCTTATTTTAAATTTTACTTTATTTCCATATCCCCAACCCATCTAAAAGAGTTTTCAATAAACATTAAAACAGCTGAAGAGCAAGAGAAGCAGTTTTGTTTTATTTTGGCTTTGAACCATACCTCTAGCTGCTGTAAGAGAGATTTTCCTTTCTTATTAATTTCATTGATAAGGGTGAAAATGGCCACTTTAATTTCCTGTTCTACTCGTTTGTTAGTCTCATTTACTTCTTTTATCCTGAATAAGAGAAATGCATCATTAGGTTATCAACTTATCCTAGGTCTCTGAATCATCAACTGTTACAGAAAATCATCCAACTGGGCACTTAACCGAGTAATTAAAAGGAAAACTTTGTCAAAATGTACAACTCATGTTTCAGAAGACCTGATCAATTTGGTCCAAACAAGTTATATATATAGACAAATAATGAAACTAATATTTAGTTATTTTAAATTATGCTCATAAAGGACAGTTTATTAAGCTGGATGGCAATCTCCTTAAGTAACTATGATATGAATGTGATGCACAAACACCAAACATGTGTGACTGCTGTTTAGTGTCAAATGTGGCACACTGGTTCTGTTTAACCTGGATGCTTTCCAAGAACAATGTGCAAAAGGACAACGTCATAAGCAATAATTATCTTTTGTAAGGATAATAGTTAAACGTAGAAGCATTTATTTTCATTTATAACTTAGCCACTTCAAACATGGGTTCTGATACACTCCCCTTAAAATTAATCTCAAAATGGTTTCCTTTTGTATACAGTAAAGGGCATAAAACATTTTCAATCCATTTTTAAGAATAGCTATTAGACATTTTATAAGTAGGTGTAAGCACTCAAAGTAGTTATTGAAGTTTTAGGTGCAAATATGAAGTGGCTGATACCTTGGTATTTACAAAACAGGAAGTGGAAAATCCCACCAATATAAATACATAAAATGTCAACCACCAACCGTAAGACATAGCCTTCAATTTTTATACATTCTACTGCTGTAAAAACTATAACCCACGCTTTCAGCTCCTAAACTGCCTTTCATTTGCCAAGTTTGAATTTAGTAACTTCAATACACTCCAAGAAATAATGTAGTTTTTTTTCTCCTCTGTACATCATTTGGCACTTACTTGGAAATTTTGAGTTCGGTCCTTATCTTACTAAGGTGAGTGGAAGATATTTTTAATATATAAAGGTACTAATAACTAGTGATAAGAAATATAGGTTTCAAATATAAAATGACTGAGCCAAAGACAGAAATCACTAAGCATGCTGAAAGCACAGTAGTTAGCCTCAGTCGGACTCCTACTGGACTTAATTAAGTCTACCGTATGTTCAATTTTGAAGAAAGAAAAAAATGTACATTAAAAAATAATGGAGATAGGTCAGTGAAAAATGCATCTAAAAGGGGAAGTTATCATCAGAGCTTTTAATACTTTTTTTAAAAAACTTTCTACAGATGAAATCAATCTCCTCAACCCTGTGCAATCTTGTAACAGGTAAACCTCTTGCTCTACTTCTGTATACAGATTCTAGAACATGTGTATAAAATATATTTTAAAAATACTTATACAATGTACATACAAAATATCTGTATAAAAATATGGGACTCCCATATGAATCAACTCACTATATTTCCTTTGAAAGAGACACCCATTTATCATTTCTGAGAAACAGTCTTCTCCAAATCAACCGTATCACCAGCTTAACCTAAAACAACTGAACATTTCCAAAAACAAAAACCCACCAATGGGGTGTGTGTGTGTGTGTGTGTGTGTGTGTGTGTACAATCTACAAGCTCTGAGGAGCCTTTTATTTTCTTTTGGTGTAACTTAAGATTAAAAGTTCTCGCCGGGCACAGTGACTCATGCCTATAATCCCAGCACTTTGGGAGGCTGAGTCAGGTGGGTCACGAGGTCAGGAGATCAAGACCATCCTGGCTAACACGGTGAAACCTCGTCTCTACTAAAAACACAAAAAATTAACCGGGCGTGGTGGTGGGCACCTATAGTCCCAGCTACTCAGAAGGCTGAGGCAGGAGAATGGCGTGAACCCGGGAGGCGGAGCTTGCAGAGTGAGCTGAGATCACGCCACTGCACTCCAGCCTGGGCGACAGAGCAAGACTCTGTCTCAAAAAAAAAAAACAAACAAACAAACAAACAAAAAACTACCACGTGTAAGCACTATTTTCATTCATTCATTCAATTATTTAATACTTTTGAGTACCTTACTATATGTCATTTTAATCATAAATTAATTAACTTTAATATTCATTAGAAGTCCTTTTGAGTCCATAAAATAAACATATATTAACCTTATTCATACCCCCAAGAATTTTAGTTTTAATTATGCCAGTTCAGAGTGTTTGTCTTTCTGGTGTAAGAGTCATAACTTGGTTAATCTGCTCTCTTATGGAACCTACTCTCACTTATCAATAAATGTACTTAGAAATAAACCAAAGTAGAATAATTTTTTAATAATAAATGGTGATGATAATTATAAATATAAGAGCAGCAGCTAAAATCTAAGTGCTTACTATGTGCCAGAAACTGTATCATATATTCATCTTATAATGCTACTCATAAGCACTGTTTTCAATGCTTGTTTTACAAATGGGGAAGTAATTTGTCCACCAGTGATACTCTCTTCTCTATACTGTATCTTCCACACAATCTCCACTTTAAATTTTATAAGTCAACTCTCTCCATATTAATTTCTTTGTTTCCACATTTAAGGTTTAACACAGACTAGAGTCTTATTAATTATAAAATAGACAAGGATGTGTCCTAAAAGGGTATACAAAAGTTTGGTCAATTAAATTTTGCTTAATTAACAAATACTATAATCCCAAATTCATACCATTTCCCCCTCAAAAAAATGTTTTCTTTATATGCTTAATATAGCAGAAAAATAGATTTAAACTGGACCCACTTCTCTTTAATAATTCTTAAAATTATGGTTTTAAGGCAACAAACTTACCTATTCTGCACCTGAGTGGCTGCAAAATGAACATAATTCTTCTTCTCAAGAAGTTTAGCCAGTAGATTCTCAATTGCACCTTTCTGATTTTGAAAAGCTTCTTCCAAAAACTGATACCTTAAAATCAAAACAAAACTACATTTAAAACAAAACATTTATGATTAAGATTTTGGAAATAAAGAACAGCTACATAAGTCAATCTTGAAACTTTAATTAAGTGATCAACTCTCTATGCTGGCCACTCATACCTTATCTCAACAGCAACTTTTAACTTTTAACTGGCAATCACCTATCTCCCTCCAACTCTGACCCTGAAAGGCCATTATGAAAGAAAAAAATTATTCGGATAATGGTTGAGTGCTCTTATATTAGAGTTTTGATTCAGGAATACACCTTTTTAAAAATTCAAATTTTGGCATAATTTATATACATTTTAAATCATACAGCATAACCACATTATAGAAAATACTATAAAAGGAAGGGAAATCACCCATAGTTCCAACATCACAAAATCACTGCTACCACTGTAATATATAATTCCCTAATCTTTTAATTATACATGTACTTATGTACTTATTTTTTAATAAAGACAAGGTCTCACTATGTTACCCAGGCCGATCTCAAACCCCTGGCCTCAAGCGATCCTCCTGCCCTGGCCTCTCAAAGTGCTGGGATTACAGGAGTGGGCTACCACATGTGGCCTAACTATGCATTTTTAAATGCAACTGTAATAATAATAAACATGCAAATTTACATCTGACTTTTATTCTTTATTTTATTCTTTATAATTACATTTAAAGTAATTTTTCAGTTCTGGATGCCATGTACTGTCAAACTTTCCACAAGGGTTAAATCGATATAAAACGTCACATCAACAACAGTTTTACTTTGTCAGCATGAATGCTATAAGTTAAAATTTTCTAATTACAATAGTGAAAATACAAACTCTAATAACATTTCTTTGGATACCAGGAAGCTAGAATAATCATTTTCTTTGCTACTTTTATTTCCTTTTATAAATTAGGTTTTAAGTTTTATTATTAAGCCAACAAATATTATTTAGTTTTTTTCTATGTCCTTTTTACATGGACTAAAGAACTCATTATGGTTCGTATCTTACCAACGAATAGTTACAAATACAAAATGATACCATACTGTGACAAGAGATATAATTCAAGTATATATAATCTACAAGAAACGACTGCCTAAATCGGCCTCAACACCAAGGAAAGCATTGCAGAGGTAAGAATAGCATCTTACGCTAGGTACAGAGGCATGTTTGAGACATGTAAATACTTCAATATGGCCAAAGAAAAAGATACAAAAGTCAGAATATGAGACAATAACTGATAAAATCCAGAGGCAAACTGTGAAGGGCCAAGCATAGCACGCTGTTTGTGCATTTAATTCTCTAAGTAATAGAAAACCTCTGAAGAATTCTAACCAGAATGTAATAATCACATTTACATTCTAGGAAAATCATACAGAAATATAAAAGACTCAAAGAAGGGAGTAGAAGGGAACGACCAGCTAAAACTCTAAGACAGTAACTCATACGAGAGATCATGATACAGTACTGGTTGGTACAGCCAAACAAACAAGCTGGAACTGACTTTATCAGTGAGATCAGCAGATTTGGGAGGTTATGTGTCAGTTACGGCAAGGTCTATGGTATAACCTGAAAACTAAATCCCTAACTAAGGCACAGTTAAGAAGCAAATCACTGGAAATGAGTTCACAATTACTGTGTAATTGTCTACACGGGCACTGAAATCACAAAAGTAGTACTATGAGCATCTAAATGTCCCATTGTTTCTTCAATGAAAGTCTCAGCTAAGGCAGACAAGAGGAAAGACTATGAAATTGCTAACATAAAGGAAAGTTTGTTAGGATAAAAGGAAGTTTACTTAGTAGTGGGATACAAGAGGTACAAGAAGAATGGAGGACAGAGAGAAAATGTAGATCAATATGGGAATTTCTGTTATAGAAAACAGCAGGTACACTGATTTTATTGTGGTAAAATATACATAGTAAAATTTACCACTTTGAACTTTTTTTTTTGAGACAGGGTCTCACACTATTGCCCAGGCTGGAGTGCACTGGAACGATCACAGCTCACTGCAGCCTCAAACTCATGAGCTCAAGCAATCCTCCTGCATCATTCTCCCGAGTAGCTGGAACTATAGACACGCGCTTTTTTAAACTTTTTTGTAGAGATGAAGTCTTGCCATGTTGCCCAAGCTGGTCTTGAACTCCTGGTCTCAAGTGATTCTCCTGTCTTGGCCAAAATGCTAGGGTTACAGACATGAGCCACCACATCCAACCCAATTTAACCATTTTTAAGGAGAATATTTTTAAAGCTCAACTGTCTACAATGTTGAGCAACATTATAACTTGTATAAGATATTATACATCTTATATATACTAATATATATATTAGTGGTGACTCACGCCTGTTTGGGAGGCCAAGGCGGGCAGATAATGAGGCCAGGAGATCGAGACCATCCTGGACAACATGGTGAAACCCCGTCTCTACTAAAATACAAAAAAATCAGCCAGGCGTGGTGGTGCGTGCCTGTAGTCCCAGCTAGTTGGGATGCTGAGGCAGGGGAATCGCTTGAACTGGGGAGGCGGAGACTGCAGTGAGCCGAGATCATGCCACTGCACTCCAGCCTGGCAACAGAGTGAGACTCTGTCTCAAAACAAAAAAGATACTAATAGCACAAAAAAGCACGTATTTTAAGAGAGTTGTTTTGCTTGTTTGTTTGTTTTTGAGAGTCTTGCTCTGTCGCCCAGGCTGGAGTGCAGTGGCACAATCTCGGCTCACTGCAACCTCCACCTCCCAGGTTCAAGCAGTTCTCCTCCTTAGCCTCCAGAGTAGCTGGGACTACAGACATACAACACCACGCCCGGCTAATTTTTGTATGTTTAGTAGAGATGGGGTTTTGCGTCATGTTGGCCGGGCTGATCTTGAACTCCTGACCTCAGGTGATCTGCCCACCTCGACCTTCCAAAGTGCTGGGATTAAAGGCATGAGCCACCGCGCCTGGCAAGAGGCTTTTTAAAGAGGCTTTACTATTAGATAGGGGGCCCCAAGGTTTGTTCCTTCATTAAAGAGCAACATTTGATTTATCCCACATACTATGGTTTCTCTACATCTAATAAAAACTATTACTATGTTAAATCTGAACAAATAAAGCAGAAATATGAGGATTCTATGCTAACCACCCTTTGACTTAGCTTTATTTACATTGTGATGAAAACAATCTTTTAAAGGAGAATTTGATGATGTCAATAAATAGGCATTTGGTAGAAAGGTTAACTAGTATCAAAATTCACAAAATTCTAATTCATAAAATTTAACCACGTACGAATTCCTCTTATCCCAAAATAAATATTTTTTAAAATCCTGTTTCTAAATATATCTTGTTACATTCATGTGAACAAGAAACAAGCAAACACACACTATTTTCCTAAATATGATATACCTAGGTAAACCGAATTTTCTTTAATCAAAATTACAGCTGAAATGGGGAGAAAGAATAACCAACAAATGAACTAAACGTAGTGTTGATTAATATGTAAATACTTCAAAGTAATTTCTTAGATTTTAATCTTGCATTTTAAAGTAGTATTTATTTATTTATTTATTTATAAATAATACAGCGGAGTACAGTGGCGCGATTTCAGCTCACTGCAAATTCCACCTCCTGGGTTCAAGTGATTCTCCTGCCTCAGCCTCCCGAGTAGATGGGACGACAGGCGCATACCACCACACCCAGCTAATTTTTGTATTTTCAGTAGAGACGGGGGCATCACCATGTTGGCCAGGATGGTCTCAATCTCTTGACCTCGTGATCTGCCTGCCTTGGCCTCCCAAAATGCCGGGATTACAGGCGTGAGCCACCACGCCCAGTCGAAAGTAGTAATTCTTATGGGCTTTCTTAGTCAAAATGAACTATTCTCCATATTTCAAAATAAGTAAAATACAGTAAAAATTATGTATGCCCAGGATTTAGTTAGGACAAACTAAGTAAAACTTTTTGTGCTTATGGCTAGAATTATAAAAACTTGATAAAATTATCTGGTTTTGATCAGAATTACCAGCATGCTTAGCTTTTTTTAATTATTGAGAAATAAATTATATTTAATACAGTTTTATAAGAAGTTTATGAAAATATGGTGCTCATGAGCACAGTGGCCCACACCTGTAAGTCCCAGGTACTCAGGAGGCTGATATAAGAGGACCACTTGAGCCCAAGTCAAGGCCAGTCTGGGCAACATGTATAAAAATATACATGGATGGGTGTTTTTTAAAGGTTGAAAATCACTTAGCTAATAACTTCAAACTTCTGAATGTACATTATGGTCTTACTGTGCTCTACTAATCTACTTACCAAGTGATACCGTACTATTCTTAGTAATTGACACTGTATATAATAAGTTTTGATTCTGTAACATCTAGGGAAAAACGCATCATAGTGCTTTATATCCAAACTGAATGAGAACCTTTTAATAAAACCCAGTTTCATTTTCTTCAGTTATTCCATTTTTTTAAATTACATTAAATTTCAAACATACATTAGAAGTCTAATTCCACTGAATCGATCACCCATTTTCAAGAAGTATCCATTCATAGCTGACTTTATGTATACACCCACCCACTCTATCCCTTAGATTACCGTGAAGAAAATTCCAATCATATTTTATGTAAACATTTCTCAATCTATAGATAGCAATAGCCTATTCTGATAACTTACTACATTTTCAGGCACTGTGCTAAGTATCTTAATATGGATTCTCTCATTTAACCTTTGGAAAAAATGACTTAGATACTACTACTACTATTTTCCTAGTTAAAAGCTGGATGATTCTAACAACCCTCTGTGTCTTACTTCTTCTCCAGTAAAATATAGAATAATCATCATATATACATACATAGGACTGTCCTAAGAATTAAACTGGTCAAAACACACAAAGCAAAGCACTTAAGGCATACTAAGGATTTAATGCTTGCTATCACTGTTATTCTTAGCAGTAATTTTAAAGGATTTATACTGTTAGAATTTATATTGTTGCAAATTTATATTGTTCCTTATTTAAAGCTCTATATGAAGGGGAGATAACAACCATAAGAGTTCAGGAAAGTGACAGAGAGTAGGAAATGTGAGCAACTGTGATGAAAATCTGAAAGGGTAGAAATTTCTATAAAGTATGGGAAAGACATTAAAATCCTCACACAAATAGAACAGGGACCAAAAGCTAACTTTAATTAAATCTCAAAGGTCACAGTGACATCATCTGATATTTCAATTACCTAAGACTTTATTAGAATAGGATGTCACTTTCTATTGCTGTCTTCAAAATCATTTATCTTTTCTTCTGTAATATCTAGTCTTCTGGCCAGGTGCGGAGGCTCATGCCTATAATCCCAGCACTTTGGGAGGCTGAGGCAGGTGGATCACGAGGTCATGAGTTTGAGACCAGCCTGACCAACATGGTGAAACCCTGTCTCCACTAAAAATCCAAAAATTAGCTGAGCGTAGTGGCGCACGCCTGTAATCCCAGCTACTCAGGAGGCTGAGGCAGGAGAATTGCCTGAACTCGAGAGGCAGAGACTGCAGTGAGCCGAGATTGCGCCACTGGTACCCCAGCCTGGGCAACAGAGTGAGACTCTGTCTCAAAAAAAAAAAAAAGAAAAAAAAAAATCGAATCTTCTGTTAATCCTATCCGAAATGAAACCCCCCCAACAAAAAAAAAAGTGAGCAGTGAAAAGTCATAAGTACATTAATATATGTATAATTGTCATCCACAAAGGAGAAAAACAGACGGAAGAGAAAAAATATTAGAAAAAATAGTTACGGATAAAAGTTTTTCAAATTTGATGATCTACAGCTCTAAGAAGCTCAATATCCCCCAAGCACAAGAAACATGCAGAAAACTACACTAAGGTATATAATTTCCAAACTGTTTGAAACCAGTGATAAAGAGAAAACATTAAAAGCAACCAGAAGAGAAAAAAGATACATTGTATACAAATGAACAAAGATAAAACAGATTCCTTGATGGAAACAATGAGAGTGGAGCAACATCTTTAAACTACTGAACAAAAACTTTCAGCCTAGAATTATTTATCCAGAAAAGTTAATATGAAGGGGAAACTACTGGGAGTAATAAAGATGTTCACTATTTTGACTGTGATGATGGATTCACACACAGTCTATCACCACACAGCAAAGATCTAAAACCTATACCACTACAAAGCAGAGATCCAAAAGTGCTATGACCTTAAAAGGGTACAGTAAGAGTAACCTGCCCCTCTATCATCTCAAAAAGACTGAATGACGATAACAATGACACTGCGGAAGACGAGAGGGGAGACCCTTAGAAGTTGTATCCACAAAACACTTCACATGTGAATTTTTAGACCAAGTGCACATTATCTTGGTGGTTCAAAACTTCATTCCGGAAATTTAACTGTCAGAAACTGGTAACGCTTCCAGGCAACAGCAACGGGACATTCAATCCTTTATTGTAGAAAGCGTCTTAATTTTAGAAAAAAAAAAAAAAAAAAGCGTAATTTTGCAAGGAAAGTTCAAAGTTTTTTTTGTTTTGTTTTGTTTTGTTTTTTGAGACGGAGTCTCGCTCTGTCGCCCAGGCTGGAGTGCAGTGGCCGGATCTCAGCTCACTGCAAGCTCCGCCTCCCGGGTTTACGCCATTCTCCTGCCTCAGCCTCCCGAGCAGCTGGGATTACAGGCGCCCGCCACCTCGCCCGGCTAGTTTTTTGTATTTTTTTTTAGTAGAGACGGGGTTTCACCGTGTTAGCCAGGATGGTCTCGATCTCCTGACCTCGTGATCCGCCCATCTCGGCCTCCCAAAGTGCTGGGATTACAGGCTTGAGCCACCGCGCCCGGCCAAGTTCAAAGTTTTAAAAGACTACATATATAAGGGAAAACGGCACCCTAAGCAAGAATCAACAGAAATAACAGGAAGAACAGACCCACTAACAGAGGCAAAATAACTATATGCACTCCATTTAAAGAATAAAACACAGCTAAAATGTTCAGGCAACTATTTAAAATTTTAGATGAAGAACACAAAAGACCTCTTTGAACTTTTTTTGCTATCTAAAAATAAAGTTTTTAAAAGGGAGAGGAGCTGGCTGATTTAAAATATTTAAATCATAATGGATGGGTTTTAATGGCAGTTTAGACATAGTTAAAGAGAACATTTGTGAACTGAGATTGTTCAGAGAAAAGTGTCTTCCTGTTTTGCACTTTCAATGTGAAAAAAAGGCGGGGGGAATATAAACATTAAGAGAAACAGAGAATGGATTGAGAGGGGTCTAACACACATCTAACTGGAATTCCAGAAGAAGGGCCAACAAATAATGCAATACATGGAATATTTGAAGAGATTACTGATTGAAAGACACAATCATATGCACATTTTAAAGACATTTTGTTATTCTTTACACAGTTTCTTTAGGTATACTTCTGTGTATAAATTATGTATCTTGTGACTCATAAAGACTTTTAAGATTCTTAAAGTACAAAGGCCACGCCTGGTGGCTCACCCCATAATCCGCAACAATTTGGGAGGCTGAAGTGGGAGGATCGTTTGCGGCCAGGAGTGCAAGACCAGCCAGGGTAATATAAGTGAGACCCTGTCTGAACAAAAAATTTTTAAAAATTACTGAGGGTAGTGGCATGCCTGTGCTTCCAGCTACTTGGAAGGATCACCTTAGTCCAAGAGTATGAGGCTGCAGTGAGCTATGATCACACCACTGCTCTTCAGTCTTGGTGACAGAGTAAGACCTCATCCCTTTAAAAATAAAAAAGTATGTAGTCATTACTGATATGAACTAAATTTGCCTATTTGCCAGGAAATATTCAAAGGGTAGGGATACCACAGTAAATAAGGTAAAGTAAGATCCTGTTCTTCCTTTCCTTACATTTTAATTAAGGAGAAAACAAAAATTTGAATAGGGTGATGTGACAGAGAGGACGTAAGTGGTTAAACATTCTACATTGGATACATGGACAGAAGGGAGCTCTTGAAGATGTGATGACATGTACAATTATTTCAAAGATAGGAACTAGGCATGCACAGAGAGATAAGAGATGAACTGTAAATAATCAGAGATAAATCTGCATTTTTGCAAAGGAAAATGACCAACTGGTTTTATTCTTTGCAATAATTTTGCCAATTAATAAAATTTTCACATGGGATACTTCTCAACCAACCTGCCCTCTTTGCCAAATGGGTAACTTTTATCTGTGGAACTAACGACTCTGTGTTTCTTCCTTAAGTCTTCTCTCCTGATATTCTTCTCTTTCAAGTTAACTCTTAGCCATACGGAATTATTCTCCTTCTAGCCATAAGCAATGATTCTGCTGGGTAAATGACTCACTGAACCTATGGGCTCTTCAGATAGTTTGATATCCTAATAGGATCAGAAACTATAATATTAAAATTAATGAGGCTATGTTTTAGCAATACCCAAATGAATTAATTCAAATTTTAAAGATACTCAGATGAACTATTACGGAACCAAATACTCAATCTCAGTCTCATACAGACTATACAACTCCAAGATAGCAAGGACAGAGCACATTTCTTCATTACTGTATAGTTATCACCTAGCAAGGTACCTCGCATATGGTGAGTACTCAAACATCTACCAAACAAATGAGATCAATGAATACTCATTTGTTGAGTGAAGTTCAATAAACAAACCATTTTGTCTGACAATAAATGTACCCCATGAAAAAATCATACTTGGATAGCAAATCTTTATTTGTTGCCATAGCTCTGAATCTAGCTCCCTAAGAGGACTGATGGTAGATATGTATTTACGTATCACTTCTACCAAAATGTATTCAAATTTTCAGTTACTTGGATTTCATCTGAAATAATTTTTAGGGTCGGACATGGTGACTCACTCCTATAACCCCAGCACTTTGGGAGGCCGAAGTAGGTGGATCACCTGAGGTCAGGAATTCGAGACCAGCCTGGCCAACATGGTGAAACCGTCTTTACTAAAAATACAAAAAGTAGCCGAGCATGGTGGTGGGCGCTTGTGATCCCAGCTACTTGAGAGGCTGAGGCAAGAGAACAGCTTGAACCCAGGAAGCAGAGGTTGCAGTAAGCCAAGATCGTACCACTGCACTCCAGCCTGGGCAACACAGGAAGACTCTGTCTCAAAAAAAAAAAAAAAAATTTTTTTAGAAGAATTTACAGAAGAACTAAAAAATGAGTTTCAGCAAAGGTTCTTTTAAAGCTATGAATAATGCAAACCACCTGGGATGATTTGCCAGTATTCTTAAAAGATTGTAAAAACAATTTTTTATATCCAGGCCATAATATAAGATTCTTATCTAACTAGCCCAGAACAGGAATGAGGCATCAATGTATTTTTTTAAATCTCCCTAAATAGTTTTAATATAAATTTAGAATTGTGAATATCTGCTCTCAAGTTTATCCATACAAAATCTTAATTCAAAAGTCCAATTCTAAGAAAAGCTATTCCTTCCCTTTCTTTTCTTCTTTCCCTTCTCTCTTCCTCTCTCCCTCTCTTTTTTTTTTTTTTTTTTTTCCTTTTTTTAATAATGGAGATGGGGGCCAGGTGCGGTGGCTCATACCTGTAATCCCAGAATTTTGGGAGGCCGAGGCAGGCGGATCACAAGGTCAGGAGTTCGAGACCAGCCTGGCCAACACAGTGAAAGCCCATCTCTACTAAAAATACAAAAAAAATTAGCCGGGTGTGGTGGCACACACCTGTAGTCATAGCTACTCAGGAGGCTGAGGTGGGAGAATTGCTTGAACCCAAGAGGCGGAAGTTGCAGTGAGCCGAGACCATGCCACTACACTTCAGCCTGTGTGACAGAGTGAGACTCTATCTCAAAATGAATGAATGAATGAATGAGATGGGGTTTCACCATGTTGCCCAAGCTTGTCTCTAACTCCTGGACTCAAGAGATCTACCAGCCTCAGCCTTCCAAAGTGCTCAGATTACAGGCGTTGGCCACCGCACTCTGATGAAAAGCTATTTAAAAAAATATTTTAGAGAAACCTTACTTATATCATTCAAGTAACTACCATCATAAACTATCTTACTCTCTAATAAAAATATCTGATACTAGGTTTTAAGTAGCTACTCTCTCTTAAACAGTATCCTTAAAAACAATCTAAAATTACTCTTCTCTAACTATACACAAAACCGCAATAGAGTATAAAAAATATTAAGGTGGAGCCAGGTGTGGTGGCTTATGCCTGTAATCTAAACACTCTGGGGGGCCAAGGCAGGAGGATCGCTTGAGGCCAGGAGTTCGAGACCAGCCTGGGCAACACAGTGAGATCCTGTTTCTTAAAAAAAAGAAAGAAAAAAAAATTAACGTTATTAAGGTGGAACAAAGGTGACTTTCACTTTCAGCCAGGACACAAGTGACTGGTACCAGACTAGCCTGTGTCACCAAAAACTATAAAAGACAGAAATACATGAGGCAACTATATTCCGTCACTGAACCACATGTAGACAAAAATCTACATTCCTTTAGAGAGCATCATAATCATCCTAACTCTCTGTCTGTAGACAATTTTATGATAACTGGAACAGAGAGCTAGAGACCAAGTAGAACAGAGGCAAAAATCACGATGTAGGCTCATGAGTGGCTGAAATCCATGGGGTAGGGCACTGGAATGGAGGAAACAATGTAGGATGAGAATGGGGAACAGAGGGTAGATAGAGGGAAGAGAAGATATTGAATATGTGTGAATTCCTCACAAGTCCTTGGTCAAAGTCTGGGCTATCTATGACAGGGTGAGATTACACAAAGTTTAGCAGACAGCAGTTGCTAAAAGTTGACATTGGAAGAGAAGAACTAGAGACCACGGAGTTCCAGAAGAATTCAGTTTGAATTCTATCTTCAGAGGAGAAAGACTGTTAATCTCCCTGGGATCTACCTGAGAAACCAGAAAGGTCACCCTTAAAGGACTATACTATCCTGGAGTAAGCTCTACCCTAGGCCTGTCCTGTCCTAACAAAACCTAAATAAAACCAAGCCTTGACAAGATCTAATAAGAAACAAGGTTCAGAAATCAGGTACCACCAACTTAGAAAGGCTTAGGAAATGACTTGGGCTTTCTACAGATCTTCCCTAACAAAGCATAAAATCAAGCTTACACAAGCTTACAGTAATTTAAATGCCTACTAGAACAATCAAGTCTTCAGAGGAAGATAAAATTTCTAGACTTTCTACAGTGTATTGTCCACAATGTCCAAATCGCAATAAAAAATTACCAGGCATTCAAAGAAATAGGAGAGGCTAACTCATAGCAAAGAAAAAAGTATTCAATACAAATTGACACCAAGATGATCTAGATGTTCTAACGAGCTAAAAGTTTAAATGGGCTACTGTATATTTACTCAAACCTTTAAATGAACATAGGTTCTTAGTGAACAAACTGACAAGAAATCTCGATAGATGGAAACTACTAAAAGAGAAAAAGGAAATTCTAGAAAAGTACAATAACTGAAATGAAAAACGTTACTGGACGGACTTAGCAGCAAATGGGAGATGTCTGAAGAAAGGGTACGTGAACATGAACACACATCAATAAAAAGTATCCAGTCTGAAGAAGAGAGGGAGAGAATAAATTGAAGAAAAATGAACAATCATCAGGGACCCTTGTGACAAAACCAAATAGTCTAACACACATGTAACCGAAGTTCTGGGAGACTTGGGGTGCTTTTTGTTTTTGGAGATAGGTCTCACTCTGTCGCCCAAGCTGGAATGAGCACTGTGGCACGATCACAGCTCACTGCAGCCTCAACCTTCTGGCCTCAAGCAATCCTCCCACCTCAGCCTCCCAAGTAGCTGCGACTACAAGCATGCACCGCCATGCCTGGCTAATCTTAAAAAATTTTTGGTAGAGATAGGGTCTTACTATGTTGCCCAGGCTGGTCTTGAACCCCTGGGGTAAAGTGATCCTCTCACCTCAGCATCCTAAATTCCTGGGATTGCAAGCATGAGCCACCACAACTGGCTGGGAAATCTGTTTTGAGGAATAATGGCCAATTTCCCAAATTTGATGAAAATCAGCTCAGTGAACACCACAGAGGATTAACAGAAAGACAAACATATCTAAAAAAAACTTCATGGTCAAATGGGAAAGGTCAAAAAAAAAAAGAGGAAATCTTGAAAGAAGCCAGAGAAAAGCCATAAAACATTCAGGAAGGAACAATATGAATGACATCCAAAACAATGGAAGCCGGACTACAAAGTAGTAATATCAATATCTTTTTAATGTTGAAAGAAAAAACTGTCAATCCAGAATTCTAGAGAAAATTATCCTTCTAAATGGAGGATTTTTTTGTTTTTGTTTTTGAGAGAGTCTCTCTCGGTCACCAAGGCTGGAGTGCAGTGGGGTGGTATCGGCTCATTGCAACCTCCACCTCCTGGGTTCAAGCAATTCTCCTGCCTCAGCCTCCCAAGTAGCTGGGACTACAGGCACAGGCTCCCACGCCCAGCTAATTTTTTGTATTTTAGTAGAGATGGGGTTTCACCATGTTGCCCGGACTGGTCTTGAACTCCTGAGCTCAGGCAATCCACCCGCCTCAGCCTCCCAAAGTGCTGGGATTACAGGTGTGAGCCACTGCGCCCGCCTTAAATTGAGGATTTTCATATGACAAGAAGGTGAGAGTATTCATTGTCAGCAAATCTGCAAAACAAGAAATGCTGGAGAATATTCTTTAGGCCAAAGGAATATAACAGATAGAAACTCATATATACTAGAAGGAATAAAGTGAAACAGAAACAGTAATAAATTGGTAAATATGAAACACCAGCTTTTATTTTCCCTCCTCATAACTTCCTTAAAAGACAGCTTTTTTTTTTAAGTATTGTATGTTAAGGTATATAATGCATGAATAAATGATGTGGCAATAGATAAATGATGTGGCCACAGTACAAAGGATAGTAATTGAGTAAACTGAATAATCCTTTTGTAAAGTTACTAAAATCATACAATATTTTAAGTAGACACTAAGTTAAACTGCATATCACTATCCCTACAGCAATCGCTAAAAATAATAAAGTACAGCTTAAAAAGCCAACAGTAGATATAAAATGGAACACCAAAAAATATTTATAAACTTAAAATAATGCAGCAAAGAGACAACAAAAGAACACAAAAAAGAAAAACAAACAGTAAATAGTAGACTTAACCTAACCATATCACAAGTTACATTAAATATAACAAGATTACAGGTTCCAGTTAAAAAACAGAGAAAGGAGCCTGGCATGTTGGCTCATGCCTGTCATCCCAACACTTTGGGAGGCAGAGGCGGGAGGATCACACTTGAGCCCAGGAATTTAAGACCAGTCCAGGCAACATAGCAAGACTCCATCTCTATAAAAATTACAAAAATTAGCTGGCTGTGGTCCCAGCTACTTGGGAGGCTGAGGCAGAAGGATTGTTTAAACCCAGAAGGTTGAAATGTTTGAGAAGTAGCCAGAAAGCCAGTGTAGCTGTAGCAGAGATGGAGGATAGGCAGAGTAGTAGCAGTAGCAGTAAAATGCATATATAGGGTCTTTAAAGTCACTATAAAGATTGAAGAGTCACTGCAGGTTTTGAGCAGGGGAGTGATACAGCCCAACTGAGGATTCACTCTAGCAGTTGTATTAAGAATAAACGGCACTTCGGGAGGCCGAGACGGGCGGATCACAAGGTCAGGAGATCGAGACCATCCTGGCTAATACGGTGAAACCCCGTCTCTACTAAAAAATACAAAAAACTAGCCAGGCAAGGTGGCGGGCGCCTGTAGTCCCAGCTACTCGGGAGGCTGAAGCAGGAGAATGGCGTAAACCCGGGAGGCGGAGCTTGCAGTGAGCTGAGATCCGGCCACTGCACTCCAGCCTGGGTGACAGAGCAAGACTCCGTCTCAAAAAAAAAAAAAAAAAAAAGAATAAACGGAAGGGAGGTAGTATTAGAAGCATAGAGACTACTGCAGTAACCTAGGCAAGAAATGATGGTGGTAGAGACTAGGCTAGAGGCAACAGAGGTAGTAAGTGGTAGGATTTGGTGATATATTTTGAAGGTGAAGCCAAAAGGATTTCCTGATAAGTTTACATTTGGGTATGAGAGAGGAGTAGAGTAGAGGATGGTGCCAAGATTTTTGGCCTATGCAACTGAAAAAAAAATCCAACTGCTAAACTGAGATGGGAAAAGGCTGCCAGTGAAAAAAGGTTTGGAGAAGATGATCGGTAGCTGAGTTTTGGATGTGTTATGTTTGAAAAAGTAGACATTCAAGTGGGAGATGTTAGAGTCTGCAGGGCAGGCAAATCTGAAAGTTCAGGAATAAACAATGAGCTAGAAATATAAATTTAGAAATCAACAACATATAGATGGTATTTTAAGCCCTAAGACTATACGTATAGATAATGGCGTAAACCCTGGTACATCCAACCTAGAAGAACAAAGAAAATAAGCATTTTCTTTGAGGTTCAGAAAAAGTAAACAGTAATTAGTAGGAAGAAAATGAAAACAATGTGTTCTTCTGGTAGCCAAGTACATAAATGTGTTAAAAGGAACATTAAAAATGTCAAATGTTGCTGATACAATAAAATGTTAAGATGAAAACTGAGAAATCACCTCTAAATTTAGTCATGTAGTGGTTATTCATGACCTTGAAAAGAACAATGTTGGTACAATGCTGACAGTCAAAAGTATGTAAATTTAGACAGAATGGGACAGGATTAGAGACCATGATTGTAAGCAATTCTTTCAAGAAGTTTTTCGGGGACAGTTCTGACGGCATGGAAAGGAAGTTAAAGAGAAGGATTCATGTTTCGTTTTAAAATGGAAGAAAACAGCAGCATACTGAAATACAGGAATAATTGTTAGAGACTGAAAAACTGACAGTCTAACAGAAAGAAGGGCAAATTTCCAAAACAATGTCATTGGCTACATGAGAGGGGATGGAACTCAGTGTATAAGCAGAGAAATTAGCTTTCTGAAGGAAGAGAGTCAAGCTAAGATAACAGAAATGTAGAAATATGGGTACAGGTACTTGCTGGAAAAGCAGATGTGGCAGAGGGCGTCTGTAGTTCTCTTTTGATAGCATCAGTTTTCTCAGTGAAGTTGGAAGCAAATGCCAATATTTCAGAGTAAGGATGAAGTATTTGACATTTAAAAGAGGAAAAGGTATGAATATACAATATGACTTCCAGACAACATTAAGGGTCTACTTGAGGGAAGTGGTCAGGAATTGAGAATGTGACCTACTGGTATCATTATGCTAGAATGTGTTTTTCTCCTGTGATATTCAGCTGGGTAAACAAAATATGATAGGAAGGAAGTCAGGTTTAATCAGGACTGTAGTTATGCTGCCAAGTGAATTCAAAAAGTGGGACATGGAAGTCAAGGCTAAATGCAAGGGAGTGATTAAACTGATTAGCCATGACATTGAACAGGGAAGGAGTTAAATGAGAACACAAAGGGATGAGGTAAAGTGAAAGGGTAGTAGGATCAATGGATTAAAATAAAAGTCACTGTGTGGTTGAATAATTGTAGAAGTTTCATACTAAGCAGAATGAGCTGGAGTAAGAGATGTGGCCACAGACAGGAATGCTTAAAATTGAAAAGGATTATTACAAATTACAAGGTCTAGTATATGACTATGCATGTGAGTGGCTACAGCAGTGTAAACGACAAGAACCCTGGAAAGGAGGTCAAAGAACACAAAGACTAGAGTGTCTGAATGATCAAATCCATGTATATTAAAATTGCTAGGACTTAATAGTAGCATTCTACAGTTTACCACTGAGTTAGGGAAAAAAACCTTTGAGAGATGAAGGGGAATGACCCAAGGGTTTTTAGATGACAGCAGCAATGAGAGGTTACAGGTGATGACATGAAATTAAAATCTGTATATTTTAGGGAGGAAAGAGAAAGAATGGTCTTAAAAAAACAGTAAAAAGATCTATCTCATACCTCCAGGCCCAGTCATACATGAGATGTGAAAGAAAAAGTCACCAGTCATGACAGTTGCAAGAGAAGCAATGTCCATTAAGCCAAACAAAGCAAAGAAAATGATCAAAAAAGAGGCTGGGGATATACGGATTCTGATGACACCCAACAATTCCAAAGGACAAAGTGGCAGAATCAGGCACATGTAGTGCCTATGGAATTAAAGTGTGACAGATGAGGGGACACCTGGGAGTGTGGCACTTGTGGCACTCTCTTGGGTAGGTAACAGAAAAATACGGATAAAAAATGTAACAATAGTGGTCTAGTAGATATAAGGCTGATAATGATGCAGAGGCTGCAAATGGTGGTGGTAATGAAGGATGCAGTTTGGGTCTTCCTCTTGTAAAACTGTCAATAGAAAAGAAATTCTAGTGTCAGCAAGTCAACACCATCTTCACATCAAATGAGGACTGAAGCGTAAGACAGTGTGGTCTTAAAAAGACTATTCATTTCAGGAGAAATAAATACCTTTCTCCAAAATATATTCTCTCCAAATTTATTCCATCTTGCGCCATGCTGCAATCGCTAATGTTTCTCATGAACTACCACATGCCAGACTTGTCAGCATTATTTTTCAAATGACCCAATATAACAAATTTAATAGACATGGTTCCATTTTTTTCCTGGAGACCTTCTTCATAGGATCCTCAGTTTTCATTCCTCATTCTAAACTGTCTTACCCCATGGCTGTCATTTTAGGCATTCCCTTACCTTTTACTTTCTTGGTTTACTAACTTATTTTGGTGAATCACATTCTCTAATGGCTTTCCAAAAAGAGGTACATAAGAGGCAAAGCTTCTGAATACTTGCATGATGAAACATGTCTACATTTTATTCTCACATTGATTTATACTTTAGCTCCAGAATTCTAGATCGAGGCTGGGCATTGTGGCTCACACCTGTAATCCCAGCTACTTGGGAGGCTGACGCAGGAGAATCACTTGCACCCGGTGGGCAGGGGTTGCAGTGAGCCAAGACCGCGCCATTGCACTCCAGCCTGGGCAACAAGAGCGAAACTCCATCTCAAAAAAAGAGCATTCTAGATTGAAAATCTTTGCCCTTCATCTCCCGACTTTAATGATCCTGTTTTTTGTTTTGTTTTTGGAGACAGAGTCTCAATCTGTCACCCAGGCTGGAGTGCAGTGGCATGATCTCAGCTTATTGCAACCTCTGCCTCCTAGGTTCAAGTGATTCTCGTGCCTCAGCCTCCCGAGTAGCTGGGACTACAGGCATGCGCCACCACGCCCGGCCTAACGTTCCTATTTTGATTCCTATTTCATTGCTGGCTTTGGAAACTAAAAATTTACTAAAATTTTTCTGTATTTTGAGTAGAGATGGGGTTTCACCACGTTGCCCAGGTTGGTCTTGAACGCCTGAGCTCAAGTGATCCACCTACCTCAGCCTTCCAAAGTGCTAGGATTACAGGTGTGAGCCACCATGCCCGGCCTAACATTCCTATTTTGATTCCTATTTCATTGCTGGCTTTTGAAACTTTATTGATCTTAACCTTAATCCATAGCATACTATCATTTTATGATATTATACACCTTGATACGGGTCTTTTTAAAAATCATTGTTCTGGGCATCAAATGGGACATTTCATCCTGATGACTCTATGTTCTTAGATGAATTTCTTCCAATAGTTATCTAACAATTTCCCAACGTTTGTTTTCTTTTTTCTATAATTTATACTGATTGTCTGCTGGAATTCATAATTTTTTTTCTTTTAAATTTTCTTGCGAGGGTGAAAAGGTCTCTAAATCCTAAAAGAGAGGTAGGAAGGGACAGTGAAATGAAAAAGCATCATTATTGACAATATGGAAGGAAGTCAGGACCTTCGAGACTGAAGGTCCCCAGAGCTTAGCGGGCAGATTTACACTTAATCTCCCTGATTTCAGCCTGGTACTTCCTCCCCATGTGGACCTAATATCCCCAAGTCCAGTGCCTCTCTGATTTTGTTTCTCCAGAGAATAGGTCCAACTTTTGTGACACCTATCATCTCTAGGTACTAGGTATTACAGGTTCCTGAGAAATATATTGATTGGCTTCCTTCATATCTCCTTTGCATGGCCTTAGTTCATTCAACCCCATTATGTCAAATATCAGATCCACCAAACCTTCCATTCATTTATCCTGCTTTAAAAACAAAACAAAAGGACTGAAATCCCCATTGATGTCTCTTCTCCCATTCTTAGTCTTTATAAGTCTATAGATTTTTTAATTCCTTTAATGTGAATAGAATTTTGGAGGGAAATGGAAAACCCCATGGTTTATCTAGAAACCTAGTAATGTTCTCAGGTACAAAATTTCATGCAGTTCTATAGCTGCTTTCCTTTTTCAAAACAACTTCCAAAGCCATAAAGTAAATCGAAGACTTCAATTAAAAAAAAAAAAATTTAAGAAAGAGAAAAAAATAAAATATGTGGGTTGCAACTGTAATAACAGCCAATAATAGCTAAACTGTTGAGTGCTTACTATGCTAAGCACTTTATAGGTACAATTCTCAGTACTTGTAATCCTCACAACAACCTTATAAAGTTGGTAGTATATTTTCACTTAAAAGATACACACACAAAACATAGCTCATCTTTTTCACTCTGCAGCAATTATTTTAATTTAAACAAAAAATTCAAAAAGCAGGGAGAGGCAAGAAAAAACAAAATACAGTTACAGACTGTATTAAGTGGATGATTATGGAATGAAGCTAAATTCAGAGGAAAATTCACATCTTTTTGATTAACTGGGGTTTCATGTAAGATTCTAAAAAGAATACAGCAAAAGCAAACTAAGCAAAAAATTAATAAAGATAAAAGAAAACTGTAAGGATCAGAACACCTCTAAAGAATAGAATAAATGAATTTAAAAACTGGGTCACTAAAATGACCAGTGAAGACCATAAACTCATGGCCAATCTAATAAAGGACAGGAAATAAACTCAGCTATAAAGCATCATAAACAGGTTGGGCATGTGGCTCATGCCTGTAATCCCAGCATTTTGGGAAGCCAAGGGAGGCAGATCACGAGGTTGAGAGATTGAGACCATCCTGGCCAACATGGTGAAACCTTGTGTCTATTAAAAATACAAAAATTAGCTGGGCGTGGTGGTGTGCACCTGTAGTCCAAGCTATTCAAGAGGCTGAGGCAGGAGAATTGCTTGAACCCAGGAGGTGGAGGCTGCAGTGAGCCCAGATCTGCAGTGAGCCCAGATCGCGCCACTGCACTCCAGCCTGGCGACAGAGTGAGATTCTGTCTCAAAAAATAATAATAATAATAAACAATCATAAGATATAACTATAGATCTTCATAAAATCTTGTTGTTTAATTCAACATTTTTTAACCTCTACTAAATAATTTTCTAAGAAAATATAAAGTATCACAATTGCAAAGTTGACTCAAGAAGAGATGGGAGCTGGGTGCAGTGGCTTATAACTGTAATCCCAACAATTTGGGAGGCCAAGGCAGGAGGACTGCTTGAGCCCAGGAGTTCAAGACCAACCTGGGTAATATGGCAAGACCCCATCTCTTTAAAAAAAAAAAAAAAAACACACAAAAAAAAACAAAAATTAGCCAGGCGTGGTAGTATACACCTGTAGTCGTAACAATTTGGAAGGTTGAGGCAGGAGGATCACTTGAGCCCAGGAGGTTCAAGGTTACAATGAGCTATGATCATGCCACTGTACTCCAGCCTGGGTGACAGAGCAAGACATCCTGTCTCCTAAAAACAAACAACCCAGAAGGGACAGGAAACCTGACTCAATCAATAAGCATATAAGAAATTGAGACTCTTAAAGAACGAGCTCTAAAAGTCCTTAAGTCCAGAGAGAAGAAGGGGGAATGTTGGTAGGGAGGGAAAAGAATGGAGCAGAAAGCGTTAGCTAAGACACATAGAAGTGGCTAGGCACAGTGGCTCATGCCTGTAATCGCAGCACTTTGGGAAGCCAAGGTGGGGGATCACTTAAGGCCAGGAGTTTGAGACCAGCCTGACTAACATGGTAAAACTGTATCTCTACTAAAAATACAAAAATTAGCCACGTGTGGTGATGTCCACCTGTAATCCCAGCTACTCGGGAAGATGAGGTATGAGAATCACTTGAATCCAGGAGGCAGAGGTTGCAGTGAGCCGAGATCATGCCACTGTACTCCAGCCTGGGCAACAGAGAGGCACTCTGACTCAAAAATCAAAACAAAACAAAACAAAACGATACACAGAGGCAAACTAGTTCTAAGGTTAAATGGCTCTCCTAACAAATACAGGTCTAAGAAACTGCATGTACAAAGTTGGAGGGTTAAGTAGAGGGTTCCTGCTACTAGAGTGTAAGTGGAAGATAAGAGATTGTTTAGTAAAGAAGTTAACTTTGCCCAAAGAGAGGTCTAGCCTTTCCCTTCAGTCCCTGGCAGGTAAACTCTAACCCCCTGAAATGTCCTGCCTGATAAAATTATCTTTGTTTGCCTGGGGACCTTGAGCCAAGCCAGATAGTCTGTGTCAACAATCTGATTTACAGTGGGAACTCTGGGTCACATAGTCTCAGATCAGCCTCAGGAGGAGCTGTCCTGGAGACTGAGGTCTGCCATGTGGCCGGTGAACCACATTTATGTGACAAAGACTGACCCAGTAAAAATTCTGGACACCAAGGTTTAGGTGACATTCCCTGGTTGGCAATATTCTGTGTACACTGTCACACATCACTGTCAGGAGGTGTTCATGATGTCCATGGCTCCAGTGGGAGAAGACAACTAGAAACTCCACTTTTGGAACTCTCCTGGACTCTGCCCTGTGCATCTTTCCCTTGGATGATTTTAATCTGTATCCTTTCACTGTAATAAACGTAACTGTGAGTATAATAGCTTGCAGTGAGTTCTGTAAATTCTAGCAAATTATCAAACCTGAGTGTAGTTTTGAGGAATCTTGATCTTACAAGTGGTGTCAGAAGTCAAAGGAGTCTCATGCATTACTATCTAATTTTATAGCTAGCATCAGAAGTGGGATCGCTTGAATGACCCTGACTTACTAAAACAGGTGGTTTGCAAAGAGGGAGGATGAGAAGGTGGGAATTGATTAACATTTAATTCTTGGATGGGTATCCAGTCATGCACGGTTATATAACTGCAGCTGCAGTTACTAGAGGTAAAACTTACCAATGGAATTTAGAAATGGTAGACCCAATTCCCGAGGAGGTGAACCACCAGATAAATAAGGAAATGCTAACTAGTAAGAAAAAAAAGTAGGCCAGGCATGGTGGCTCATGCCTATATACCAAGCACTTTGAGAGGTCCTGATGGAAGGACTGCTTGAGCCCAGGAGTTCAAGATCAGCCTAGGCAACATAGAAGTCTTCATCTCTACAAGAAATAAAAAATTAGCCAGGTGTGGTGGCACAACTACTCAGGTGCCTGAAGTGAGAGAACTGCTTGAGCCCAGGAGTTCAAGCCTTCAGTGAGCCACTGCACTCAAAGCCTGGGCAATAGCGCAAGACCCTATCTTAAAAAAAAAAAGTTAATGAAACAATTCTTTTGTTACTGCTATCTGTACTAGCTAAAATGAAAACATGAGAGAATGTTAGGACAGATCCTGACACTGGGCCAAACTCAGATTTCAGCCAATCTGGGCTACAGTCACTAATCTCAGGGTCACTCCAAAAGGAAAAATTACACTGGAACATTAGATACCATGTCTGTGACCTCCAGTTATAAGGAGGTAGTCTAGGTATGAGAAAGACAAAACTAAGAAACTACTGAAACCAGGGATTATAGTACAAATTGTCTCATTTTGATCAACAAATATCTTAGGTGATGTCAGAGAAACACTCTAATAAGGAAGGCAGTGTCCAGAAGAGTTCCCTATAAAATAGAAATAGTTTGTGCAGGATTTACAACCAGGAGAATGCAAAGAGGTACTCATTATACTTATAAGCAGGTAGCTTCTTTTTCCCTAAGGCTGAATTTGAAACTACCTGAGGAGCTGCTGATCCTGTGATCAGATGGGTGCTACACTATAAACTACTTTCTATTAATCAGCAACGAGCAGTTTGGGTTATGGACAATTCCAAGGCAAATGGACAGCATCTTGTTTGGAGGGCTACCACTCTGAATACAGAAAGTAAAAAATCAATTTAGCGGGCACGCGATTTTCCCCTATGTTAGGGTTTTCATGGAACTCTGCAGTTGGTGCCAGAAGTAATGGTGATCTTGTGGACTGTTGTGTAACTTTGAAAAGACGATGAAGAGAAAGACACTGGTAAAATTCAGTAATGTATGTTATACTTGCAACTCTCTTTGCAAAATTATAACAGTGAGAAAACTCTAAAGCAACTGACTCCACCTTGCTTCTAACCTCACAAGCTGTCTTTGCTCATTCCCATATGTGGGTCAACCTAACTATGGGAGGAATTTATTTTATAGTTTAAGTCACTAGCAAGTGGTCACAAGATTTCTAACTTCCCCTATAGATAAGATCACTATTGTGAAACCCAAGATTAGTATTTGAGATATTTTTCAGGCTTTGCATTCTGCTGGACTAACTGATACAACCCAGGCTGGTGACCCATACCAAGAGACTAATTCAACTGGTCCTGTGACCCCTACTCAGGAAGTGACTCAGCATAACTCACTGCACAAAGACAGTTTTGACACCTCTATGATTTCATCCTTGACCCAACCAATCAGCAGCACCCATTCGCTAACCCCTGCCCATCAAACTATCCTTTAAAAACCCTCATCTCCAAATTCTCAAGGAGTTGGAATTTAGATGGGAGATATTTGAGAAATATTTCCTCGCTCAGTCACTCTGCAATTATTAAATTCTTTCTCTGCAGAAACTCCTGCTGTCTCAGTGTATTGACTTTTCTGGACAGGGGAAAGAAGAGTCTGGCTGGGTGATAACATACTGAACACTTAAACTTTGACTACTGTTAAGTATTTCTTTTAATAGGGGCTCAACTATACTTTAGCAAAATAAACCTGGCAGCAATACAGACAGGATGAATTTGACAGAGTAAACCTCGAAGTAGGGAAAGTAGGGAGAATAGTTGCCAATCTGTTGTAGTAATGAGGGGCTGGCTTTTAAGTCCAATGACATGGTTTCAACAGTCCATCCAGAGAAAATAAAATGAAAGCATGAACAAAAGAGAAGAAATGTGTGACATTTCAGTATATATTTGTTCTCTGTCCCTATTCCTGGCATACAATTCCTAAAACCCTCAGAATCTCTGAAATAAGTATCTTTTTGCATGTTAACAAAATGACCAATGGCTGGGGGCTCCCAGACCGATCAGGATGGGTGCTGCCAGGGGAACCAATGAGATAATTAAAGAGTTGGAACTTTCAGCCCTACTTCCTAACTTAGGAAGAGGAGAGAAGGGCTGAAAGCTGACATGATCACAAATGGTCAACAATTTAATTATGCATCCCTACATAATGAATCTCCATAAAAACCCAAAACAATAAGGGTTGGAGAGCTTCCAGTTACTGAACACGTGGAGGATAATGCATCCACCACAGAGGGTTGTGGAAACTGCACCCCTTCCCACATACCTCACCCTATGTATCTCTTCATCCAGTTGTTCATTTGTATTCTTTAAAATATTGTTGAGCTGGGCATGGTAATACACACCTGTATCTCAGCTACTGGGGAGGCTGAGGCAGGAGGATCATTTGAGCCCAAGAGTTTAAATCCAGCCTGGGCAACATAGCAAGACCTAATCTCTTTTTAAAAATTAAATAAAATATTGTCAAGTGGGGCACAGTGGTGCACATCTCTAGTCCCAGGTATGTGGGACACTGAAGTGTGAGAATCACTTGAGCCCAAGAGCCTGAGTTCAGCCTGAACAACAGAGTGAGACCCCGTCTCTTCAAAAAACAAGAAAAATTATCTCTCTCTCTCCATATATATATATAGTTAAACAAAAATTACAGGAGGACATTGTTTTGGACTAAGCTCCTGCACGAGGCCCCAACAGATCACACTAAAAATCAAAGTGCAGACAGAACCAGAAGCAACATATAGTTCTCTTCCCCTTTGCAGTCACTGCTGAAGCAAGAGTGGCCAACATAAAGTTTAATCCCTTTGTGACTTCTGACTGAAGCAAGAACCACAAAAGGTGTTTCAATGCACCTTCCCACATTCATAGAACGATTATGTCTTCCCCTCTTTCCTAAGAGCTGAGACAGAAGTACAGCATTCATTCCATGCCCATCCAAAAGGATGATAAATTTCAGATTGTGCAAGGACACTATAAAGGTCAGCAAACTGGCAATTTAGTCAAAGTTTAGAGGAAGAAATATATCATCAACACTGAACAGGTGCAGTGGGAAAAGGCTAATGGCACAACTGTCCATGTAGGCATTCACCCCAGCATGGTGGTTATCACTAGGTTAAAATTGGACAAAGACCACAAAAAGATCCTTGAACAGAAAGTCAAATCTCACCAAGTAAGAAAGGAAAAGGCCAAAATACAAGGAATAAACAAGATGAGAAGATGCAGGAATAAAGCAATCTTATATACAAACTTTCACTGAAACTGTTGAAATGGAAAAAAAAAAAAATCAAAATGGAGTCCCTCATGCTGAGTTCATCAAACTGAAAATGAGTTATCAGACCATCCAAGAAATCAGGAAAGGGATAACACCCTAATTTCCCAAATAAGCCAGTTTCAATTGGTATGATAATGAGGCGCCCTGTCTTTAACAACCCCCCCTTTTTTTTCTTTTTTTTAGTAAACCTCTCCTACGGTGCTGTCTTTAATCCTTACAACAAAAGGTAACCTGAGGTAATTTGATGTTAACCAATCAGTTATTTCTCTATTGTTCTGCACTGCTCCAACCTTACTAGGAAAGTAACTTTGAAAAGACCAATCCACTTTTTATTCTTTGTTTTTGCTTTCTTCAGTCCCTCTCTGCCTATAAAACTAACCTCCTCTGCTCAGTTCACTGAAACACTTGTTTTATTTTATGGAATGAGGTATTGCTCAAATCTAAAAATCAGAAATAAAACCAATTAAGATCTTTGAACTAAACTGTTGTAATTGCTGTGATTTGTAATAAATTGGCAGTAAGTTAAATGCTTCCCTGAGTTCTGTGACCCATTCCAGCAAATGATCAAACTCAAGGAAGGGGTCGTGGGAATCGTCCCGCCCCCAATTTACAGTAAGTCACTCAGAATACCAGAGGCCAGGGGACAAGCTCAGTGGCTCATACCTGTAACCCCAGCACTTTGGGAGGCTGAGGAGAGAGGACAGCTTCAGGCCAGGAGTTTGAGGCTGCAGTGAGCTATGATCATGCCATTGCATTCCAGTCTGTGTGACAGAGCAAGAACCTGTCTTTTAAAAATATATATATATATTTTTTAAAGTACCAGAAGGTGGGACTTACGACTGGTATTTGAAGTGGAACGGTAGTTTGCAGGACTGAGCCCGTAACCTGTGGGACCTGACTCTAACTCCAGGTAGATGGCGACAGAATTGAACTGAATTATTGGACACCAAGCTGGTGAGAATCAGTCAATATGAAGGGAAACTGGTCACACACATGGTCACAGAAGTGCTCTGTGTTGTGTGAGTACAGGAGGAGAAAAAACAGGTTTTTAAAAAATTATACAAGAGATAATAAGGACTTAGATATAAGTGGTAAAGGAAAATGGTAAAAAGGGAAGGATAATGGTTGAACTTTGAGGTGGCAAGGCCGCTGAAGCGATTCTTTAATGAGGAAAAGTATAACATCTTCCTTTTCTTTTTGCCTCTCACCATCAACTTAAAAAGCTACAAGAAATCTAACACTCAAAAAAAGATCTGACTACAGCTGTGAAAAAGGTAATCTAATGTCTTACTGAGACTGTTAACAGACAATCTAAGATTTCAGTCAAGTTATAGGTTAAGACATTTCTGAACAAATTAAGAGTACAAAAATTTAATAAATATACTGTAAAGCTGTGAGAGATGCCTTGAAAAAGAACAAAAAGCACTACCTTTATATAGTCAAATTTGAGACATTCTGCATTCTATATTCTCTATACCCTACGGAAGAAAATGAGCATATGGGTTAAGAAGAGATCTGCAGTCTGACTACCCGTGCTCAAATCCTGGTACTACCAATTACTATGAGACTTTGTACAGATTACTACAGCTTTCTGTAAGTAGGTTCTCTCACATTTAAAACAGTCATAATACCAGTACCTAAATTTCATGGGTAGTTGGTATGAATTAAATACATATTCATCACTCAGAAAAGTACCTGGCACAAAGTAAGGCTGAAATAATTGTTGACGATTAGGATATTGTATCCCCTCTTTAAGAAGACTCTAATAAACTTCAATGAATTCTAATGAATTAAAAACTCTTAAGAAATCATATCATTAAGAAACACATTTAAGTGTGGCTAACCCAAGTTCTCTTAGACATTTTTGGCAATAGATTAATAAAATCTATTCCCATCCAGTCATACAAACTGTTGTTTGAAAAACACTTTGGAAAATTCTGGACTATGGGTAAGTGACACCATCTTTTTACTTGTAATAAACAGATGCCATGGAAGCTAGAGAAATTTACTGAAGGATATTGTCACACAACTGACTAGAAATTTTAGTACAGTTCCCAAAAGTTCATATGAAGCACACTCATAGTAAATGAGTACTATTGAATTCTGAGGGTACAAGGTTAAAATACAAAGGTATGTATTAGAGGGTCAGTAACTCTGCTTAGTTTTCATAAATCCCTAGCTTTTCTAATTTCATATGTAACATGAAATCAGTGTATTTATGCTTTGATGTTAAAAGGAATGCTGCTTTTGTAGACTACAGCCAAAAATACTATAGGATACCAAGAAAAAGCTTATTTGAATCACAGGAGTAGCAAACAAATGAATAACATAACTCCCTTCTTGTAAACCCAAACCTACAAAATGATACATTTTAACAAACATTCATAAGACAATTAGATATAAATGTGGAAATCTTTAAATAATTTACCAAAACATATATTGCTCAAGAAATTAAAATATGTAAAATTTAGATTTAAAAGAGACAAACTTATATAATCAATATTTGCTTTAAGAAGAATGATTTTTACAAGCACTTTTTATAGTATTTCCTGGTAAGCAATTATGATTTCTGTACCTATGTTCTTTGTGTTCCAATAGCTGACAGTCTCTACATGTCAGTCTATCACATGTTTCACAGAAAAGTTTCAACTGTTCTTGTTTGTGTACAGGGCAGAAAACAGGGCGTTGACCAGATGCTCCGACAGACTCTGTAGCAAAATAAAACAAATATTTTTTAACTAAACATAAAATTTGTGTCTAGTTTTCTAAATTCCTATTGATGTTGCTATCCAAAGTTTATAAAGAATAAGTAGAAAATGCTATGGGGGTAAAAGAGGGAAGTTAATTGTAATCATTACAACTGCATCTATCTTACCTGAGACATCTTCTTTCTTCCTGATCAAGTGATCTTTAGTAAATTTTACTCTTTGATGTGCTTCGATACATGTCTTACATAGCCACTCTCCACATTCTACACAAAAGCCAACTGCACTTGCATTGTCTTCACAACTAGTACATACCTAAAAGAGGAAATAAGTACTAATCTAAATTAAATATATAAAATGTAGATCCAAAAAATAAAAAGAAAAAACTTGTTCTTAAATATACTATTTCACTGTACACAGAATAAAATTATTTTGTTATCCATTTATCTTCAACAAAATCCTTTTCCTTACAGATAATTCATGTAGGTAAAAATCTAAGTCTCAGAACACAAAGTCTGTGGAGATTTGACTTTTTTTTTTTTTGAGACAGGCTCTCGCTCTGTCACCCACGCCAGACAGCAGTAGTGCAATCATGGTTCACTGCAGCCTCAACTTCCTGGGCTCAAGCAATCCTCCGACCTCAGCCTCCCAAGTAGCTGGGACTAAAGGCGCACGCCACCACGCCCGGCTAATATTTTTATTTTTTGTAGAGATGGGGTCTCACTGTATTGCCCAAGCTGGTCTCGAACTCTGGGGCTCAAGCAATCCTCACACCCCAGCCTCCCAAAGTGCTGTGATATCAGGCATGAGCCACCATGCCCGGCCCAGATTTGATATTTTAAGTAATAACTTTAGTCTCATTTAACTAAGTTTGAGAGTATATAAGAAAGCTATCTTTAACTTTCTATTTGAAACAGGAATCCACAGAACCACCCTATATTACTTAACTATCCAAACATGCTTTTCTTACAATTTACAGTTTGATATCAAGATAGGAATATAAAGAAAAATTGAGAAGCATACCTGTTCTGATTTTTCATCAGAACTGCTAGGAGCTTCAGATGTGTCTTTCACAAAATAATTATCCACAAGGTCTATCTGTCTGCATTCTTGGCGGCATACTGGGCACCGTATTACACCAACTACAACATAAAATAACAACATTTTAAAATATTCTTCAGGAATAAATAAATAAATTGTGCATGATGTCCATATGGGAACATTAATTCATCACAGAGAAGACCAAAGAAATGAGCATCAAGAACTCAGTAAAATAACCCAGCGAGTTATTCCATTTGGGTAAAAGTGATATTCTATTTAGGAAAAGAAAAAACAAGCATTATGATGCCTCCCAAAAAGTGCTTCCTCATTACAATATGTAGTTAGCTGAATAATTGCCCCAAAAGAAATTCAGATCCTGATCTTTGGAATCTATGAATATTAATTTACATGGCAAAAGGGACTTTACAGATGTGATTAAGGCTCTGGAGATGGTTTGTCCAGCGGGTCCTAAATGCTATCAAGTGACCTTCTCAGGGGGAGCAAGAGGAAGACAAGACTACAGAAGAGTGGAAGGCAATTACAGTAACAATGGACACAGGGAGTAGAGTGATGTGCTTTATAGATGAAGGAAGAAGCCAGAGGCCAAGAAAGAAAGGCAACCACTAGAAGCTGAAAGAGACAAGGAAATGGATTTTCTCCCAGAGCCACCAGAAGGAACCAGTCCTGCCACCACTTTTGACTTTAGTCCAATGAAAGGGATTTCAAACTGCTGGCCTCCATCATGGTAAGACAATAAGACAGGTGCTGTTTTGAGATACCCAGTTTGTGGTAATTTTGTTACAGCAGCAACAGAAAACTAATACACAATCTATCATCTTATAAATTCTGACTTGGTTAGAGATACTTGAATACATGCTAATATGAGAAGAAAGATCATCTGTGCCTTCACCTGCTAGTGTTTTAGGACTTATCAGAATGGATAAACTGTTGAGGTAACACACAGAGGCTAAAAAAGGAAAAATAGGACCAGAGTCGACACAATAAATTGACTACATGTCAGCCATGAAATTGAGAATACAGTATAAATGACACAATCCATACTTTCAGGAAGGGTTCTAGATTCACCCATAATTTTTATAGTTTATAATGTACACAACTACAGAAAGTACCAAAGACTGGGATATAAACTGAGTCCCCACGAGTTGTGTGGTACACAAACTGAAGTACCATATATAGTCATTCTGATGGAATATGAAAACATAAATAAAACTTATCATTCCAAAAGAAGGGTGAGGTAGCTCATGCCTGTAACCCCAACACTGGGAGTGGGACGATCACTTGAGCCCAGGAGTTTGAGGCCAGCCTGGACAACATAGTGAGATGCCATCTCTAATTTTAAAATAAAATAATAATTAAAAAATAACTTGTTATAGATTTAAAATACAATACTGTTTTTTTCAATATTTCCTATTTTACCAAAATATGGTATAAAATAAATAACAAGATCTTGGTCAAAGGAACCATACAAAACAATTTTCAAACCAAAGGAAGAAATAGTCAAGTGAAAAGAAAGGGGAAAAGGAAAAATATTTTCACATTTGGGAAAGCATGAATTAAAAACCTCTTAAGAAAGTGTATTATATAAAACTACAAAGAAGTATAAGTAACTGTAGGGACAAAGATCTGAGAGTAACTAACCCTTCTTAGAGTGAATCAGTTAAGTTTTCACCAAAAAGATAACATTTTAATAGGGTCTTGAAGAATTAACATGAATATACTAGTGTGTAAGAAAGGGTTTACTTGGCAGGCCTGGGTTGCTCAAATGCTGCACATTCCTTCTTAAGAAAGGCCTGTCTTCAGGACTGGCCCTTTACAGGTTCCTGGGAGATGACCTCTGAGCCCGTGGAAAATTCTGCCTGATAAGAGTATTTTTGTATACCTGAGGCTTTAAGCCATACCGTGTTTGACCTCTGGGTGCACTGGAGTCCCAGTAGCTGATTATCAGTCCTGTGGGGGCTGCATGGCAATGAGACTGATCTCCAAAATCTAGACACCAAGGCTCAGGTGAGATTCTCTGCTTGGCAATACTCCCAGTGTATTGTCCCATATTGTTGCTGGGGACATCTGAAAGCATGGGTCTGCTTTCTCTTGGACTTTGCACCGTGTATCTTTTCTCTTTGCTGATTTTAGTCTGTATCTTTCAACTATAATGTCTTCAACTAAAACAAAATGCAACCATAATAAAACAAATTTTCTCAATCCTATGGGTCCTTCTGGTGGATCACTGTTCCTGAGGCTAATCTTGGGGACCCCCAACCCAACTAAGAAAGAAGGAAACTGATAATAGCAAGTACAAAGTTTACAAATTAAAAGAAAAAAGAATAGGACGCTACAAAAGACAGCAGAAAATATATCTATCTTTCCTTCTAGCTATATGTATATAATTACATCTATGTAAAATACTGAGAAAATTAATGAGAAATTTGCAACATCTAAATGAAGGAATATTTTTGTTGAAGGACACAAAAAATGGAGAGACATTCTATGTTATAAGCAAGAGAGATTCAATATTCTGAAAGGATCCGTTCTGTGTAAATGAATTATTCCATACAGTTCTATATTACACTTTCTGAAACTCAACAAGTTAATTCTCAGATTCTTATAAATTTCCAACTCAATCTAGCAGGCTGACATCACAGCTTATGGAGACAAAAATTCATCTTCTTCTTAGTCTAAATCATCACTAAAATGATATTAAGGAATTTAGAGGATTAACACAAGATCCAAAAAATGAGGGTGAAAGAAGGAGCAAGGCACATATATCAGTACGTAAGCAACTTTAGCAAATTTAGATGAAAAAGAATAACTCAACAGTACAGAAGAAACCCAGTCCGTAGTACATAGGAATAACAAGATACACCTGAGTAAGACTTAAACTTGCTGAAAAAAATTTCAGAGAAGCTTGGAATTCAGTCACGAGGCATGAAGAAGTCCCAAAGAGACACAAGGGGATACATGCAAGTCTACAGACATCAGCAAACCCCACTCCTATACTGATTACTTACCTCTGACAGATTACTCAGTAGCCAGGGTATCTTACGCCCAAAACAAAAGAGTTGAAGGTTCTTTAGGGATCTTGTTGCTATCTGCTTCCATATTTACCAATAAATTTTAAAATTATATAAATGTCTGCTCTAAAAATGAGAGCTGGCCAAGTACAGTAGCTCACACCTGTAATCCCAACATTTTGAGAGGCCAAGGCGGGCAGATCGCTTGAGCCCAGGATTCAAGACCAGCCTGGGCAACATGGCAAAACGCTGCCTCTACTAAAAATACAAAAATGAGCCAGGCATGGTGGCATGTGCCTGTAGTCCCAGCTACTTGGGAGGCTGAGGTGGGAAGACTGCTTGACTCCAGGAGGTAGAGTCTGCAGTGAGCTGAGATTGCACCACTGTACGCCAGCCTAGGCAACAGAGATCCTATCTCAAAATAAAATAAAATAAAATGAGAGCCACTTTACATTTGAGTATGTATTCCCCTTATAGGTGGTGTACATCAGATGAGTGTGCCAGACTTAATCACTCAGTCCTAGTTGCTATGATGAGTTCTGATCATTATACAAAAAAACTGACACCCAGACTCTAAAACCAAAGCTACTGACCAGTTTCATGCATAAAGTCCCTAGAAGTGATTTCATCAATTCAAAACTCAAGTTCTAAGAGACCCATTCATACTTACTGAATTCGTTTCTTTTAAATGTCAATTTACTAACATTTTTATTTGGGGATGAGGGGTCAGTGGGAGATGAGATTCTTTCTAAAAGGCTAAAATACACAAGTCTACAAAGTAGTTTGTCTTTACAATGTTAAGTGGAATTTAGTTTCAGTAAGTTGACTGGTGGACTTCCATTCAAGATGAGTGATTAAGCAAGTGTGGAAAGACCAATTGATTCCCTGAACTCAAACACAGAAATGGCTAAAACATAACAAATTAAACCATATTTTGAAAAATACTTAACTAACCCTGGAAGGAAGAAGAAAATATTTTGAAGTGCCAGAAACAAAAAGAAAACCCAAAGCCCAAGTGGTGAGGAACTGATGCATGTGGGTCACAGGAGTTATTACAGTACCACTGCTGGGAACAGGAAAACAAAGTTTAAAAGGTGAAACTCAACTCCCTTCATAAAGCATGGAGCACGCTTTTAGTGTCCTACAGCCTGAAACCCTTGTCAATCCTAGAGAACCCCAAAAAAGCTGTATGCATAGATATAAATATATTACCAAAATGTGTACCATTTGTACAGGATACAGAAATGCCAAGTCAAGAAACTAACAAAAAAGTTGTCTGTAACCTTACAAACACAAAACCATCTCATGAGAACACCTCCCAACCCAGAGCACAGTAAGGACTCCCACTGAAGATAGGTTCACACAATAAAACTTCAATGCACATGAGGAACCCAACATCTCAGTGTGAGTCAACAAACACGATAAACCAAGAAGTAACAATCTAGAAACCACAGATTTTAAATGAATAGATAAAGCAGTCTGAAAGATTTCAAATATGTATGAAATTGTGATAAAGGGCCAAACAATCTATGAAACTAGGTAGATCTGAAAAAGAAATAAAATAGCACAGAATAAGCTCAAAACAGGTTAAATGGTAAGCAAGAGACAACTGAAAATTATCAAGATAGAATACAGATATAAAAGAAATCATACAGAATTTGTACAGATAAAAGAAAAAATAGACACTGCAAAAGAGAAGGTAAGAAAACTAAAGAACTAAATGAGAAGCTCTACCGTAAGTCAAATAAAAATTCATGGAAGATAAGCAATAGAGATGCTATTTAAAGACATAATGAATGAGAATTTTCAAAGAAATGAGCCCTCAAGACTGTAAGCCAAGTCCTGAGTGGGACAAACAGAAACAGCTAGATATACTATAAGAAAACTAAGAAACAAAGAGAAGAAACTCTTAACTACTAGAATGAAAACAAAAATTACAGTTATAGAAGGCAATCATGCTGACAGCAGACCTCACCAGTCAAAGGCAATACCAAAAGATAACAGGAATAATATCTTCAAAGCATTGAGGGAAAAGAACAGTCAATCTAGAATTCAATAACTTAATAAAACTTTACTCAAGAGTAAAAGCAAATAAAAAATTTTCAGACATGAGTATTGCCCATTTCTATAAGAACTAGTAAAGCGTAACGTCAAACTATATAAAATTGCCAATATTAAACCACTTACGACTTGCAAATATGGCAACTTTATACAGTTCAACCTAATATTTAAGGAAATGGAAACATATTTAGAAGTGAGATGCAAAAAGCAACTAGCGAAGATAACAATAAAAGTTGTTACTAAACGTGCATGGCCTAAAAGTAAATATAAAGATATATAACTATTAGTTTGGGAGATTTTAAAATGATGAAATTAAAATATCAAACTACAATAGCTTGTTATATTACAATTAGACTTAAGTTTTAGAGAGTCATTTTACTTATAATATGAAAGAAAAATTAAGGTATAAAATGTCAATTAAAAATACAGTAAGGCCGGGCACAGTGGCTCATGCCTGTAATCCCAGCACTCTGGGAGGCCAAGGCGGGTGGATCACGAGGTCAGGAGATAGAGACCATCCTGGCTAACACAGTGAAACCCCATCTCTACTAAACATACAAAAAAAATTAGCCTGGCGTGGTGGCGGGTGCCTGTAGTCTCAGCTACTCGGGAGACAGAGGCAGGAGAATGGCTTGAACCCAGGAGGCAGAACCTGCAGTGAGCCGAGATTGTGCCACTGCACTCCAGCCTGGGCAACAGAGTGAGACTCCATCTCAAAAGAAAAAAAAAAAAAAGTAAAACCTTGCTATGACATAGTAACTGAGGACCTGGAAGTTGAATCACATGAAATACAGTCAAGTTGTTGTAAAGTAAAATAATCTGTGCAACCCTGCTCCCCTAGCCAATAATAAATTTCAGAGACTAAGTTCAGTGCCATGCTGACACTGCAGCTTTGTGGGCTATACTTTCTGAGAACAACTGTTCTGAAATACCAACAAGAATTCTAAGAATCTCTGTTAGTTGATGTCATTTTTTCAGCTTGGCTCATAAAACTACTAGGGATGTGGGAACTCTCTGTCATGCCATGTCCCTTGCCTGATGTTTCCCAAGCCAACTTTGCTCTTCCCTGCACTTCTGCCCTCACTCAAATAAGAACTTTAATCTGTCCATTTGAGAATGAGGGCTGTGCTGAATCAGGTTCTATTCATAACAAAATTGCATCTAAATTTGCATTAATTACAAGGTTTTACTATAAGATCAGTTAACTCTTGTTTTTTTGAGACTGAGTTTTTTTTTTTTTGAGATGGACTCTTGTTACCCAGGTTGGAGTGCAGTGGCACTATCTCAGCTCACTGCAACCTCTGCCTCCCAGGTTCAAGCTGTTTTGCCTCAGCCCCCGGAGTAGCTGGAATTACAGGCGTGCGCCACCACGCTCGGCTAATTTTGTATTTTTAGTACAGAAAGGGTTTCTCCATGTTAGTCAGGCTGGCATCGAACTCCAGACCTCAGGTGATCTGCTCACATTGGCCTCCCAAAGTGCTGGGATTACTGGCGTGAGCCATTGCACCCAGCCAGATCAGTTAACTCTTTAAGAAGTTTATATGTGTAAGTGTATTTAGTCCTCATAGCAGCCTTGTAAAGTAGGTTCTATTATTATCCCCACATTAAAGGTGAAAAAATTGAGGTTCAGAGAGATCACGAAACATTATGAAGTTCATGTGGTGATGTAAATGCCAAGATCTGAAACTAGTATGTCTGTGTCTATGGCTCATGCTCTTAAGAATTATGCTAAACTGTTTCTCTAATTAAAATGCTGGTCTATTAGTAACAAAAGAGACTAAACTAAGTCAGTATTAAAGGAAATGTAGAGGATAAATGAGAGTATCAATTGGACTTAATAAATGACTGTATGATGAAGGAGTACTAAGAGTTACAATGAGGAAATAAATTAGAAATTCTAGATGATTCCCAAGTTCCTGGTGTGGGTAATGCATAAATTTTCAGCCAGAAGTATAATAAGTTTTCGATAAATGGTGTTTAACTAACATATTTCTGGAGCTGAAGGGCGTGGAGGGAGCCACCAGCATGTAAATAACTCAAATGTGAAGTGCAGTTATGACTGCTGAGGAAGAATATTATCAAGGACAATAACCCTTGCTACACCAATATTTACAAGTCAAGCAGAAGAAAAAGAGCTCTCGAATTTAGGAGACAGCTTTCAAACATTTTCAACTGCAAACCACAAGAAGTACACTTTACATCAAAGGCCAGGACACAAATACATATCTGTCTGTATAACTAAAACAAACACGAGTCAAACGGGGTCAACTACTTTTCCATTAACCATTTATGATTAACTTGTTACCACCGTACCAATTTACTTTTAAAATTACATAATGTGCTTAAAGTCAGCTGACTCTCAGCATGACCTAATAATCTTCTCATTTAGCCCTAGCTTCTCTTTCCAATACTCTCAAGCAGTCACTCCAAAGCTTCAGTCATCAACACCACTCTAGTTTCCCTCAGAAAATAATGAAAAATTACAGATATATTTTCAGGTAGCAATGGGAGTTGAGAGAATTTATACCTACAGCATCTCATTACTTAAGTCAGAGCCCAGTCCAAATGATGAGAGAGTCCTGTGAGATAAGTGGTGAAAGACTGGAATGAATTATCCAAAGAATAGGAAAAAGAAACTGGAGGGAAACAAGTGGTGCCAAAAGCCTCAAACTGGAGAAGTATAACCCTGCCTAAGTCTAGTTCCTCTCTCCACCATGCACCTATCACTTACTCATCTCCATTCCCACCCTATGTGCACACATTAATAAGGGCCTAGAGAGTAGAGTGGTGGGAGAGGTAACAGCAGGAGCAGTGCTGCTGCTGGGGCCTGGGGCCGATCTGTCTGACTTCCTGTCTGTGCCTAGCCCATTCGAGCTGCAGCCATGTCTGGGGATGAGATGATTTTTGATCCTACTATGAGCAAGAAGAAAAATCAGCAGCAGCAGTCCTTTAGTTAGAGGAGGAAGGGGATACCCAAACAGAGGAAACCCAGCCCTTAGAAACAAAACAAGCGGAGCCAGAGCCAACTGGGGACAAAGAATTGGAAGCTGATGAAGAGAACACTAGGGAAAAAGCTGCTTCTGATGATCTAGATGACTTGAACTTCTTTAATCAAAAGAAAAAAAAGAAAAAAAACAAAAAAGATATTTGATGTTGATGAAGCTGAAGAAGGTGTAAAGGATCTTAAGATTGAAAAGATGTTCAAGAACCAGCTGAACCAGAGTATGACCTTAATATTACGCTTGGCAATAAAAAGAAGAAAAAGAAGAATGTCAAGTTCCCAGATAAGGATGAAATACTAGAGAAAGACAAAATTCCAGAAGATGAAGATAGCAAAAACGATGACGGTATCTCATTCAGTAATCATACAGGCCCTGCTAGGGCAGTCTCAGATACACATAAGGAGCTACTGAAGTGAGTGTTCAACACCATAAGGGAAAATAATCCAGATATGGTTGCTGAAAAGGAAATTTGTCTTCAAACCTCCACAGGTCATTTGAGTAGGAACCAAGAAAACTTATTTTGTCAACTTTACAGATACCTGTAAACTATTACATCATCAGCCCAAAACATCTTGCAATTTTGTTGGCTGAATTGGGTACCAGTGGTTCTACAGATGGTAATAACCAACCTGTAATCAAAGAAGATTCCCACAGAAACAGAAGAAGTATTCAGAAGATATATCGAGGAATACTTTACTTTTCATACATGCTGATCACCCGACACAAACCTGCAGGAGACTCAACTCTGCTTCTTACAGTGAGCAACTTATTGTTGATATTCTGTTGCAAGTACAAAACCAGTTTCCAGGTTGTCACAGGCAAGCAAGCACTGCTCTGTGCCAAAGTTAACTAATTTGCTAATCACTAATTTTACAATGTGTGTTGCGGAGATGTGGCGGGACAGGTTTGTCTTCAGAATGGATACACTGTTGTATTAAAAACCAAGATTAAAAAACTGCCAAATTCTTTGATGAGTGGTCGGTTGGTCTGAAATTCTTGCAAGATGCCGCTGTTCAAACTGTCGACATAATCACTGCCTCTTCTCTCTCTGAGAGATGTGATATGGGGTAAGGAGGTGTTTTTCAAAGTTGTTCATTGGCATCTGTAAGATAAATCAGTTCTTATAACAGTGCAAGAAAATTAAATTTAAAAAATAGGGATCTAGAAAGCAATATGTATTTGCTGAAAGGAATGATGGCAAAAAATAATAACTATGTTCTGGAGCAACAGGTCACTGATCTTTACTAAAGAAATTTTATAGCAATGGAGGTAGTGGCAGACAGACATTAGCATGAGTATGGGGAGCTGAAGATGTGAAATGCTGAGTATGTTGCCCATTCTTACAAAAAACTTGGCAATGAACAAAAGAGACAAAATGACCTGTCAATAATGGGAGAATAAAGAATGCTGCTTTATACAGGGAAAACTTGGAGATATGATACAGAAAGTAACTAAAATAATTTATAATAAAAATGGCTTAAATCCTATAAAATAGTATCACAGAGTAACACATATTTAGATAATGTCAGTAAGTATTTCCAAAGTTAATTTTATCACTTAAGAATGACGCTGGCTTAAGGTGAAGTCATAGTCATAGTCATATATGGCTACATATATGCACCTACAATCGTATACGAAGAACACTAATATCTGTTATAATAAACTAATATAATAACTAATATCTATTATCATAAAACTTGTTGGTATTCTTAGGGCTTCTTATATTCTTGAAGATATACAGGAATACCTTGTTTTACTGCATTTAGCTTTATATCGCTTCACAGATACTGAGTTTTCATAAATTGAAGGTTTCGGCAACCCTGCATTAACCAAATTAGTAGACACCATTTTTCCTACAATGTGTGCTCACTGTGCGTCTTTCTGTTATATTTTGTTAATTTTTGCAATATTCCTAACTTATAAATTATTATTTATCTATTTTGGTGACCTGTGATTTCCGATCTTACATGTTACTACTGTAATTGTTTTGAGGTCCCACAAACTGCGCCCAACAAAAACAGCAAACTTAATCAATAAATGTATTCTGACTGTTTCACTGATTGGCCATTCCCTGTCTCTCTCCCTCTCTCAGGCTCCCCTACTGTCTGAGACCCAACAATATTGAAATTAGGCCAATTAATAACCCTACAATGGCCTCAAAGTGTCCAACTGAAAGGAAGACTCGATTCAGCAGGACTTGGTCAATAACAACAACAACAACAACGTCAAATATCTCCCACATTAAATTTTAAAAAACTAGAAATTATTAACCTTAGTGAGAAGGCATGTCAAAAGCTACAACGAGCAAATGCTAGGACTCTTGTGCCAGTTAGCCTAGTTGTGAATGCAAAGGAAAAGTTTTTGTTTTGTTTTGTTTGAGACAGGGTCTTGCTCTATCACCCAGGCTGGAGTGCAATGGCATGAACACTGCTTGCTGAAGCTTCAACTTCCTGGGCTCAAGTGATTCCTACCTTAGCCTCCCATGTAGCAGGGACCACAGGCTCATGCCACCATGCTCAGCTACTTTTTTGATTTTTTTTGGTAAAGACAGGGTCTCATATTATTGTCCAGGCTGTTCTAGAACTCCTGGGCCCAAGCAATATTCATGCATAGGCCTCGCAAAGTGTTGGGGCTACAGGCATGAGCCACTGTGCCCGGCCTGGAAAGTTCTTGAAGGAAATTAAAAGTGATAGTCCAGTGAGCATATGAATGATAAGAAAGAAAAGCAGACTGGGCACAGTGGCTCCCACCTGTAATCTCAGCACTTTGGAAAGCCAAGGTGGACAGATCACGAAGTCAAGAGATCAAGACCATCCCGGCCAATAAGGTGAAACCTCGTCTCTATTAAAAATACAAAAATTAGCTGGGTGTGGTGGCACACGCCTGTAATCCCAGCTAGTTGGGAGGCTGAGGCAGGAGACTGCAGTGAGCCAAGATCATGCCACTGCACTCCAGCCTGGCGACACAGAGAGAGATTCTGTCTTTTAAAAAAAAAAAAAAAGTGCCCTGCTAGATTTAAATAAACACAATTTCCACATTAAAAAAAATTAAAGACCTGAAGAATGGCAATCCTAAGAAGCAAATTAGTAGTCTGTTACTAATGAAACTTAGACATAATGTTTCATATGAAACATGAAAAAAAGAAAAGGACTGAAAAGGGATAAACAAATATACAGCAGCAAATGCAAATAACAAAACAAAACGAAAGGGCAAAACAAACAAAAAAACAAGAAGAATATTAGCATTAGATAAACCTAAGTAAAAGTTTAAAAAGCATTAAATAGGACTAATGGGAATACTGTCTAACAATGAAGGACAAAGTCCACAAATTGTCAAAACAAATTATGCAATTTATGCAGGATAGTAGCCACAAACTAAAAGCAAAACAAAAATGGAAAACATGTTATTTTATAAAAAATTTAATGGTTGTCAAGCTCACATTTTCTTACCCAGTTTTTGAAATACAGAAAATTATGTTATGTTTAGCTACAAAACACATTTAGTGAAAAAAACCTGACCTGAACTGGCATAAAGCTATATATATCTTTAGTTACCCTATTTAGTGTAAATACTGATGCAGAAATATTAAGGCATTTGATTATAGGGTACGACCACAGACCATGCTGGAAGCTTAAGTACCATCTTGCCTTCCTAAAATGTGAACACTTACGCATCCCAAACACTGAATATATGAATAAAATTTTTAAACTTAGAAACATAAAAGTATTTTGTTTTCCTATGTTCACATTAATCATGTAACCTGGCTGCAATTTTCTTAAATTCCAAAAATTAAATATTTTACTGACAACATCTATGAGCATAATCCAAATAATTCTAAGAAATAAAATTTTAAAATGACCAGTTTCCCAAAGTGAAATGATTGCTAATTAAGGAACAATATTGTGGTTCAAGCAGAATATTTTCAAGTGGAATTTTAAGAATTATCAAAATACAAAATATTATATAACAGTGTATCTCATTTCCTAATAAAGTAATTGAAAACAAAATACAGAGGTGGCCAGGTGCCGTGGCTCACACCTGTAATCCCAACACTTTGGGAGCCAGAAGTGGGCAGCTTGCTTTAGTCTAGGAGTTTGAGACCAGCCTGGGCAACATGGTGAGACCCTATCTCTACAAAAATAAAAATTAGCCAGGCATGGTGGCGCCTGCCTGTAATCCCAGCTACTCAGGAGGCTAAGGTGGGAGGATCACCTGAGGCTGGGAGGTCAAGCTGCAGTAAGCAGTGATTGGGCCACTGGGGCACACAATGAGAGCCTGTCTTAAAAATGAAAACAAAAACAAAAACAAAACACAGAGGAAAATATTTGGCCTTTGTGGCTCTTATAAAAATTCACAAGCATGAACTTAACTTTAAAGATATACACAGTTACAATTAAACTGTTAAAAGTCAAAGACAAGAAAATTTTGACGAGTAGAGAAAAATAACTCATGACATGGGACGAGTAGAGAAAAATAACTCATGGGAACAGTATGATTAACAACGAGTTGAGCAGAAACAAACAAAAAAAAATTCAGAAGGCAGTGTGTTATAAATGAAGTTTTGGTGCCACAAAAGACATAGCATTCGAATATAAAATTTCTTTTTATTTTTTTGGGAGGCTGAGGCGGGTGAATCACGAGGTCAGGCGATCGAGACCATCCCAGCTAACAGGGTGAAACCCCATCTCTACTAACAATACAAAAAATTAGTCGGGCATGGTGGCAGACGCCTGTAGTCCCAGTACTCAGGAGGCTGAGGCAGGAGAATGGCATGAACCCGGGAGGCGGAGCCTGCAGTGAGCCGAGATCACGCCACTGCACTCTAGTCTGGGTGACAGAGCGAGATTCCGTCTCAAAAAAAAACAAACAAAAAAAATTCTTTTTTCCTCAGCTAGGCAATATACTTTTATAGAAGGGTACACCCTCACAGATGGAGCAATGGTGAGTGCACACCTGGACAAGAGAGAGGAAGGTGTTCTTATTCCTGATGCAGGTGGCCCCTACTGCTGTGTCATTCCCCTACTGGCTAGGGTTAGACTGCAAAGGCTAAACTAATTCTGATTGGCTAATTTAAAGAGAGTGACGGGGTGAGAGGTTTGGCAGGAAAAATGGTTATGGCAGAGCAGGAAATCGGAATGAGTCAGGATGGAGAATGAGTTAGGGCGGAGCAGGTAATCGGAATGAGTCAGGGTGGAACAGGTGATTGGAATGAGTCAGGGTGGAGCAGGTAATCAGAATGAGTTAGGGTGGAGCAGGTGATTGGAATGAGCTAGGGTGGAGCAGGTAATTGGAATGAGTCAGGGTGGAGCAGGTGATTGAAAAAAGTTGTTTTACGAGGAAGTTTAAAAGTAGAAGGCAAAGAATTGAACATACTGACATTGATTCTTCAAAGCGAAATTTAGAACTCATATTTAACAAGTAGAACGACATAATTCAAAGTAGTTTTTAAAATTCTTCCTGTATCAATTTAAGAACTTTGGTAACTTGGCCTAAGTGGAAACCAATTAAAAATGAAAGAAAAAAATAAAACAAAGAAAACACTGCCAACCAAGAATTCTATATCCATCAAAACTAACCTGCAAAAATGAAAATTAAATAAAGACATATTCAGATAAACACAAACTGGGAGAATTCATTGCTACTCAACCTGCCTTACAAAAAACCCTAATGAAAGTTCTCCAGATTTAAAAGTGACATCAAAGATCATATCAAATGCCTATAAAGAAGGCTAACCATATAAGTAAATGTCTAACACATACAAACCTACTTTTTCACTTTCCTTATTTAAAAGAAAGTTGCTTCAGACAATAATAGCAGAAAGAACAGGAGAAGGAATGGAGGTATATTAGACAGAACAAGGACATGCCACCAAACCATAACTGGAATCCACAGCAATTAAAGAGTACTAGAAATGGTAAATAAATGCAGACTAATATAAGAAATTCTATAAATATATTTTTCCTTTCTTCTCTTAACTTCTTCAAAAACAATAAAAGTATATAGAACTGTAACTCCAGCACAGTATTGCTGAGTTTATAACACATAGATGTAACATACATAACATACATAACAATCACAAAAGGGCGGGGGTGGGGGAAGGAAGAGAGCCACACTGGAGCAAAGGTTCTGGGTTTTATTGAAGTCAAGTTGAAGTAGAATGTGATAAATTAATATGCATACTGTAATCACTAAGAAATTAACTCAAAAATCATAGAGAAAACATCAATGAAGCAGTTAAAATTATACACCAGAAAACAGGTATATAACGCAAAAGAAGGCAAATAAGTGTTAAAAATAAAGTTTCGGTGCCACAAAATAAATAGCACTCGAATACGAAATTTTTTTTTCTTCTTCTAAGCAAAGTGATTTACTGCTATAGAAGGGTGCGCCCTCACTGACGGAGCAATGGTGAGTGCACACCTGGACAAGGGAGGGGAAGGTGTTCTTATTCCTGATGCACATGGCCCCTGCTGCTGTGTCGTTCCCCTATTGGCTAGGGTTAGACCACAAAAGCTAAACTAATTCCAATTGGCTAATTCAGAGAGAGTGACGGGGTGAGTGATTTGGCAGGAAAAATGGTTATGGCAGAGCAGGAAATCGGAATGAATCATGGTAGAGAATGAGTCAAGGCGGAGCAGGTAATCAGAATGAGTCAGGGTGGAGCAGGTAATTGGAATGAGTCAGGGTGGAGCACATGATCGAAAAAGATTGCTTTACGAGGAAGTTTAAAAGTAGAAGGCAAAGAATTGAACATACTGACATATTGATTCTTTGAAGAGAAATTTAGAACTCATATCTAACATAAGGAGGAACCAATGAACAACAATAAATACATGAGCTATACAGAAAACAAAGAGCAAAACAATCACCATAGATCTAACCATATCAATAACAATAGTAAATGAGAATGAATTAAGCACCCCAATGAAAATAAAGAGCAGATAAAATTAACTATATACTGTTTGCCAGAGACACACTTTATTTTTTCCAGATATAGTCTCTGTAGCCCAGGCTGGAGTGCAGCGGCACAATCATAGCTCACTGCAGCCTCAACCTCCTGGGCTTATGCATTCCTCCTGCCTCATCCTCCCAAGTAGTTAGGACTACAGGCATACACCATCACACTCGATTAATTTGCTTAAAATTTGTGTAGGGTCTCACTATGTCACCCAGGCGGGTCTCAATCTCCTGGCCTCAAGCAATCCTTCCGCTTCAACCTCCCAAAGTGCTGGGATTACAGGCATACATCACTGCACCACAGAAACACACGGTAAATCAAAGACACATACAGGATGAAAGAAAAAAGACAGAAAGTCAAATCATGGAAACAGTAATTACGTAAGAGCTGGAGTCTCGGTGCGATGGCTCACACCTCTAATCCCAGCACTCTGGGCTGAGGTGGGAGGATCAGTTGAGGCCAGGAGTTCAAAACTAGCCTGGGTGACACAACAAGCTATTTCTACAAATAAAAAAAAAAAAATTAAGCCAGATGTGGTGGTATTTGCCTGCAGGCCCAGCTACTTAAGAGGCTGAAGCAGGAGGACTGCTTGAGCCCAGGAGTTCAAGGCTGCAGTGAGCTATGATCATGCCACTCTACTGTAGCCTGGGCAACTGAGCAAGACCTTGTCTCTATTTACAAAAAAAAAAGGCCAGAGGCAGTGGCTCATGCCTGTAATCCCAGCACTTTGGGAGGCCAAGGCAGGCAGATCACCTGAGGTAGGGAGTTCAAGACCAGCCTGACCAACATGGAGAAACTGCATCTCTACTAAAAATAAAAAAATTAGCTGGGTGTGGTGGCACATGCCTGTAATCCCAGCTACTCAGGAGGCTGAGGCAGGAGAACTGCTCGAACCCAGGAGGTGGAGGTTGTGGTGAGCTGAGATCCCACCACTGTACTCCAGCCTGGGCAAAAGGAGCGAAAATTCCACCTCAAAAAAAAAAAAAAAAAAAAAAAAAAAAAAAAAAAAAAGGGGGGCCTTTTTTAAAAAACAAAAAAAAAAGCAGGAGTGCCTATTCTAATATCAGATAAAATAATTGAAGAGCTATTTATTATATATTCCTGGAATATATACATTTTTGGGTATGTCTGTGAAATACTTAAAAATTTGATCTTGTATTCGGCTACCAAAAACAAGAAAAAAAAAAACTTCTCAATTAAAAAGATACTGATTTTTACAGTCCATCCTGTAAAAGTTTAAAACTTTACAAAGTGAAAGTGAATAAAAACATCACTACACACAACCCAAAATAAAAATGGATTCCAGCTGGAAATCCAAACTAAAATTACAAGCTATCTAGAAAAAAATGCAGCAGAGACAGTTCATACTCAACTCTATTATTTCTATCTGTAGCTTTAAATGTTTAAAAATAAAACTAATAAAACTTAGTTCTTTCCTTGACAAATTAAAAAAAAAAAGTATGAGCACAGAATTAAATATAAAAGCTGAAATATACGCATTACTGAAAACAAAACTGATAACCTAAAAATAATTTTTTGAGAAAAAAGTAAAATAAATCTTTAGGAGTATAATGAAGAAGAAAAAAACACACAGAAGTCAGAATGAAAACGGAGAAAGCAAAAAAATTTTAAAAGATTACTAAGCCTATATCAGAAAATATTCCATGTAATTCTAAAGCAAGCAATATTAAAATCTAGCAAAAATGGACAATTTTCTAGTAAAATATGATTCATCAAAAGCAAAACAAAAATTAAACTTGAATAGACATATTAGCATACAAAGATTAGAAGTTGCCATTTAAAAAAAAAATACAAAATCCAGATAGTTATACAGGACAGTAATGCTTAAAGAACAAACCAGCATTCCATTATTATTTGAACCAATCTAGAACAAAAGAGTGAAAATCCGAATTCATTTTATATAGTCCAACATTGATTTACTGTTAAAACCTACCAAAGACAATGCAAAAGAAGAAAACTGCAGACCACTCTAGCATATTGACTCTACATTTCTAAATGAAATATTAGCAAACATTCTGTCAATCTGTCAAAAAAAATTATGATCAATTAAGGTTTACCAGGAATGCAAAGATTATTCAACGGAAAGAAATTTAACAAAACAATCATACCAAAACAACTGAAGGAGATAACTATATGGTTATATAAACAATGTTAAAGTGGCATATGATAAAATTCAGACATTTTTAGTAAGAACACTAAAAAAGAGAAGCAAACAACTTAAATACGAAAAGAATCATTTACCAAAACATTAAACAGCATTTAAAGCTACCAAAACCTTTAAAAAAAAAAAAAAAAAAAAAAAGCTTCTCTAGTCAAGTCAGAAATCAGGCATCATTTATCAAAGAGGCAATATACAAAATTATTAATGGCACAGATTCTGGAGCCAGACTACACAGATTTAAATCTCAACCCCTTCAAAGCTGTTAATTCCTTAAGCTTTGTATTAATTCCTTAATCTTTGACTCTTAGTTTCCCATTTGCAAAACAGGGATAATAGTACCTACCTCAAAGGTTGTTGGGAAGATCACATGTTTATACACATAAAACGTGACACACATAAGTACTCAGAAAATATAAGCTATTATTACAAGTTACTGTTTGTCTCAAAGATTTTAGAGTACCACTGTGTAACAGAATTTTCTGCAATAATGGATAAGTGCTGTATGTGCACTGTTCAATGCAGTACTCAATACAACACTGGCCACTGAGCACTTGGAAAATGGCTGGTGGAACCAACCAACTAAATTTTAAAATTTCATTTTAGATAACTAAAAATTAAATCACCACCAGTGACTAGTTGCTATGGTACAGGACATAGCAGTTCTAGAAAACGCAGAATACCTGAGATGTCACTTACTTTTTAAGACTACTGAAATTTAAAAGCTAAGTTTACAACAAAATGAAGGTACAAAAGAAAAAATTAATAGCTGCCCCACTTCCAATAATGGCACAATGGAAAGCAAATCCTCTCTTCAAAGACAAAAGTATAAAACTGTACAAAACTGTCAAAAAGAAAAAAAGGCAAACAACTAATTCAGACCACTGGGAATCAAATGAGACATGCAAAATGAGACACACTTATTCTACAAAAACTGCTAAAGTTTCAGGTAAAAGCAATGAAAGGCACTGGCCCTCTTGTTTGAGGGCCCTCTTGCTTGAGGATTCCCATTCTCTCCAGAAGTCTGGTCTAAAAAATCAGTAGTTTTACTAGAATTGGGCTGACCACAAAAAACAGCAACTTTGCTGTCATACATGGCAGCATCAACTGGGGAGAGAGGTGAATGCGAAAACATGAGATCTGCCAGCTATAAACTGGTATCTGTTTGGAAAGAACAGGTTTTGCTATACCTGGGTTGGGGTCACAGAGCAAGCAGAGGACTAACCACATTAATACAAAGAAACTTGAAATTAGAGAGTCACAGAAGGGCTAAGATCAACTGTCTATACAGATATGGCTAATTGGGACACTGCGCATACCAAATGGAGACACAAGAAAGCCCTAAAAAAACTAAAGGCCAAGTGAGAATAAAAACAAAGACTTCAAAGCAGCTATTATAAATATTTTCAAAGAATAAAAAGGAACAAGTGTTCAAATAATAAAATACTATGGCAAAGCCTCAACAAATAAGAAGTCTCAAGAGCGAACTATAAAACCAAAAAACAAAATTTGAGAGAATGTCACACAGATTAAAAGTACATGCAAAATAAAAAATTCAGTACATATCTTGGCTTCAATAATACACTTAAGGCTGGGTATGGTGGTTCACTCCTGTAATCCCAGCACTTTGGGAAGCCAAGGTAGGTGGATCGCCTGAGGTCAGGAGTTCGAGACCAGCCTGGCCAACATGTGAAACTCTGCCTCTACTAAAAATACAAAAAATTAGTCAGGCGTGGTGGTGGGCACCTGTAATCCCAGCTACTCCAGAGGCTGAGGCAGGAGAATTGCTGGAACCTGGGAGGCAGAGGTTAGAGGTGAGCCAAGGTTGCACCATTGCACTCCAGCCCGGGCAACAAGAGTGAAACTCTATCTCAAAAAAAAAAAAAGACTTGAGTGAACTTCTAGATGGATGAATTAAAATTTAATTTCAATCCAATCAAAAAAATCAGAGAGGAAAAAAGACTAACAAGAAAAGAACAGATCCTCAGAAACCAGCAGAACAATGTCAACTACCCAACATAAATGTAATAAAAATTACAGAAGAGCACAGAAATAGAAAAAATGTTTGAAGAAATAATGGTGGAAAATGTCAAAACCTGATGATAATACATTAATCTGCAGATTCAAAAAGGGGAGAGAACCACAAACAAACACAAAATGAATCAAACCAAACACATCACAGTCAAACTGCTGAAAACCAGGAGAAAAACAATTCGTCAAGGGAACCAATACCATCAACATCTGACTTTTCATTAAAAATATGGAGGCCAGGAAGCAATAAAATGACATATTCAAAGTACAGATTATAAACCAAGAATTGTATATGCAACAAAATATCCTTCAAAATGAAGGCAAAATAAAGACAGCCACAGGTAAACAAAATTTGAGAGAATGTCACACTTAGCATATTTGTACCACAAAATATTCTAAAAGAAGTCTGCCAGGATGACAGGAAATAAAACCAGACTATATAAATGTAACAATTATGACAATAACAGTACAAAAGATAGAAATGGAGCTACAGTGGAACAAAGTTGCTATATTTTAACAAAATGAAGGCAGTATTGCCCTGAAGTGAATTGTGGTGTTAAAGATATACCATAATTGCAAGAGTTACAACTAAAACAAAAACTAAAAGAAAATTTTAAGGTACACTAAAAATATTGGTTAACACAAAAGTCTCAGTGAAGGAAAAGAACAAAAATGACATGACACACAGAAAACAATTAGCAAAATGGCATACCTAAATCCAACTATATCACTGAAAACACTCCAATGAAGAGATTGTCAAACTGAATAAAAAGCAAAATACGACTGTGTATCCTCTGAAAGAAACATTTTTAGATTCAAAGATATAAACAGAGTTAAAGTAAAAGTAAAGAAGATAAATCATGAAAGCAGTTGCCATAAGACAGCTGGAGTAGTCACATTAACATCAGAAAAAAAAAGATTCTTGGTGGATCACCTGAGATCAGGAGTTCGAGACCAGTCTGGCCAACATGGTGAAACCCTGTCTCTACTAAAAATGCAAAAATTAGCCAGGTGTGGTGGCACATGCCTATAATCCCAGCTACTCGGGAGGCTGAGACAGGAGAACAGTTTGAACTCCAGGAGACGGACGCTGCAGTGAGCCAAGATCGTACCACTTCACTCCAGCCTGGGCAACAGAGTGAGGCTCTGTCTCCAAAAAAGAAAAAAAGAAGAAAAAAAGATTCTCAAAGCATATTACGACGTACAATGAAGCATTTTATATGTTAAAGAATCAACACATCACATATATGAACCAAACACAAAATTTAAACTATAGGCCAGGTGTGGTGGCTCACACCTATAATCCTAGCACTTTGGGAGGCTGAGGCGGGTGGATCACAAGGTCAGGGGTTCAAGACCAGCCTGGCCAAGATGATGAAACCCCGTCTCTACTAAAACTACAAAAAGTAGTTGGGTGTGGTGGCAGGCGCCTGTAATCCCGGCTGCTTGGGAGGCTGAGCCAGAAGAATCGCTTGAACCTGGGTGGCAGAGGTTGCAGTGAGCTGAGATCGCACCACCGCACTCCAGCCTGGGCAACAGAGTAAGACTCTGTATCAAATCAAATCAATCAAATCAAATCAAATCAAATCAAATCCTACATACATATTTTTTGTTTTGTTTTGTTTTGTTTTTTTCCTCCCCATGGAATACGGCTGAAAGAGTGCTTAAACTTTTTTTTTTTTTTGAGACGGAGTCTCACTCTATCACCCAGGCTGGAGTGCAATGGAGTGATCGTACCTCACTGCAACCTCCGCCTTCCCAGTTCAAGTGTTTCTCCTGCCTCAGCCTCCTAGTAGCTGAGGTTTCAGATGTGCACCACCATGCCCAGCTAATATTTTTGTATTTTTAGTAGAGATGGGGTTTCACCATGTTGGCCAGGCTGGTCTTGAACTCCTGACCTCAGGTGATCTGCCCACCTCGGCCTTCCAAAGTGCTGGGATTACAGGCATTAGTCCAACAAAACTTTCTGCCATGACAAAATGTTCTATATCTGCACTAATATGGGAGCCATCAGCCACACATGATTACTGAACACCTGAAATGTGACTACAGTGACTGAGGAAGTAAACCGTCAATTTCATTTACCCTTAATTTTGTCACATGTGGCTATTAGGTACCACATTTAACAGCCTGAGCTCAGAGAGAAATTCATAGCTTTAAAGACATATATTAGAAACGGAAAAAAACATCTAAAAGCAATCATCTCAACATGCCCCTCATTAAGCTTGAAAAAGAAGACCAAATCAAAACATTAAGCAGGATGAAATAAAGATCAGAGTAGCTATGAATAGGGAGGAAAGGGAAACGAAACTCAAAGTGGTTCTTTGAAAACAACTGATAAACAATTACCTAGATGGGAAAGTGCAAGCAGGGAGGGAGATGGGGGGAGAGAGAGGAGACAGATTGACATTGATCTAAAAAGAAAAGAGAGCACATTGTGCCAAAACCAAAAATGAAATATAAGACTTAACAAGAGATTCTGCCAAAATGTTACTGATATGGTTTGGATTTGTGTCCCCACCCAAATCTCATGTTGAATTGTAATCTCCAATGTTGGAGGAGGGCCCTGGTGGGAGGTGATTATATCATGGGGGCAGATTTCCCCTTTGCTGTTCTCGTTATAGTAACTGAGGTCTCACGAGATCTGGTTGTTTGAAAGTCTGCAGTACTTCCCCCTTCACTCTCTCTTCCTCCTGTCAGGCGTGTGAAGATGTGCTTACTTCCCTTTCACTTTCTGCCATTACTGTAAGTTTCTTAAGGCCTCCCAGAAGCAGAAGACTGTACAGCAGGCAGAACCAGAGAAATCTCTTTTGTTTATAAATTACTTAGTCTCAGGCATGTCTTTGTAGCAGTGTCAGAATGGACTAATGTAACTATGAACCTCTTATGCCAAGTTAGACCACTTAATAAAATGGGTCAAATTCTTTAAAAATACAAATTACCAGCTAGGCATGGTGGCTCACGCCTATAATCCCAGCACTTTGGGAGGCTGAGATAGGAGGATGACTTGAGCTCAGGTGTTCGAGACCAGCCTGGGTAACACAGTGGGACCCTGTCTCTACAAAAATAATTTTTTAATTAGCTAGGTACAATGGTGCACACTTGTAGTCCCAGCTACTCAGGAAGCTGAGGCAAGAGGACTGCTTGAGCCTATGAGATGAAAGCTGCAGAGAGCTGTGATGGTACCACCGTACTCCAGCCTGGGCTACAAAGCAAGACCCTATCTCTGGGGAAAAAAAAAAAATTTAACAAAACTGACTCAAGAAGAAATAAAAAACCTGAATCTGAATATTGGATCAGTAATTTAAAATCTTCTACAAAAAAGAAAGTCCAGACCCAGTTGGGTTTTTTTTTTTCTTTTTGAGACAGAGTCTCCGTCTGTCGCCCAGGCTGGAGTGCAGTGGTATGATCTCACTGTGACCTCCACCTCCCGGGTTCAAGTGATTCTCCTGCCTCAGCCTCCCAAGTAGCTGTGACTACAGGTGCCCCCATGTTCAGCTAATTTTCTGTATTTTTAGTAGAGACAGGGTTTCGCCATATTGCCCAGGCTGGTTTTGAAGTCCTGAGCTCAGGCAATCCGCCTGCCTCAGCCTCTCAAAGTGCTGGGATTCCAGGTGTGAGCCACCGTGCCCGGCCCCAGTTGGTTTTAATGGTGAACTCTCTCAAGGAAGAAATAATACAAACCTCAAACAAACTCTTTAGAAATGAGAGAAGAAAAAACCATATTTTTTTCTTCTCTAATTTTCCTGTTAGCAAAGACATAAGACAAAGACATCACAGATAAAAATTACTAGAAAACTACAGACTGAGGAGTAGGAGTATTAGAAGAGGAGATGAGAATGATGCCCAAATTTCTGGTTTAGGAAACTGAAGCAATGAGATGATTGTTCCAGTTGTAAGTGGAGGTTTGGAAACTACAATTAGTTCAAGTTTAGAGACAGTAAATTTGAGATGCATCTGGGTCATTCAAGAAAAGATGTTAAGGAGGCAGTTGTGCTAAATAAAAATGTACATAACCGAGTTTGCACAAAGATGTCTTATTTTGAAATAATGGTCTACCAGACAAAATTCAAGGAGCCTCTTAAGAGCTTGTTAGTCAGTGTGTTGTTTTAAATTTTATAATAAAGATGAGATAATCAGCATTTCATACTTTGGAAACTTACAGACTTAAATGAGTTATTTTATATTCTTTTATATTGTTTGAAATTCTAACCATGTCCACATTTTCCTTTTTCTAAATAATTTTTTTTAATTGAACTGGTTAAAAAAAAAAAAACAAAAAAACTTGGCTAACCGTCAAGACTCTGACCTGCAAATTGTTTCATTTGCAAGAATTATATTGGTCATCCTTTTCATCTTTAAAAATGTGTGTTTAGGCTGGGCATGGTGGCTCACACGTGTAATCCCAGCCCTTTGGGAGGCTGAGGCAGATGAATCACCTGAGGCCAGGAGTTCGAGACCAGCCTAGTCAACATGGTAAAACCCCATCTCCATTAAAAATACAAAAATTAGGCTGGGCGTGGTGGCTCATGCCTGTAATCCTAGCACTTTGGGAGGCCCAGGCAGACAGATTGCCTGAGCTCAGGAGTTCGAAACCGGCCTGGGCAACACAGTGAAATCCCGTCTCTACTAAAATTAAAAAAAAAAAAAAAAAATAGCCAGGCATGGCAGTGTGCACCAGTAGACCCAGCTACTCGGGAGGGTGAGGCAGGAGAACTGCTTGATCCCGAGAGGTGGAGGTTGCAGTGAGCCCAGATTGCACCACTGCACTCCAGCCTAGGCGACAGAGACTCCACCTCCAAAAATGTATATATATAAATGTACAAAAATTAGCCAGGTGTGGTGGCACACGCCTATAATCCTACCTACTCAGGAGGCTGAGGCACAAAAATCATTTGAACCTGGGAGGCGGAGGTTGCAGTGAGCCGAGATCACACCACTCACTGTACTCCCACCTGGGAGACAGAGTGAGACTCTGTCTTTAAAAAAAAAAAAAAAAAGTATGTGTTTATTCAAGTCTCCAAAACTCCAAACTCCTGAGAGCAGAAATAATCTAACACTGCCTTGTAGAGAAAAGGAATTAAAAGCATGAATTTAGTGAGTCATGATTCCATAATTTCACACCTATAATCTGTAAAATGTTAGGACCAAAAGAACTCAGTATTTCCACTGCTGGGATCTTAAATAAAGGTAACTTTAATTGAAGCCCCATTTTTTTTTAAACTAAAACTACTGAAAAAAAAAATCTCCTACTCCTCAATATCAATAGGGAATAGCAGAGAGTTACTTCTACTCTCACCTGGCAATAATAGGGAATAAGGGAGTAACAGGCCAGGCAAATCATCACTTCCTATCCCTTTCCCTGGTATGATAAAATCCAAGTGGAAAGCTGAAATACCCCTATTATGTAGCAATCAGGTGGGATGAGTTAGCCCTACACTTCCTCCCTCCCTGATGTCACCAGGGCTCAGTGGAACTGAACTTAAACCCTAAATCAAAGGTGACAAGGTGGTATGAGTTGGTACCCCACTTCATCAGGAAGGACCAAAGGAGAAATTGAACTTTCATCTCACCTATCTGCAACATGGCAGAGAAAGCCAGCACTCCACTTTTGCCAAGGTGGTGTCAGGAAGGCCCAAGGGGAAGGTGAACATACACACCTACCTGGCCTTTATGTTACACCTCAGTAGAAAGACAGCTGGGAAAAAATGGAGGTTAAATAGAATCTCAAATCTCAGAATGTGATATCCAAAATATTTGCAACATACTCAAAAAATTATTTGTCAAACACCAGGAAAATCATAACTGACAAAAGACAATCAGTATATGCCCAAACCAAGATGATCCGATACCAGATATTAGAAACATGTGACAAAGTCTTTAAAGGAACCATTATAAAAATGCTTCAAAAAGCAATACAGGCCAGGCACAGTGGCTCACACTTGTAATCCCAGCACTTTAGAAAGCTGAGGCAGGCAGATCACTTGAGGTCGGAAGTTCGAGACCAGTCTGGCCAACATGGTGAAACCCCATCTCTACTAAAAATACAAAAACTAGCCAGGCATGGTGGCACATGCCTGTACTCTCAGCTATTTGGTAGGCTGAGGCAGGAGAATTGCCTGAACCCAGGAGGAAGAGGTTGCAGTGAGCTGAGATCATGCCATTGTACTCCAGCCTAGGCGACAGAGTAAGAACTCATCTTAAAAAAAAAGAAACGGCAATACAAATGTCCTTAAAATAAATGGAAAATAGAAAAGGAATGAAAGTTAGAGAAAAAAAGACAAATGGAAATTACAGGATTAAAAAATATACTTTTGGAAGTGGAGATGGGCAGATAACTTGAGGTCAGGAATTCAAGGCCAGCCTGACCAACATGATGACACCCACTTCTACCAAAAAATATACAAAAATTAGTAGGTGTCATGGCACCGAGATCACACCACTGCACTCCAGCCTGGGCAACACAGTGAGACCCTGTCTCAAAAAAACAAAAAACAAAACAAAACAAAAAAACCCAATAACCAAAAATGTAAAACTCGATAAATGGGCTCAATAGACAAGATGACAGGCAATAGAGCAAAATCAAGAGACCAAAAAAAAAAAAGAAAAGAAAAGAAAAGAAAAACAGAACACAGTCTCAAGAACCTGTGGAACAATAAAAAACAAGCTAGCTAACATTGCTGTCACCAGAGTTGCGGAGTTCCAGAAGGAGACGAGTGAGTACATAAAATTTAAAAATTACTTGAACAAGCCGGTTGCAGTGGCTCACACCTGTAACTCAGCACTTTGGGAGGCCAAGGCAGGTGGATCACTTGAGGTCAGGAGTTCGAGACCAGCCTGGCCAACACAATGAAACCCCATCTTTACTAAAAATACAAAAATTAGCTAGATGTGGTGGCGTACGCTTGTAGTCCCAGTTACTTGGGAGGCTGAAGCAGGAAAATCACTTGAACCCAGGAAATGGAGGCTGAAGTGAGCCAAAATCACACCACTGCACACCAGCCTGGGCAACAGAGCAGAACTCCATCTCAAAAAAAAAAAAAAAAAAAAAAAAAATTACTTGAACAAGTAATGACTGAAAATGTCCCAAATTTGATAAAAGATATAAACCTGCAAATAAAAAAAAACTGAGTTAATGCTAAGTAAGAAAAACCCAAATAAATCCACACCAAGATACATCATAAAGTTCTGAAAGATAAAGAAAAAAATATTGAAAGCACACAACGACCACATTACTTGCAGAGGAACATCTATTCAAATGACAGTGGATTTCTCATGTAAAACCATGCAGGCCAAAAAAAAAAAAAAAAAAAAAAAAAAAAAAAAACTGGCTCAACTTTAGAAAGCAGAGGCAGGCAGATTACTTGAGGTCAGAAGTTCGAGACCAGCCTGGCCAACACAGTGAAACCCCATCTTTACTAAAAATACAAAAATTAGCTGGATGTGGTGGCATATGCTTGTAGTCCCAGTTACTTGGGAGGCTGAAACAGAAGAATCACTTGAATCCAGGAAATGGTGGCTGAAGTGAGCCAAGATCACACCACCGCACACCAGCCTGGGCAACAGAGCAGGACTCCATCTCAAAAAAAAAAAAATTACTTGAACAAATAATGACTGAAAATGTTCAAAGACTGAAAGAAAGTAACTCAGAAATGCAAATTCTATATTCAACAAATATCTTTCAGGAATGAAGGACAACTAAAGATATTCTCAGATGAAAAAAATACATAAAAATTTGTCACTAATACACCTAAAAGTATGTATGGTTAAAGGAAATTTGTCCTAACAGAAAAAAAAATGTTAACAGAAGAAACCTTGAATCTTTGGAAAAGAACACTGGAATGATAAAAATGAGAGTAAACATAATAGACTTCTTCTTATGATTTCTTAAATCATGTGAGAGCTTATAAAAAAAGATCATGTATTATCTGGTCAGCTATAAAGACAGAAAATTAAAGATAATCATTTAAAAATTAAAGATAATCATAAAAACAGGAAGAGTTAAGGGACCTAACTGAAGTAAAACTTCTATACTTCACTCCAAATGGTAAAATGTCAATACAAAGACTTTAAGTTACAAATAAATGTTGCAATATTTACAGCAACCACTTACAAGCTATTCAAAGCACTTCAAAAAAACTATAAACTACACAAAACCACCATAAATAAAGATGGAATCTTAAAAAGAACTTCAGGTAACTCAAAAGGCAAGAGAAACAAAGGAAACAAACAGAAAATAACAACATATTTAAGCCATAACACATCAATTACTACCTTAAATATACCTACATACTTTAAATACTCCTAAATACATGAATTAAATGAAAGACCAGAAGAGTGGATAAACTTAAACCATAATCCAACAGTAATGCTATATATTAATACAAGAAGCTTCAAACACAATGATATAAGTAGATTAAAAGAAGATGGAGGCCAGGCACAGTGGCTCACACCTGTAATCCCAGCACTTTGAGAGGCTGAGGCTGGAGGATCACTTGAGCTCAGAAGTTCAAGACCAGCCTGGGCAACAATACAAGACCCATCTCTACAAAAAATTAAAAAATTAGCCAGGCGTGGTGGCATGCGGCTGCAGTCCCAGCTACTAGGAGGCTGAGGTGAAAGAACTGCTTGAGTCCAGGAGGTAAGGACTGCAGTGAGCTATGATCGCATCACTACTCTCCAACCTGGGCAACAGAGGAAAATCTGTCTCTTTAAAACTCAAGGAATCCAGAAGAGCCAAAACTATCTTGAAAAAGAACAACCCACCCCAGCAACATAGCAAGAACCCACCTCTACAAAAAAATTTAAAAATTGCTGGATGTTGTGTAGCCACACATCTATAGTGGTGTGAGACACACATCTGTAGTCTCAGCTGGGGAAGCCGAGGTGGGAGGATCACCTGAGCCCAGGAGGTGGAGGCTGCAGTGAGCCCTGAGTGCACCACTGCACTACAACCTGGGTGACAGAGTGAGACCCTGTTTTTTGTTGTTGTTGTTGCTTGGTGAAAAAAAAAACAAAAAAACAATTTGTTATTGTCATAAGGACATATAGATCAATGGGATGAAATTAAGTCCAGGAAAACACCCTCACATTTACCCAGTCAACTGATTTTAGACAGGTTGCTAAGACAATTAAATAGAGGAAAGAGTAGTCTTTTCACTAAATGATACAGGGACAATGGATATCCTTGTGCTAAAGAATGAAACTAGATCTTTACCTCACACACAAATTTCACATACAAAAATTAACTCAACTTTATGACAGAATTGGAATCTAAAACCTAAAACTGTAAAGCTCCTAAAAGAAAACATAAGAATACATCTTCATGACCTTGGATTACGAAATGATTTTTCAGATGTGGTGCCAAAAACAAAAGCACAAAATACAAATTGGACCTCATCAAACTTAAAAACTTTTGTGGCCAAGTGCAGTGGCTCACACCTCTAACCCCAGCACTTTGCGGGGCTGAAGCAAGAGGATCGCTTGAACCCAGGAGTTTGAGACCAGCCCGGGCAACACAACAAAACCCTGTCTCTACAAAAAATAAAAATAAAAAAAATTAGCTGGGTGCAGTGGTGCACCTGTAGTCCCAGCTACTTGGAAGGCTGGGGTGGGACGATTACCTGAGCCCACAAGGTTGAGGCTGCAGTGAGCTAAGACTGCACCACTACACTCCAGCCTGGGCAACAGAGCAAGACTTTGTCTTGAAAAATAAATAAAAAATAAAAACTTTGTGCTGCCAACACTGTGAATATAACTAAAACCAATGAACACACTTAACAATGGGTAAAACGGTTAAATTTTGTTACATGTATTTTTCCACACACATAAAAACTTTGGTCCTGCAAATAATTCCAGAAAGAAAGTAAAAGACAACGCACAAATAGAAGATATGGCTAAATCAGATATAAGGGTGCAGCACCCAGGGCTGGGCATGGTGGCTCACACCTGTAATCCCAGCACTTTGGGAGGCCGAGGCAGGAAGACTGTTAGGGCCCAGAAGTTCAAGACCAGCCTGGGCAACACAGTGAGGCCTTGTCACTTTAAAAAAAAAAAAAAGAAGAAGACAAAGAAAATAAAAGAAAAAAGAAAGAAAGAAAAAAAATTTAAGAAAAAGGGTAGAACATCCAGACTATCACAAAGAACTGACAACTTTAAAATGTCAAATAACCTAATTAAATAATGGACAAAAGTCTGAACAGACATTTCATCAGGGAAGATATACTAATGGTCAATAAGTGCAAAAGAAGATGCTCAACATCATTAGCCACAAGAGAAATGCAAATCAAAACCACAATAAAACACTATGTCACACCCACCAGGATAGCTATGGTAAAAAAGGTAACAATCGTTGGCAACATTATAGAGTAACTGGAACCCTCATACATACTGCTGATGGCAAAGAAAAATGCTAAAGTCACTTCAGATAACAGTTGGCAGATCCTCAAAAGATTAAATATAAGTTACCATACAACCCAGCAATTGCACTCTCAAGTATACACCCAAGAGAAATGAAAACATATGTTCACATAAAAATTTATCCACAGGTGTTCATAGCAGCACTGTTCGTAATAGCCAAAAAGGAGAAACAACTCAAGTGTCCATTTACTAATGAATGGTTAAACAAAATGTGGTGTAGCCATAAAAGAATATATTATTCAGGCCTAAAAACAGTGAAGTACTGGCTGACTTGAAGGTAGTGAGTTATCTCAACAGATTGTTCAGTCAGTTATAGATCTAAGTCTTTACTCTCTCCTCGTATCACTACTGCACTTGACTATTTTTTTTAAAAGTATTTTAAAAAAGAATGAAGCACTGATACATGCTACAGCACAGATGAAGGTAAAAGTCAGCTACATAAGACTACACATTGTATATTTCAATTTGTAAGAAATATCCAGAATAGGCAAATCTATAGAGACAATAAAGTAGATTAATGGATGCCTAAGTCCGGGGGAATGCTTTGTGGAGTAAGTGAGTAATAACTGCTAATTGGAACAGGGTTTCTTTTGGGAGTAATAAAAATGCTCTAAAATTGATTATGGTGATGGTTACACAACTCTGAATACACTAAAAACTTCTCAACCATACACTTCAAATGTGTGAATTACTAATATATCGTTTGTGAATTAAGTTTTAATGAGTGGCTATATTAATGTAAGATCAAACAGACCTCAGAACAAAAATCAAAGGAAACTGTACTTTTCAGAGAAAGATCCCGAGGTTGCCATTTATATAAGAGAAATAATTTTATTTGCATTGACATAGGGTCGATTCTCATCATTTAGAGTAGTTATATTCTATACAGTTGCTGCAAACAATAAATTAACAAATTAGCTAAACTATTGCTCCTAGAGGAAATGCAGGATTAGGTTCCTGTAAGCCTCTGGTCACAAAATTTTCATCAGTCAATACATAACATTTTTATGTGCATTTATGTTTAAAGTCACTTTAAAACATATTGCTGAGGGCTGGATGCAGTGACTCAAGTAATTCCAGCACTTTGGAAGGCTAAAGTGGATAGACAGCTTGAGTTCAGGAGTTCGAGACGAACCTGGGCAACATGGTAAAACCCTGTCTTTACAAAAATTATAAAAAATTAGCTGGGTGTGGTGGCATGGTCCTGTAGTCTCAGCTACTTAGGAGGCTGAGGTAAAAGGATCACTTGAGACCAGGAGGCAAAGACTGCAGTAAGCCGTAACTGGGCCACTGCATTCCAGTCTGGGTGACAGGGCAAGACCCTGTCTCAAAAAAATAAATAAATAAAATATATTACTGGTTCATTAACACTAAATTCAAAGCCAAAACACTGTAACTCATATATGAATGAAGCTTATCTTACACGTGTTTTTTCCATAAAGCACACACATCCTTCATGCACTCAGGAACACTAAAGGGCACTTCAGCTTTATTACATTTAGGGCCATTTGAAGCAGTGAAGTCAACAAAAAGCATAATGATGAGAACAACATGGCCACAACAAGGACACATATTTACACTATGAGTGCTGAAAGAAGGCAAAGCATCTCCCAGTTTGACCTCAGCTGGGAAAATGTGAGTTGGGCGAGTCAAATTTTTTGCTGCTCTGCCCATGTCAAGGAATGACTGTGAAAGCACTGCAATTATTAACATTGGGGTTACAAATAAATTTTAGTGTGTAGGTGAATTCTAACACACAGAATCCATGAATGAGAATCAATTTTTTAAAAATGCAATAAAATGTACTTTAAAATACATGATTTTAAAATCTCTAGGAGGAAAAACATTTTTAACATATTTTAACATTGTTATTGTGGTATATACATATAACATAAAATTTGCCATTTGAACCATTATGTATGTATATTATGTATACAAGTACACAATTAGGTATGTTATATGGCATTAACTACATTCAACATGTCATGCAACCATCCAACCATCACCATGATTTTCATTATCATCCCAACAGAAACTATATCCATTAAGCAACAACTGCCCATTCCTTCCCCACTCCCATCCTAAACTCTCTATTCCCTCCCTGTTCTCCCTGCAAGCCCTTGGTAACCTCTAGTCTGCTTTCTGTCTCTATGACTGTGCCTATTCTGGACATTTCATAGAAGTGTAATCATATATTTGCCCTCCTGTGTTTGTCTTATTTCACTTATGTTTGCAAAGTTTACTCATATTGCAGCATGTATCAGAAATCCATTCCTTTTCAGGACCAAATAATATCCCATTACATGTATATACATTTTATCAGTTCATCTGTTGAACACTTAACATTATTTCCACTTTTGGCTACTGTGAATAATGCTGCAATCAATACTGGCAAGTATCTGTTTGAGTCCCAGTGTTCAATTCTTTTGGGTCACAGATATGTAAGAATGGATTTGCTAGGTCACATGCTAATTTTATGTTTAACTGAGGAACCACCAAACTGTTTCCCACAGTGGCAGCACCATTTTACATTCCACCAGCAATACAGAAGGACTCTAATTTCTCCACATCCTTGCCAACACTTGGTTGTTTTTTAACTAGAGCCATCCTAGCAGGTGTGAAGTGGTATTTCCTTGTGGTTTTTTTTTACATTTCTCTTAATAACAAATGATCTAGTATATCTTTTCATTTGCTTATTGGCCATATATACGTATCTTCTTTGGGGAACTGTCTATTCAAATCTTTTGCCCATTTTTAATTGAGTTATTTGTCTTTATTATTAGGCTGTAAGAGTTCTTTATATATTCTGGATATGTCACTATTATCCAATATGTGACTTACAAATACTTTCTCCCATTCTGCAGGTTTTCTTTTCACTTTTTGAATAATGGCCTTCGATGTACAAAAGTTTTACATTTTGATCAAGTCCGACTTACTATTTTTTTCTTTAGTTGCTCATGCTTTATTTAGGTTGTTACTTGTCTTTGTTTTGTTTTTGTAGAGACAGGATCTCACTATGTTGCCCAAGCTGGTCTCAAACTCCTGGCCCCAAGCAATTCTCCCACCTCAGCCCACCAAAGTGCTATGATTACATGGTAAGCCACCATGCCCAGCCTGTTGATACATTTTGAGTTAACTTTTGCATATGGTGTGAAGTAGGGGTACGACTTTATTCCTTTGCATGTGAAAATCGGTTGTACCAACATCCTTTTTTTGTTTTGAGACAGGGTCTTGCTCTGTCAGTGCACTGCAGTGCAGTTACACAATCACGGCTCAATGCAGCCTCAACCTCCCCAGGTTCAAACAATTCTGCCTCAACCTTCCAAATACTTCCTGGGGACCACAGATGTGAACCACATCTGGCTTTTTTTATTTATTTATTTATTTATTTTGAGATGGAGTCTCGCTCTGTCGCCAGGCTGGAGTGCAGTGACATGATCTTGGCTCACTGCAACCTCCACCTTCTGGATTCAAGCGATTCTCCTGCCTCAGCCTCCCACATAGCTGGGATTACAAGCATGCGCCACCATGCCCAGCTCATTTTTGTATTTTAGTAGAGGGGGTTTCACCAGGTTGGCCAGGATGGTCTCGATCACCTGACATCGTGATTCGCCCAGGATGGTCTCAATCTCCTGACCTCATGATCCGCCCACCTTGGCCTCCCAAAGTGCTGGGATTTTAAGTGAGCCACCACACCTGGCCATTTTATTTTTTTTAATTTTATTTAGAGACAGGCCTCACTATGTTGCCCAAGCTAGTCTTGAACTTCAGGGCTCAAGTGATGCTCCTGCCTCGGCCTCCCAAAGTGCTGGGATTACAGGTATGAACCAATATGCCTGGCCCAATGTCATTTTTTGAAGATACCCAATCTTTCTGTCACTGAATGGATTTGGCACCACTGTCCAGTATCACCTGGATATACTGGGAGGACAGATAAAGTATTAACACAGGTTATGTCTTGGGGGAGACAGGAACTGGATGAGGATAAGGAGTGCAAGGGAGGATTCTCATTATCCAGCTTCGTATACTTATTTAACTTTTGAACCAGTGTGAAAGTACTGTGTACTCAAGAGCTAAATTCAACATTTTAAAACACAATTGCTAGGCAAGCCACAAAATCGAATATATATCTGACAAAGCAGTCATGATTGGAATATATAAAGAATCCTACAAAAGCATTTGGAAAAAAGGTAGACCAACCACAGGGGAAAATGTAAGCACAACCCGAACAGGCAACTACAAAAAATGATATTCAAAGGCCAATAGCCATACAAAAAGATGTTGGACTTTACCGGTTCTCACAGATCTGTAAATTATACTATAATGCTAGTTTACTTAAGTACTTAAATAAACTTAAAATTATGAAATCAAACTAATTATAACTTGATTGCATCTACCTTAAAAATGACTAATCAGATTCTACCAAGTCAGGACAAAAACTGGTATTATTTGGCCAAAATACAGTTGTTGTTGTTGTTGTTGCTGTTGCTGTTATTAGGCAGTCTCACTCTCTCGCCCAGGCTGGAGTGCAATGGCACACCATCTCGGCTCACTGCAACTTCCACCTCCCAGGTTCAAGCGATTATCGTGTCTCAGCCTCCCAGGTAACTGGGACTACAGGCACACACCACCACACCTGGCTAATTTTTGTATTTTTAGTAGAGATGGGGTTTCACCATGTTGGCCAGACTGGTCTTGAACTCCTGACCTCAGGGGATCTGCCCACTTCGGCCGCCCAAAGTGCTGGGATTACAGGTGTGAGCCACCATGCCTGCCAAAACAGAATATTTTTTAAATGCAAAAAGGCTAGGCAAGTTTCACTACTCTCAATGTCTTACATTAGTTACTTACCTAGTTTCTGAAGGCATCTGAGTCTCTGCTATCAGCTTGACATGGAAAAGCCACATTTAGGTACAATTTTACCACACTACCTCGGTGGCCTCATTTGTTTAAAAAAGAAACAAGGATAATATTATCACCCTGAGATAATTCTTTTTAATTGGGCAAAACTTCATTCCGCAAAATAGAATGAGTCTTCCCTCTAAGAGATTTTTATAAGCAAATAAGATAACATGAAAAAGTTTTATCTTGGAAATTATGTTATTTTACAGACAAGGAAGTCTACACACATTCAAATAAACTTATCCACAGCTAGTTCTTTCCTGCCATTATTAATTCAGATAATCTACTTTGAAAGTATTCAACATATACTGAGGAAGGAAAACAGAGAAGAGAAAACTGGATGGATGTCAAGAGCAGCCTAGATTATAGCCAAAAGCATAAGGACTAAAATCATATCATACACAAATGAAAAAGAGGGAATCACCTCCAAACCAACATTAAGAGAAGAAATAGTAAATTTCAGCTATGACTAATCTCCTTTTGAACCATATTTCAATAAACACCTGGTTTACTGAAATCAAATTTATTACCAATTTATAATAAAATGTATTATACTGTTCTTTAATATAACGTCTTACCTCTCCAGCGAGATTCAATGGGTCTAAGGTTCATTACCTATATCCCTTTTATATGCCTCACAACATATGAAGGTAATGTTCAACACAAAGCAGAAAATTTAATATATGAAGGACAGCTGAAATGCAGTGCTCTAACTTATTACTTTCAACACTTCAGATTCATAAGCATAGTAATACAGTGAAATGATTCTCAATACCTTACCTTCATATCCGCCCTATTGCAGACAAAAAAACTGATGGGGATCTTTTGACTGACATCAGCTTTTTGCATATTTACTTTGTGAGGGTTAGTATTTAAGCCAACCCTCAGTGATGGGAAAAGAAATGAGTTGTGTAATTTGAATTTTAGCATTCTATTAATAAACCACAAATGGATGACAGGTCAGACTGGTACAAAATTCATTTGTGGAATTCATTCTGGCAGTCATTTGTGATGTTACAAGTAGAACCCTGTAAATTCTGATTCTTCCAAATCTATTGTGGACAACAGGTCAGGCTGTACACACCACACTGCTTGAAATCTGATTCATAACCAATGCCTAACATGCCCCATCAAACGAAAATGTGGGATGTGGTATCACGAGGCATAGTAAATATCTTGTTTAGGAAAAAAAGACAGTATCAAGGATATTATGTAGGTATTTACATAATGAAAGAAAATTTCCACAATTTTATCTAAATTCAAAATATAATAATTCAGTAATTTTTTTGTAACACAGGTCTACCAATGAGAAGAATAAAATTATTTTGTAATAAAGATTAATATTTTAATTGAGATTTTAATTAATCACCACAGGGTGAAGAGCTACTCAAGGAAAGAGCCACTCAAAATTCCCTTGTCGTCGAAGGGCCTCATTTTTCATTTTTTTATTTTTTGAAGAAATTCGGCGGCGGCGGTGGTTCAAGCCTTGGTAATTCTCAGCACTTTGGACCGAGACGGCGGACACAGGTCAGAGATGGAGACCATCCTGGCTAACATGGTGAAACCCCGTCTCTAGCTAAAAAATACAAAAAACGCTAGTCGGGCGAGGTGGCGGCGGCTGTAGTCCAGCTTACTCGGAGGCTGAGGCAGGAGGAGATGGGGTAACCCGGAGGGCGGAGCTTGCGTGAGCTGAGATCCGGGCCACTAACTCCAAGCCTGGGCGACAGAGCCGAGACTCCGTCTCAAAAGAAAAGAAATTCTGCTGTGATCAGATATTCCATTTTATACTTTCTTATTTCTGATTTTTGCTTTCCTGTGAGTTGGGAATAATGTAATCAGTGCTTAGTCTGGGGTTGTCAACATAACATTGTACTCTTTCAGCACAGCTATAGTATAAGTACATAATAAACACCATGCTTTGCCATCTAACTCAAAACAAAATGTACTCTGCTGTAAAAGCATAACATTTAAAATCCGTTCACTCTTCTTTGAAATGATAGGTATGCAATCTTTTGGAAAATTTTTTAAATTTTAAATGTTGTGCTACAGCCATACACATCCCTATCAAGTTATAGCTGCATCACTGCAATCTGTAATGCACCAAAAAGCAGTACACAGTCTTTGTCACAACTACTCAGTTTTCCCATTATAGCACGAAAGTAGTCACGGACAATACATAAATGAATGTACATGGCTGTGTTCAAATAAAAATTTCTAAACACAAATTTACACTTAAAATAATTTTTTTTTCTTTTTCTTTGAGATAGAGTTTTCGCTCTTATTCCCCAGGCTGGAGTGCAACAGCGCAATCTTGACTCACTGCAACCTCTGCCTGCCAGGTTCAAGAGATTTTCCTGCCTCAGTCTCCCAAGTAGCTGAGATTACAGGCAACTGCCACCATATCCAGCTAATTGTTTTTGTATTTTTAGTAGAGATGAGGTTTCACCACGTTGGTCAGGTTGGTCTCCAACTCCTGACCTCAAGTGACCTGCCCACCTTGGCCTTCCAAAGTGCTGGGATTACAGGCGTGAGCCACCACACCCGCCCTCTAATAATTTTCATATGCCACAAAATATTCTTTTTTCCCAACTATTTAAAATATAAAAATCATCTTGGCTCAAGGGTCATACAAAACCATGCAGTTGGTTGTATTTAGTTCACGGGCCAGTTTGCCAATCCCTGATCTAAAGCAATGCCCAATAATTAACAAGCCCCACACACAAGCACAGAATCTTCAATCAGAACTGTATTGCCTCATTCAAGTGGGGAGACAACCAAGGATCATCTATTGCTTGGGGAAACCTATGAAACACAAAGATCAAAAGAAAAAAAAAAACAGAAAGTAAAACAGATAATAAAGGGAACAGAAAATAAACAAGAGCAGGCAGAAGCAAGCAGTAAAATAAGATGTCAGAAACGTTATATAATGATAGCTGGGCGTAGTGGTGCACGTCTATAATTCCAGCTACTACAGAGGCTGAGGCAGAAGAATCATTTGAATCCAGGAGACGGAGGTTGCAGTGAGCCAAGACCGCACCACTGCACTTCAGTCTGGGCGACAGACCGAGATTCTGTCTCAAAAAAAAAAAAAAAAAAAAAAGTTACATAATGCAATTATCAAATATAAATATGGAATCAGTACATCTGAAATGTTTCAAAAGTAAAAGTTAAATGAAAATAACGTAAAATAGGTATTTTGCCTAGGGAAGAAAACATTTGTATCCTCAGAGAAAGAAGATACTAAGTCCACAGAAAAAGAATAGAATCTTATAAAAATACAACCTAAGCAAGGAAGCTCTTAGAAATGTACCACATAGGCCAGGCGCGGTGGCTCATGCCTGTAATCCCAGCACTTTGGAAGGCCAAGGCAGGTGGATCACCTGAGGTCAGGAGTTTGAGAGTGGCCTGGCCAACATGGTGAAACCTCGTCTCTACTAAAAATGCAAAAAAATTAGCCAGGCGCGGTGGCACTAGCCTGTAGTTCCAGCTACTCAGGAGGCTGAGGCACGAGAATCACTTGACCCAGGGAGGCAGAGGTTGCAGCGAGCTGTCCAGTCTGGGTGACAGAATGAGACTCCATCTCAAAAAAAAAAAGAAAAGAAAGAAATGTACAATGTAATTAATAAATTGGATAAAAGGGTTAGAGCTAAGGACAAGGAGATCTTTCAGAATGTCAGCTGAGCAAGAAAACAAAGGGAAGAAAACTATAAAAGATAGGGGAGAATATGAACCTAGGAGAGCCAACATCAAATAGTAATAGTTCAAAAAGAGCGGGAGGTGGGGAAGGACCTTCTGAAAAAAATGTAAAGTTATCTTACTACAAATGAAGATTTATAGTTTTTTCATGAAGATGAAAAAACACAATGAATTTTTAGAAACTTTTAGAGAAAAAAAAAAATCAATAGAAGCACATCACTGTATTTCAAAACAATGATAAATAGATGAAGAGATCCAAGACATAAAAAGATCTCAAGAGGTAAATAAACAAATGAAACCCAACCGGGGTTGTACAAACGAGCAAAATTAGAGTAGCATCAGCAACACTGATTTAAGACACTGGAAGATATGCCTTAAAAGTTCTGAGGAAAAAAGTTTTAACCCAGAATTTCATATCCAGCCAAGTAATCATTTAAGAAGAGAGAGAATAAAGAAAACTTCAAAGATGCAAAGGCTCAGAAACTATACTCTTAGTGACTCTTCTTTAGAATGTACAAACAAGGGAGTAAACAAAGAATGGGGAAGACATGGGAGCCCAGGGCCTGTGTAATTTATTAATTAGATCAAGACTCATCTTCATAAAACTGACTTGAACGACTACAACCTCAGTTATTAGGGTGCATAAACAAAGAATAGTGAAATTAAAAAAATATATATTCTGACCAACAGCATGGAAATGAAGAAATCTGTCACTGCCGGGTTCGGGGTAAGGAAAAAATTTTTCTCCTGAGAATTTCCTTTTTTTTCCCCCCACACCCACACTGTGTGTAATTCTAAGAATTTCTAATTACAGCCAGCCTATAAGGTAAACACTAAATCAACATCTGACAATACTAGGATACAGTAAACTAAAAGTCTGCTTCAGTAATTTCTGTGTTGATGGCACCTGACAGAAGCAAATGCAAAATACCCTTTGGAGGCTTGTTCCCTAAAACCAGCCTGGCAGATTTCATAAAGCCCTGGTGAACAGGCTCACTGTCTAAAACTATAAAATACAGGAGGACACCACCCACAACAAACAAGAGCAGGCAGAAGAAAGTAGTAAAATAAGACATCAAGAACATCAGATGATGGAATTATAAAATATAAATACAAAATCAGTATACTTGAGACATTTAAAAAATAGGTCGGGCACAGTGGCTCACACCTGTAATCCCAGCACTTTGGGAGGCCCAGGCAGGCAGGTCACTTGAGCTCAGAAGTTCAAGACCAGCCTGGCCAACATGGTGAAACCCTGTCTCTACTAAAAATAAAAAAATGAGCCAGGCGTGGTGGCATGCACCTGTAATCCCAGCTACTTGGGAGGCTGAAGCAGGAGAACTGCTTGAACCTGGGAGTCGGAGATTGCAGTGAGCCAAGATCATGCCATTGCACTCCAGCCTGGGCAACAAAGTGAGACTCCGTCTCAAAATATACACTCAAAAACATTCATGGAAGACTTAAGCAAATGCAGAGGCATACCATGTTTATAAATAGGCAGACACCATAAAGACATTTTCTCCCAAATTGATTTACATATTCAAAGCAATTCCAACAAAAACACTGACAGGTTTTTTTGGTTTGTTTTTCTTTTCTTTTTTAAAGAGATGGTGGCATCTCTCTGTGTTGCCCAGGCTGGAGTACAGGTGCTATTCCCAAGTGCAATCATAGCACATTACAGCTTCAAACTCCTAGGCTCAAGTCATCCTTCTGCCTCAGCCTCCTGAGTAGCTGGGACTACAGGCAGGTACCACCACACACTGCTTAAGAGGTTTTTAAAATGAACTTTCACAAGATGAACTTTCACAAGATAATACATTTTAGTACAAGAGTGAGCAAAAGGTGAATGGCCAAGGTTTGTCTTGGAAAAAGAAATTTTTTAATAAAAAAAAAAAGGAGCTAAGGGTCAAGATCAGTTGAGATAACCTTGAAGATGACCAAGGTATATGTAGAGAGGGCAGTAAAATTATCTTAATGAAGAAAACTTACTGCTTATTATAAAGCTACTAAGAACAGTCAAAAAACAGATAAATAAAAGGAGAAAAAACTACATTAATATAAAAACATGAAAAGACAGCTCTCTAAAATGTAAAAGTGTATCCGTTATCTATTGCTATGTAACAAATTACCTCAAAAATTAGTAACTTAAAACAACAGTAATTCTCACAGCTTTATTGAAACAAGAATTTGGGAGGGACCTGGCAGGCAGTTCTGGCTTAGTGCCTCTAAGAAGGCTGCAGTCAAGATGTCAGCCAGGACTGCAGTCATCTGAAAGCTTGATTGGGATAGAGAATCTACCTCAAAAGTGGCTTTCACATGGCTCGCAAGTTGGTCCCGGGTTTTGCAGAAGACCTCAATTTTCTCCATATGGCCTCTTTAAAGGACTACTAGAGTATCTTTCACAGAATGGCAGCTGTTTTTCACCCAGAATGAGGGATCCAAAGAGCAAGGAAAAAGTTGTATATATGCCTTTAATGACCTGGCCTCAGAAGTCACTATTAATTCTAATATATTCTCTTGGTCACAGAGACCAGCCTTGAGCAACAGGACAGCAACCATAGAATGGTGTGAGTAATAGGAGAAAAGGAACAAGGGGCCATCTTAGAGGTTGGCTACCACACCAAGCCATAGGCTTAGAATACATCTTCAACCTAAATCATCAACAAAGGATCAGTATACAGAATTTGTCAAGAATTCTTGTAAATCAAAACAGAAAATGTAAGCAATCTAAAGAAAAACATAAAACACATGGACAAATAATTCACAAAAGGAACATAAATAGCAAATAATAAGCATTCAAATGTACTCGTTAGTACCATACAGTGCATGCCATTTACTCATCACTGGGGAATAGGCTTTAAGTATTTTTCTAAAAATGGTATATTTATGTTCATCCATCCTTGTTCTTTTTCCCACTTCCCCTTGAGTCCAATGGCAAGGAATAGAAGTGCAATTTGTGGCCAGAGACAAGAGGTTAATTTACCTATCATCCTGAGCGCAATCTCTGAAGTTGGCTTAGACAGCCATAAACATGAAAAAACATCAGTAAATCTATAGTGAGCTATTTTTAAAAGTTTAACTTCGGTTAATAAGTACTTTCTTCATTTTTACATTTTATTGACGGGAGGCTTTTTCTGAACTGTTACGGGTACTCCAAAATGCAAAACTATAAATGTATAAATCTGCCACCTATTATTTTATGATCTGACATTCTTCCCGCTAGCCCAAAGACTCTGAGACATTATCATGTTCTTAATGTCCGTTAACAGAGCAGGGCTTAAACTTTCTGGTCTCAGGACCTCTCTTACAGTCTTAGTTATTGAGGAACACAAAGAGCTTTTGTTTAGATGGGGTATGACCATCAAATATGTTTTAAATGTATTTTAATTCATTACAAAATGAATTAAAAATGAATCTTAAATTTTAAAATGTTAAAATGACGTTTATTTTATTACTAGTTTTGTTTGTTTTCTGAGACAGTCTCACTCTGTCACCCAGACTGGAGTGCAATGGCATGATCACAGCTCACTGTAGCCTCAACCTCCCAGACTCAAGTGATCCTCCCACCTCAGCGTCCTAAGTAGCTGGAACTACAGGCGCACACCACCACACTCGGATAAATTTTTTATTTTTTGTGGAGTCAGTGTCTCACTATATTGCCCAAGCTGGTCTTGAACTCCTGGGCTCAAGTGATCCTCCCACCTCAGCCTTCAAAAGTACTGGGATTATAGGCATGAGCCACCATGTCCAGCACAACAGGTTTAAACAACATTTTTTAAAATCAGAAATAACTGTATTTCCTAAAACAAAAAAATTAATAAAGAGTGTCATTGTGCTAAATTTTAAAGATCTCTTTAACATGTGGTTTAATAGAATATGGCTGGATATATGCTTCTGCATTTAATGTTTTGATACATTGTTTCTTTGAAGAATATAAAGAAAATCTGGCCTCAGACAGCTAAGTATCTAAGAAAAGGGAAGAGCAGATTTTAATAGCCTTTTCAGATCACTGTGTGGATATTTTTATTTGATAAAACACAAAAACTTAAGAAGTATATTTATTTTTTAAACATCAGTTGCAATGTGGCATCTCAAACCTTAACAATAAACTTTACTACTCTCTTGCATTAAAATCTATTTATTGGCTGGGCACGGTGGCTCATGCCTGTAATACCAACACTTTGGGAGGCTGAGGTGGGCAGATCAACTGAGGTCAGGAGTTCAAGAACAGCCTGGTCAACATGGCGAAACCCCATCTCTACTAAAAATACAAAAATTAGCTGGGCGTGGTGGTGTGTGCCTGTAATCCCAGCTACTTGGGAGGCTTGAACCCAGGAGCCCAGGAGGTGGAGGTCGCAGGGAGCCAAGATTGTGCCACTGCACTCCAGCTTTGGCAACAAAGCAAGACTCCATCTCAAATAATAAAATAAAATACAATCTATTTATTACTGCTCTGTTTTGCACTTAACACCATGCATTGGTCATTTAGAATATATTGCAATAAGCTACGCAGATCTTTGGAAATGTTGACATTACACAGTATCAAAAAAATTCACGTTCATTAATATCACCACCAATCTCTTCAGAAAAGTCTTTAAATACTAAGAAACTGACCAGCTCATGGCAGCAAACACCAATTTTCCAAAAATTCTAATTTTCATTTTAAACCTCGATTTTTATCACTGGCAACATATGTCAGTTGTTTTCCTGGAAATGACAGGCTCAATTCATTCACTTTTGAGAAAATGGCTGCCAAATACCCATGCCTAAAAACCATAGTTTGTCAATCATTATTTCAAGTAAAAATAGTTTTCTATGAAACTATGAACACGCAAATTCAGCTTGGAACTTACAAAAAAACTACACAAGTTACTTTTCTTGCACTTTCGTAAGCAGCAGAAGCATTTTAGGCACATTTCCCATTTCATCACACAGAGCTTTAAAGATCAAAATTTAATATAGTAATTGTTACTGTTTCATAAAGGATATTAAGTGACAATGGATAGGTTTATTTTTGTTTTTTCTCTAAATGTGTGAAAGTAAATATGCAATGACTTGTAGTATGGCTTGGAGCCACTATCTTTTTTTTTTTTTTTTTTTTTTTTTTTTTAAAGACAAGGTCTCATGCCATTGCCCAGGCTGGAGTACAATGGCACAATCATGGCTCGCTGCAGTCTCGACACTCCCTGACTCAGGCGATTCTCCCACTTCAGCCTCCTGAGTAGCTGCGACTACAGGCACACACTACCATGCCTGTTTAATTTTTCTGTATTTTTTGTAGAGACAGGGTTTCCCCATGTTGCCCAGACTAGTCTCCTACTCCTGGACTCAATCAATGCACCTACCTTGGCCTCCCAAATGGAGTCACTCACCACCTTAATTCATGCAGAGGTGACAGCAGTTTTATCCATCATTGCTTTTGCACCGTTAATATAAATGTCAGCACAGTGAATAAGGTAAATATTAAATTAGTGTAATTATGAAAATAGTTTTAAACTTGTGCACCTCTAAAAGGGTCTCAGTGACATGGTCACTACCTTAACCCCCACCCTAGCATTCTGTGGACCACACTTTGAGAATCACTGCTTTAAGGTATTCTCATTTAGGACCCATTGAGAGCAGTATCTATGAGAAAAGTAAAAGTAATTAAAGTCCCCCAACTAGGGCTATTGATGTACTACAAATACTAGACATTATAAAGGCTTAGGATTTAGGACATTAGTTTATAAATTTTTACAAGTTCTAGGTAACTAGAAAGATTCGGAACTCAAATGATTTATCATGCATGCTGTACACATCAGTAGATGTCAGAAAAGCCTTTAAAACCACAATTTACCCCCCTGCCTCTTCTTTCTGTTTACTGTGAGATACAGTCACAAAGGCAATGGGGGGACAAATGAAAAATCACCGAAATCACACTACTGCAATTTATTGGGGGCTTCCCATGTAAGCTCCCAATAAATGCACCTTGCAACACATTAACTCTCTTAATTCTCACAAAAACTCTATGACATAGATATAATTATTACTCCCAGTTTACAGATGTTAAGTAACTTATCCACGGTCATTCCAGTACTAAATGGCACAGCTCAAAAATCAAGTCAGGTAGTTTGACCACAATGCTAGACAGAAGTCGTTAGGAAGTATTTCAGCAATCTCGGATACATCTTCAATGACTAGTTGTTGGTGCAATACCACATGATCATTCAAACACTCAAGCTTGTTTCTGTTGAAGAGGACAGTCAGAAAAAGTAGAGCCTAAAAAGTCCCCAAACCAGTTAAGTCACACTGAGGCTAGAACTGTCATACAGTATACACACTCCAGGGATAAGAAATTCCAAGGGCTCAAACAGAAGACTCCTCAGAGTGGCTCAGCATGGTCTGTGATAAACAGAAACACTATGAGGAAGTGCTTTTCACACTACACTCAAGAAGTTTTCCCTCCCACTTACAAGACTGTTGCCATCTCGGACTTTTCATAGTAAGTTTTTTTGTTTTGTTTTGTTTTGTTTTTGAGACGGAGTCTCACTCTGTCACCCAGGCTGGAGTGCAGTGGCATGATCTCAGCTCACTGCAACCTCCACCTCCCAGATTCAAAGGATTCTCCTGCCTCAGCCTCCCAAGTAGCTAGGATTACAGGCACCTGCCACCATGCACAGCTAATTTTTGTACCTTCTGTAGAGACAGGGTTTCGCCATGTTGGTCAGGCTGGTCTCGAACTCATAACCTCAAGCGATCTGCCCGCCTCGGCTTCCCAAAGTGCTGGGATCACAGGCATGAGCCACTGTGCCCAGCCCATAGTAAGTTGAAGAATTCAGTAACAGAATGATTCTTCCATGGTGATTCCTCTATTACTCCCCACAAACTATAAGGACATTAAACGTACGTACATACAGAATGTTAGCATAAAAGACAATAGAATCATAGAACCTAACAGGATAGGAACTCAGCCTCTTCACAGTGCAAAAGACCTGGAGAGACTTCCTAGGTTCCTTGTCCAACGGTTACATAGCTACTTAATAGCAGAACCCAGGCCAGGCGGTGCCTCACGTCTACAATCCCAGCACTTTGGGAGGCCAAGACGGGCGGATCACTTGAGGTCAGGATTTCGAGACCAGCCTGGCCTACGTGGCGAGATCCTGTCTCTACTAAAAATACAAAAGAATAGGTGGGCATGGTGGCAGGCACCTATAATATCAGCTACTGGGGAGACTGAGGCAGGACAATCACTTGAACCCAGGAGGTGGAGGTTGCAGTGAGCCAAAATCACGCCATTGCACTCCAGCCTGGGCGACTAGAGCAAAACTCTGTCTGAAAAAAAAAAAAAAGCAGAACCCAATGCAACTTAATACCAATTCATTTCTTCAACTGTATCATTGTGCCATCTCGCAGGTAGCCTCATCTCCTTCAAGAGTTCATCTGAGAGTTTGTTCAGATGCATCAATATGATTCCTATTTAAAAAAAATTTTTTTAGAGACAGGGTCTTGCTATGTTACACAGGCTGATCTTGAACTCTTGGCCTCAAGTGATCCTCCTGCCTCAGCCTCCTGAGTAGCAAACCTGTATTTTTATTGATAAAGTATAAAATTTTATATATCCACTACTGATAGCTATTCTGCCTCAACCTGAAAAAGCATCCCCAAAACAATCACAAAAGTACTCTAAAAGCGCACTATTGAGATTCAATATTAACTAATTTATCTACTTTGATTCTGCAAATACTCCAATGGTAAAGAGATCATACTTTCTCTTCAAAATATTTAAATCCATCTTCCTCAAAGTGTGGTGGTACCAAAAGCATCAAAATCACAGGGCACCTGTTAAAAATGCAGGCACATGGAGTCATCACCAAATCAACTAAACCAGTCTCTGAAGAAACTCCCAAGTTAGCATTTTAATAAGCTCTCCAGTGATTCTTATTTACTCAAAACTTATTGAACAGTATTAGTGCAAAATGAGATGGGTAAGTAAACAAAAATAAACATTTTGGATTTTAGCTGTGCTACAAAGAAAAAAAGATGATGTATGAGAGAGCGACCTGGAGGACTACTTTAAAATGAGAAGTCAAACTCTGAGGAGACATTTGAAGTGAGAAGCCCTTCATTCAAGACAGTGGTTCTCAAACTTAAGCGTGAATCAGAATCACCTGGAGAGCTTGTTAAACAAGACTACTGGTCAGGAGGTCTGGAACGGGGCCCAAGAATCTGTATTCCTAACAAGGTCACAGATGCTGCAGATGCTGCTAGTCCAGGAACCACACTCTGAGAACTGTTGATCTAGAGAGAGCAGCCAGACAGTGTGAATAAATGTATTAAGAGAAATAGGAAAAACACCAGTTAGGAAGGAGGGCATTATACTCATCTTTGTTTCAAAATCACTGGAAAAGACGGTGAATTAAAACCACTAGTTATGATCTCCAGACCAGAGAAGATGATACCTGAGGTTGATCAGTAATATCCTATATTGTTGAATCATTTCTCAGTTACAAAGTGTTTTCGCATTTATTATTTCCCTTATTGAGATATAAGTAAACGACTATTAGCTACATTTTAGAAGTAAACTGAAGGACAAAAACAGTATGAATTTCCTTTAGCGTAGAACAGTTAAGGAGCTGAAATATGTCCCCTAACACCCAATCTAGTGTTCTTTCCAGCACAGCTTGATCTTTTTAAAGAGCAAAGCAGAATGGTATATAGGAGGTTAATACTGACAAATTACTTTCCAAACTATCTAAAAACACAGTGGATGGCTGGGCACGGTGGCTCATGCCTATAATCCCAGGACTTTGGGAGGCTGAGACACGCAGATCATTTGAAGCCAGGAGACCAGTCTGGCCAATTTGGCAAAACCCCGTCTCTACTAAAAATACAAAAATTAGCCAGGCATGGTGGTGTGCGCCTGTAATCTCAGCTACTAGGGTGGCTGAGGCACAAGAATCGCTTGAACCTGGGAGGCAGAGGCTGCAGTGAGCCGAGATCAAGCCACTGCACTCCAGCCTGAGCAACAGAGCGAGACTGTCTCAAAAAAAATTTTTTTTTAATAAAAAACATGGTGGATTCCAGACTCAATTTGTTTTAGATATTCATTGACAGCAATATCACTTAAGATTGACAGTATTTGGTTAGTCCCTTCCACTTACTCATCCTCCTTCAAAAAGAAAGGATAAAGAAATGAAGAGGGGATTTACATATTATTCTCTCTCCTTCATAAATTTCAGATAGCCAATTTCATAACCTCAGTCCCTCAGCCACATCAGTCAAACATAATCTGCATCTCTGGGTTCCCTCTAAATCTCTTACCTAACCCAGGTTCCCACAAGAACACTGAATCCTATGGGTCCTACTATGCTCATGGGTGCACAGACCATGAGCGGTTATTCTCTAAACACCCATTAACCATTAGTAGCTTCTCCAACAACCAAAGCCTTACTCTTAACATTCTTACCTACATGTCCCAATAATGCTAGAAACCCAAAACAACCCAAACTGAAAACATTTTATCCTCCCTCCACCCCAGGCCTTACCCTCACCCCAGCCTGCTTCAGCGTCTGAATACGTATTAATAGCATTGCCATTCACCAAATAAAAAATGTGGAATTCTACGTTTGTCTCCCTCACACTAATTTCAATACAATCCCCCCGTCCCTCCACTCCCACAGCCACTTACTAATAGTTACTACTATTAATATACTAGCTACCATTTCATTAGTAACTACCACGTACTAATTACATATTTTATCTTACTTCATTCTCTCAATAACCCTGAGTTTATGTACTTTTTTCCCGTTTCACAAATGAGAAAACTGAAGCTAAGAAAAGGTCACTGCCCAAGTCTAGAAGATGGCAAAGGAGATTTCCAAACCCTACCGTTCCCCCAAACCAAAATGCTTCATTCTGTAATACCTGATACCATTTCTTTACTACCCATTCCAAATGTTAATTTCTTACCTAGATTACTGCCAAGATTCTCCTAACTGGTCTCCCTGTCTCCAGCCTTGCCTTCCCTCCTCCCTCAAGTGCCCTAAGTGATCCTTTTGGATCAGAAATCTGATCCATTTATCCTCTTGATATAAAAACCCTCCAGGGACATCCTTTAGTCCACAATGTCCAGGATACACTCTACAGGATGAATTCCAAGCCCTTTAGTACAGGTCCACAATCCCTTACCTAGAGTTCCGAAATTCAAAAGCTTTGAAATTTTATTTCTTTTTTCATTAGTTTGCAACAGAATCCATTGTGAGTGTTGGGAGGTTATTTATTGTCTATTTATCCCATTAGTGTGACATTCATGTGTTTCAATGCAGAAACACTAACGTGTTTGATACAGAGTTAATTCAGACCCTGATAAAAGTCTCACATAAGAGACCTTGCCAGAAAAAAGAAAAATCCCAAAATATTCTGAAGTTCAAAACACACCTGGATCCCAAGAGTTTAAGAGACTTTGAAACCTTTATCTATTCAGCCCATCAATCCCATCTAATTTCCACCAATCACCTTACACATTCTTTAGTTCCAGGGATGTAGAAGGGTGCCCTGTGCCCTGAATACCCTCCAACCCAGTGAGGTACTCATTCAAGAAACCTGTTCATGGATTTCCTTTCCTGTGAAGTTTCCCTGACCTTTCCTCTATTGGGCCACAACCATTGTACTGAATACCCTCCTCCACTGTTGCAAGTTATATAGGTTTCCCCTGTTAGACTGTGAATGAAGTCTTCACTGAGTACTTTATTCAATCCTAGCACAGTGCCCCAACACTAGGGGCTCACTAACGTCCAATGAGCTAAAACAAATTCATGCCCAGCTTTCCCTAACTCTCAATTTCCTTCAAAGTTCATTTCTCCTTCATCCCCAAACCTTAGGATTTTCCCTAACCATGCAGTCCGCTTTCCGAGTTTCTCCTTCCCAATGTCATCTTACAATTTTCTGTCAGGCGCCTTCTCTGTACCCCAAGCCCTCCAACATATTTTATCCACCTCCTTTTAATCCATAGTGCTCCTCTCTCCTATCTGCGAACAGGCCAAGTCCCCTCCCTCCAAAGCAATCCATCTTCACTGCCCTTACCTCTTACCTACTCCCTCAACATCTCGCTGGCCCGGGCCCTTCCAGCCAAAATGCTTCTCACTACGTGTTTCCCAAATCCCCCTTCTCTCACTGTATGGGTCTGCCAGCTCCAGAACCAGTGCTCGGCCGGGTTCTGCACATCACAAACCTCGCAGCCAGCGTCCCCTCCCCCAGCCTCTCGCAGCCGGCACCCCTCCCTTCATGCTCCCCTTATCTCTTGCGGTCCAGCTTCTCTGGAAAGTGTCCCAGGGGCGAGTCTTTCACCTTAGAGACCCCTCGGGATCGCGCCTGTCCGAACAGCCCCAGGCCCCAGCACCTCCGTCCCCAGCTCCTCTAGGGTTGCGCAAATCCTGCGCGGCCCAGATGCCAGACAGGGCCTCCGGCTCACCTTGCTGGATGTCGCCGTTGCTGCCCCCCGGGATGGGTACGCTGAGCTGGCGCTCCGGCTCCGGCAGGCAGCGCAGGCAGAAGGAGTGAAGACAGGGCAGCAGCTTGGGCTCCGCCTCACGCCGGCTCTGCAAGCTCTGCTGACACACGGCGCAGGTGTCCAGGAGCGAGGCTGGCGGTCCAGGAGGCGGCCCCGCCGAGGGACCCGGAGCGGGAGCCGAGGCTGGAGCTGGAGCCGGCGTCGATACCGCGCCCCCGGGAACTGCAGGGCCCACTGAGGCCGCAGGGGATGAAGCAGCCTGGGCAGAGCCCGAGGAGGCCGCGGCCACCCCCCCGTCGTCGGGCCCGGCCGCGCCGCCCTCAGCGCCGGCCCTGCCGCCTTCCTCCTCCTCCTCCTCCACCAGCACCGCGGTGAGAGGCGGCTCCGCCTCCTGCGCCGCGGGCCCGGCGGCCCCAGCAGTTACACCGGGCGCGCTGCCGCTGGCCCCGCGCGCTCTCAGCCTCCGCCGCCGCCTTTGTTTTCCGCCATGTTTTCCTCTTTGAACCCGCCGGACCGCCCGCGCCGCCGCCGCCCGCCGTCGCCGGCCCCAGCCCCAGCCGCAGCCGCAGCAAGAGCGGCAGCCGAGAGCGAGCGAAAGAGCGAACCAACGAGAGCGCGCGCGCACGCGGCGCCCCCGCCCTCGCGTCGCGCGTTTGAAGGAGGGCGGTTGCGGCACGCGCACGTACGCACGGACGTCCTCCCGAGGGAGGCGGGAACTCGGTGCGCGGGCGCGGAGCGGTCGGGTACTCTCGAAGCCAGTTCCTTGCGTCAGTGCCGCGGCTCTTTAACCCGAAAGGAGCTTTTAAAGCCAGAGGCGGTTGACGCTGGGTTGCCTGTGGCTGGGGTTGGTTATGAATTCCGATACAGCTGTGGTGCGTACGGAAGGGTGGAAGCCGGACCGGTTCCGGTCGTTGCGAGCGTGTCCCGGGCGTCTTCGCGGAAGCTTCACCTGCCGGGCCGGTCGATCGCCGGCGCCTCCTAGGTCTCTGCTGTGCGTAGACCAGCCGCGTTCCTTTGGGTGGCTGTGGAGCACTAAAGCGGGGCTTTGTTTTCTGTTTGTTTTGGGTTTGTGTTTGTTTTTTGTTTTTGTACTGAGGATCTACCAGAAATAGGCTGAAAAGACCGAGTGAGGAAGAAACTCTTTAACAGCTATTTTTGGCATCTTGAGGTGATTCTCAGGAGTTGCTACGTATCAGAATCAACGGAGGAGTTTTTCAAAGCAGAGATGCCAGGACCAGTCCCCAGACCTGAATCAGGAAGTGAGGGAGAGAGCCGACGGAGGGGGAGAAGTCCCTTCAGCTGATTCTAATGTATGTCAGTTTGGAGAGCCACGGATTGTAAACAATACTGCGTCCTTCTGAGGTCCCACTTTAAGTGTCCTGGTTTGAGCTGGGTGACAAATGCCCTTACAACAATGGTAGTATAAGCTTTCAGGCCGGGCATGGTGGCTCAAGCCTGTAATCCCAGCACTTCGGGAGGCCGAGGAGGGCAGATCACTTGAGGTCAGGAGTTCGTGGCCAGCCTGGCCAATACGGTGAAACCCCGTCTCTACTAAAAATATAAAAATCAGCCGGGTGTGGTGGCGGGCGCCTGTAATCCGAGATACTCAGGAGGCTGAGGCAGGAGAATTGCTTGAACCCGGCTGGAGGCGGAGGCTGCAGTGAGCCGAGATTGCGCCACTGCACTCCAGCCGGGCAACAGAGCGAAACTCCGTCTCAAAAATAAATAAATAAATAAAAGCTTTCAGAAAGTTGCCTTTTTATTTGGGGAAAAAAAGGTATTTGGAGGATTTTATGTAGTGCAACAACTGTTTTAGTGTTAAGATCATGAAATGCTCTCCTGTTAGTGTTCCCAAGAAAGGTGCTGTAAGTCCTTAAACCACGTGAAAACTTTTTTTTTTTTTTTTTTTTTTGAGACCTCGTTTATCGTCCTGGCTGGAGTGCAGTGGCGTGATCACATTTCACTGCAGCCTCGACCTCCCAGGCTCAAGCCGTGCTCCTCCCAATTACCTGGGACCGTAGGTGCAGGCCACCACGCCTTAGCTGATCTTTTTTTCCCCCCCTTGCCTTGAAGAGGCTGGGGTCTCACTATGTTGCCCAGGCTGAAGCTCCTGGGCCTGAGCGATTGGCCCACCTCAGCCGCTGGAAGTGCTGGAATTACAGGCACGAGCCACTGCGCCCGGCCTCCTGAAAACTTTTAAAATTTATTCAAAATATTTCCTGACCTCTTTATTGTCATAGTGTTTTAGATATACACTGGGATTACAAAACAGAGGCGCTCCCTGCATTCAAGGGATTTACAATCTAATAGAGAAAGATTGAGAACAGATATATGCCAGGGAGTGGTAAGTGCTGTGAAGAAAAGAGTAAGTGGGGTAGAAAGGATTAGAGGTGACTGAAGAAGGCCCCTGTTGATCGGATGAAGGAACCTGTCTTGCAGAAGAGCAGGTAGCGGAACACATAGCAAGTGCAAAGGGCCTGAGGGAAACTGATTCTTGGCTTGTTAGAGGAAGAGTCAGTGTGGCTGGAGTGGCTTGAACAAGGGAGAGAATAGTAGGACATGAGATAAGAGAGTTATTAAGGGAGCCAGGTCATGTACAGAAATGGTCTTAAATTTTTTTTTAACTTTTGTACCCTTTAAAAGAATTCTGTAAAGCTGTTTTATTGCCTCAAAACATTGTAAGTTGGCTGGGCGCGGTGGCTCAAGCCTGTAATCCCAGCACTTTGGGAGGCCGAGAGGGGCGGATCACAACGGGCGGATCACGAGGTCAGGAGGTCGAGACCATCCTGGCTAACACGGTGAAACCCCGTCTGTACTAAAAAAAATACAAAAAAGTAGCCGGGTGAGGTGGCGGGCGCCTGTAGTCCCAGCTACTCGGGAGGCTGAGGCAGGAGAAAATGGCGTAAACCCCGGAGGTGGAGCTGCAGTGAGCTGAGATCCCCGGCCACTGCACTCCAGCCTGGGCCCTTGACAGACGCCGAGGACTCCGTCTCAAAAAAAAAAAAAAAAAAAAAAAAACACACACACATTGTAAGTTGACTAAATTTTTTCAGAAGTTTAAATAGTTGCAGAATGTAATTTGTGACATTTTGTAATACTGACATTTTAAAATTATTTTAAATAGGAAAGTAAACACTAAAGTGGCTTAATACTATCCATTTTTTAAAGTATACTAAAATGTATTTTTTTAAACATGAAAAAGTGTTGGAAATGTTTTAATGAGATGGCTGGGAATCTTCCCCCTTCCCCTAATTAGTTTGAGTAGGCATGAATGCATATAACATTGCTAGAATGAGATAAGGTCCTGTATCAACTCCATTTTTCATTGTCACAGACTTAACTCTTGCATTAAAAGCTATATATGTATACATGTGTGTATTTACACACACACATATATGATAGATTAATTCCCTTAAAACTACACTTTTATGTATCCCTTGGAAAATTTCCCTTCACTGAAGTACCCCAGGAGTACTCATACCCTAGCCTTAGGACCACTGAGTCAGATAGGAAGCCTTGGATGGGTTTTGAGCAAAGACTCAAAGCAGAATTGTGGGAAGAGTCACTGTGGCTGCTGCTTAGAGGAATCACCTATAAAGGGTCAGTGGAATAAGGAAGACCAGTTAGGGGGGCTAATAGAGTAATAACTCGGTTGGTTGGACCAGGTTGGAATCTGTAAAGGTGGTGAAAAATATGGCGTATAAATCATAAACACTTCTTTTCAAATTCACTTCAAAAAAATAAGTTAATGGACTGAATTTCTCAACCAAAAGTTTTGCTTCCACGAATTTTCTTAACCTTTTGATGCCTGCTACTGTTTGCCTTTATTAAAATCTAGAATAAAAATGTTGTTTTTGAAAACTGTATAATTTGTATAGGAAGGAAACAGCCCCGTGAAGTTCACTGTGTGCTCTGAGAAGGCAGTGCCTGGAGTATAGCTCATGAAATAGGATCATTGAAACAGACCCAGCTACATCCATGATTTTCTGTGGGAGCCCAGAAATCTTGCAGGAGAAACTATGAAATAAGTCCACAGATGAGGCTGAGATATGATAATGCACAAACCTGTCTAATAGACTGCATAGCATGGGGTTCAGTATGCCCTGGGACAAAATGCTTGGTTTGAATCTGGTTCCATCACCTACTAGCTATGTGATTTAGGGAAACTTACTTAGCTTGCCTCAGTTCCCTCAGTCATGAAAGGGTGTTTGCTACGGTAGGACCTACCTCAGGGTTGTCTCACAAACAATATTTGTAAAACGTTAATAACAGCACCCAGCGCATGGTGAATATGGATGTTAAAGTAGACCCAGAGTTCCCTGAAGGAAACAGAACTGGCAGGAGAAACCCATGCCACTGAGAAAATTTCAAGAAGAGGAATCATGCTGTGACCCGAACTGAGCAGCAGATATAGGTAGAGGCTGTGTCCAGCCATTTTCCTGACCTAGGCTACTATCCCTTCTTCCTCTGGTCTGAGCATTATCAGAAAAACACAGTTCTGAGATAATGGAAAGAGCTCTTAGTAGGTTCATAGCAGTTCTGCTATAAAGAAAACTCCTCTAAGTTGCTGGTAAACAATAGAGGAAGGAGTTTTCCAGTTGTCCAGAAAAGAGAAAGGGCGTTGGAGGTGAGTGACCCAGGTAGGTAAGCAATGGTGAGAACATGGTGTGTCCATCAGCTGGACACAGGAGGTTAGCAAAAGCAAGGCAGTAGCCGAAGAGTAGCTTGAAGATTTGCAAAGGCTGGTCTGCACCTTCTGGACAGAGTAGCCATGCTGAACAGCAGGAACAGAAGAGTACATGAGAACCAGCAGAAGGATGCTGAGCTGCAGCTGAAATCTGGGATGTTTCTGTAAATGTACAATACTTGCACTCACCAATGGATGAGGCCAGAGGACCTAAAGGTGACATTTTATCTTTTAAAGTTCACTTATCAGCTGGGTGTGGTGTCTTACACCTGTAATACCAGCATTTTGGAGGAAAACAGGAGGATCACTGGAGGCCAGTAGTTCAAGACCAGCCTGGGCAACATAGCAAGACCCCCCATCTCTACAAAAATATTTATTAATACAAATTTTTAAAATAATGTAAAGTTTACTTCTCATCATTCCATGGTGTACCAAGTACAGTTTGACTTCTAGGTACTCTGTTGTCTGAATGAGTTTGAGACCTATTAGTACCAAGAAAAGCAGGACAGATAGCAGAGTTCTGAGTCTAATTACTATCTTTTGGCTTTTCTATGTCTCTAAGGCCTTTCAGGGGCACATTGTAATTCTAGTAATAAACACCACATTTGAACAGCAGTTTACAGTTGAGAAAATGCTTTCACACACATTATCTCTTAATTTTTGCAACCAGCAAAATTTTGCAACCAGCAAAATATAGCTCAACAATAAATAGACTTCCTTATGTGAATGTACCATAATGTATTATCTGTCTATTCATAGACAATAAGGTTGTTTTAAATTTTTTACTATTATAAACAATACTGTGATAAGCATTGTGATGCATAATTATTTGTATATCTATAATTTCTTCTGAATATTCCTAAAAGTAGAATTGCTTATTCAAAGAGTATGCCCACTGTAAAAGTTTTAATATGTAAATGTAAAGTATTCCATATGGATTATTATTAAATTGTTTTCATGTATTTTGCTACTATAAATTAAAAAGTGAAATTAACATGCAATTTTTTTCCTTTTTTTTTTTTTTTTTTCCTAAAGATCCCTATTTCCATGACCAGGCACTGTGGCTCATGCCTGTAATCCCAGTACTTTGGGAGGCCAAGGCTAGAGGGTTACTTGAGACCAGGAGGTTGCAAACAGCCTGGGCAATATAACAAGACCCCCATCTCTACAAAAAATGTTTTAAAAATTAGACAGGTGTGGTGTCATATCTGTAGTCCTAGCTACTTGGGAGGTTGAGGTAGGAGGATCCCCTGAGCCCAAGAGTTTGAGCCTGCAGTGAGCTATGATCGTGCCACTATACTCTAACCTGAGTGACAGACTGAAACCCTGTCTCTAAAAGTAATAAAATAAAAGTCTGTTTCCTCACATCCCATTCATCCCTCAGTCTACTCTGGCCTGACTTCCACTGCCATCACTTTACCAAAACAGCTTTTGCTAAGGCCACTAATTACTCCCATAATTGTATATCCAGTGAACATTTTTTTGATGTTGTTGTTTTAGGGACAAATTTCGCCCTGTCGCCCAGGCTGGAGTGCAATGGCGCCATCTTGGCTAACTGCAACCTCTGTCTCCTGGGTTCAAGTGATTCTCCTTCCTCAGCCTCCTGAGTAGCTGGGATTACAGGTGCACGCCACCATGCCCGGCTAATTTTTGTATGTTTAGTAGAGACGGGGTTTTGCCATTTTGGCCAGGCTGGTCTCGAACTCCTGACCTCAGGTGATCCGCCTGCCTAGGCCTCCCAAAGTGCTGGGATTACAGATGTGAGCCACCGTGCCTGGCCTCCAGTGAACATATTTTATCCCTAACCTTACTTGTGTGCTTGGGAGATTTAACACTGTTGGCCGCTCCCCTGTCTGGAATCACTTCCTTGGTTCTCATGACACCACTGTCTTCTGGTTTTCCTCCTGCCCCTTGGACTGCTATTTCTCTTTTACACACTGTCAATGTCGCCAAGACCACACTTAGGTTCCATGGTTTTCTGGAAGAACTCACAGGACTCAAAATCTGCTGTGCTTATGTTTATTAAAAGTATGAGGATACAGGGCTGGGCGCTGTGGCTTATGCCTGTAATCCCAGCATTTTGGGAGGCCAAGGAGGGCGGATCACGAGGTCAGGATGTTGAGACCATCCTGGCTAACACGGTGAAACCTCGTCTCTACTAAAAATACAAAAAAAAATTAGCCGGGTGTGGTGGCCGGCGCCTGTAGTCCCAACTACTCGGGAGGCTGAGGCAGGAGAATGGCGTGAACGCGGGAGGCGGAGGTTGCAGTGAGCGGAGACCATGCCACTGCACTCCAGTGTGGGTGACAGAGCGAGACTCTGTCTCAAAAAAAAAAGTATGAATTTACGAATTAAAATCAACAAAGGGAAAAAGCACATGAAGGAAAATCCAGGAGAAAACAAACTCAAATGTCTCTTCCCATTAGAGCTCTATGAGCATTAATTCTCATTAATTAGAAGTGTGACTATACATGTGAAGTGTTGCCAGCCAGGGAAACTTACCTAAGCCATAGTGTCCAGAGTTTTTGTATTGGGGGTCAGTCACATATGCGTGCAACACCCACATGAGTCACCTCAACTACTCAGACTCCATGCCCTCAGAGGTCAAACTGATACAGTGTGGCCCAAGGCCTCAGGCATACAAAAATACTCATTAGACAGAGTATTCCAAGGACTTGGAAGTTACTTCTCAGGAGTTAGTCAAAGGCAGTTCTAAAGACAAGCCTTTCTTTGGAATGTGCAAGGTTTGAGCAATCCAGTTAACCCTTTCCTGAGCACAGACTTATTACATGTTGGGCTTTCTCAAGTCTCAACTTTAGATTCCCTTCTCTTAATTTTCTTTCACTGGGCAAACTCATCCATGCTACACGTTCATTTCCCATCTATGCAGTGATAACTCCCAAGAGTATATCTTCAGCCCAGGGCTGTTCTTTGAGGTCCAGGCCCATCTTGACAACTGCCTATTTAATGTTTCCATGTGGATGTCTTAAAGGCATCTCAAACTCAGCATGTCCAAGGCTCAGTAATCTTCCCCCAAACCTCCTGATCTTCCATATTCCATATCTCAGTGGCTGGTACTACATTCTCTTAGTAGCACTAGAAATAAAGATATTTAGAAAATATATCAATTGGGCTGGGTGCGGTGGCTCATGCCAGTAATCCTAGCACTTTGGGAGGCCGAGGTGGGTGGATCACCTGAGGTCAGGAGTTTGAGACCAGCCTGGCCAACATGGCAAAACCCCATCTCTACTAAAAATACAAAAATTAGACAGGCATGGTGGCACGTGCCTGTAATCCCAGCTATGCGGGAAGCTGAGCCAGGAGAATCACTTGAACCTAGGAGGCAGAGGTTGCAGTGAGCCAAGATCATGCCACTGCACACCAGCCTGAGCAACAGAGTGAGATTCTGTCTCAGAAAAAAAAAAAAAAAAAAAATCAACTGGCTTTTTGGATATAGGATGGCAGATTGGATGTAGGATGGGTCATCTTTGAAACCTACAACTTCTGACCCCTTGTATCTAATCTATTACCCAGTTCTGTCAATTTGACTTCCTAAATGTTTGTCCAGATCCCTCCATTTGTCTCCATTTCCACTGTCACCACCATATGTCAGCTTAACACCCTCAAAATATCACCCCCTTATCTCTGAGTGCACTGTGACTCCCCTGCAATCCATTGTGAAACTGCAATGAGAGTAATCTTTTCAAAAAGGAACTGATCCCTCCTCCCCCAACCGCCATCCCCATGTCTTCCTGTTGCTCTTAAGACGAGGAACAAAATCCTTAAGGGTTTATGACTTTATCATCTTACCTGGACTTCCTCTTCAACCACACCATGCCCTACTGTCCATTTGCTTTCTACATTCTAGATACACTGGCCTTCAGTTTCTTCACTGTGCTGTGCTCCCTCTTCCCTCAGGCCTTTTGCACATACTGTCCTCTAGCTGGAATGATCATTTCTCCACCCCTTCCCCCTCCCCACCACCCACTTTACAGAATTAATGCCTACTCAAACTTTGAGTGTCAGTTCAAATAGTACTCCTTCAAAAAAGCTCCTGTCTAAATCAGTTTTCTTTGTTAGATGTTTTCATAGATCCCTATTTGTCTCCTTCAGAGCTATTTGTGAGAAGCAGTATAGTTTAGTGGTTAAGAACTGGGGCCAGACTATCTGAGTTTAAATTCCAGCTCTGTTACCTACTGGCTTCAAGACCTTGGAAAACTTAACCTCTTTCTGCCTCAGTTTCATCATCTATAAGTGTGTATAATAGTTACCAACTATATTCATGTTATATATAATAAGTTGTTTAATGATTAAATTAATACATGGGAAGTATTGAGAACAAGGCCTTACACATAGAAGCACATATTTTCTTTTATCGTTAATGTCTAGATTTGTAATAATGCATTCAGAAGTGTTATTATCTGATTTATAGTTGTCTCTCTCATTAAACTCCATGAAAGCAGAGATGATATCTATTTTTACTGTGAATTTTATTTGCAGTAAATACTACAGCCTTGACCTTCCCAGGCTCAGGTGATCCTCCCACCTCAGCCTCCCGAGTAGCTGGGACTACAGGTACACTCCGCTATGTCCAACTAGTTTTTTGTATTTTTTGTAGAGACGAGGTCTTCCCATGTTGCCCAGTCTGGTCTCGAGTTCCTGGGCTCAACCGACTGCCTACCTCAGCCTCACAAAGTGCTGGGATTACAGGCATGAGTCACTGTGCCAAGCCACAATTAAGACTCTTTAAAGTGAATAAAAGAGTTTGCACATATTAAATGTTTTCTGATACTCATTGTGCAAGTCCTCTGAAGAAAGTTTATTTTGTTTAAAAGACAGGAGAGATTTGACCATGTTTCTGCTTAAGAAAAAGAACCAATAATGATACAGAGTTTGAAAATAAAGGAAAGCAGACTCCCTAGGAATCTGGGAGAAAATGGGGTATAGAACACAGATGAGTAGATTAGCTTTGGACAAGAGGAAGAATATCACTGCCTCCCAATGAAGGGAAAGAAGACAGAAGAGCACTGTAGTGATGCAGAGAATTCTGTGGCTTGGCAGATGAGGAGGAGACTAGGAAGAGGCTGTACAGCCTCTGTGATAGATGCAAGGCTGTATGCTAGGAGAGGGGACACCAACAGGGTTAGCTTGGCAGTGAGAAGTATCTTAGCTGCAAGAAACAAAATTCGTGGGAGGAACAATTATTGAGAAGGCAATCAACATTATCTGCTACGACTGATAAATATTTAAAATAGCACTGAGCTCTTCTTCTTTCCCTTCCCCAGCAATTCAGTCCTGAAGCAATAACGTAGGATCACAAATGTAGGTATCAGGGCCTGGGGTGGAGGGTCACTGTGATCCAGAGTGGAGAGTCAGAGACTGAGCAGGGCATCCCTGGGGAGAGAGGGGTCAGCCTAGGACAGGGTGCCTAAGTCTACGTGGGGTGAGGAGAAGGGCATGGGGGAGTCCATCACAGGGTTTTGGAGCATAAGCAAGGTGAGGAGGGCATCCATGCAGGGGCTATAACCTAGCAGAGGCAGTCAAAGCCAGAGCAGAGTAAAGGCATGGGGTCAACATGAGGTGGAGGCAGAAGCACTCCAGCATGGGACATCAAAGCACAGGGTGAGGAATGTGGCCCAGACAGGGGGATAGCCTGGCCCTGAGTATCAGCACCCAAGAGGGCATCTTTGTGGGAGAGAGGCCAGTGCAGGGTGTTGGAGCCAGAACAGGGTAAGGAAGATGTCCAGTGGAACAGCCTTTCATGGGAGAGGTTAGCCCAGCACAGATAGCCCAAGAAGGTCAAGTAGGGCATTAGTGCAGGGATGTGACCCTTCATTACACATCAGAATCCCAGTACAATGAGAAGGACATCCACAAAGGGACAGATGTGGCAGCAACAAGGAGGGATTGTTTACATACAGGCAGATTGACCAAATAAACGATTTTAAAAATATATTCTCCTGGCCTGGCGTGGTGGCTCACGCCTGGAATCCCAGCACTTTGGGAGGCTGAGGCGGGTGGATCACCTGAGGTCAGGAGTTCAAGACCAGCCTGGCCAACATGGTGAAAACCCATCTCTACTAAAAATACAAAAAATTAGCCAGGCGTGGTGGCGGGTGCCTGTAATCCTAGCTACTTGGGAGGCTGAGGCAGGAGAATCGCTTGAACCTGGGAGGTAGAGGTTGCAGTGAGCTGAGATCAAGCCATTGTACTCCAGCCTGGGCAATGAGAGCAAGACTCTGTCTCAAAAAAAAAAAAAAAAAAGAGAAAGAAAAAATTCTTCTTAAGTACAAATATAGAAAGAGAAAATTAGAGTGAACCTCAAGATCGGGAGCAGTGGCTCACGCCTGCAATCTCAGCACTTTGGGAGGCCAAAGCGGGCGGATCAACTGAGGTCAGGAGTGCTAGACTAGCCTGGCCAACATGGCAAAACCCTGTCTCTACTAAAAATACAAAAAGTAGCCGGACATGGTGATGGGTGCCTGTAATCCCAGCTACTCAGGAGTCTGAGACAGGAGAATCGCTTGAACCCGGGAGGCGGAGGTTGCAGTTAGCCGAGGTTGTGCCACCGCACTCCAGTCTGGGCAACAGAGTGAGACTCCACCTAAGAAAAAAAAAAAAAAAAAAGAATGAACCTTGTAGTGCTGGATTGGAATTGTGGTATCTCTGTGTCCTTATGCCTGTCAATATACACATACATAGTTCTAGAAATAATATAGATGTAAATGTATGCATGTTTATGTTTGTATGTACGTAAATACATATATTCCTTAGGCTTATCCACTGAGAGGCTTAGAGGCAACAATATCCCAATAGCAACAAATACACCTAGTACCCAGATCTTGGCTTTTAAATATTATCCTCCTTTAAAAAGAACTCTTTGCTGAAATAACTGATTCCAAGTCTGGAGTAAGGAAAATGCAAGATGAGCCTGGGATATCTTGTTGTTGCAGAAAGTAAGGTAGTCCTTATAGAATGATAACAAGTTAAGAGGTCAGAGAAGTCAGCTTGAATGGACTCCCATTAGCCAAACCTGGAATAATTTGAGTATCAAAATAAATAATGATTGTAATGGATTATAACCTAGTGAATAAAATAGGAAACAATGAGTCCAAACTGATAAAAATAAGTGAATAATTTGAAAGTAATGGGATTCCGGTCATGATACTCCCAAAATACAGCACCTTAGCATTTGAGAAAACAACAAAAGCAGGTCACTCTTGCTTCTTCCTTCTCCCCTGAAGCAGCTCATAAGAACCTCATTTGAGTGGTGCTCTCCCTATTCCTGGAAAAAAGGAACATCCTTATCTCTGAAATCACAGGGACACAGAAAAGAATCTGAGCAAAACAGGCCTCAGTAACTTCTCTCCCGTTTATTATCATTAGATCATACTTTTTCAATCCAATCATACTTCCCCACAACTATCCACTTCACCACACCTAGCAAGAAGGTTCTATAATAATAAAACCTTTTGTAGAATGTGTGTGTTTCTCTCTCTCTTTTTTAGGGTTGGGGTGTCGCTCTGTTGCCCAGGCTGGAATGCAGTGGCATGATCATAGCTCACTGCAGCCTCAAATTCCTGGACTCAAGTGATTCTCCTGCCTTATCCTCCCGGGTAGTAACTGGGACTACAGGCATGCGCCACCATACTTGGCTAATTTTTTTTTTTTTTTTTTTTTTTTTAAGAGATGGTGGCTGGGGGCAATCTTGCTTTGTTGTCCAGCCTGGTCTCGAACTCCTGCCCTTAAGCAATCCTCCCACCTCGACTGACCTCCCAAAGTGCTGGGATTATAGGCTTGAACCACCGTAGCCAGCCGAGTGTTTCTCTCTTGATTAGCAAAAACTGCCTCATCCTTTGGTCTAGTTAGTCACTAGAGAGGAGGTGGATCAGTTGGCTTAGGAGGCTCGATTTTATAGGATAAAGGGGACCAAGACCCTAGTTTCTGCTCACCCAGATCTGAAGTTAAGGAGACTTTATCTTATCTCTAAGTCCCAGTGGCAAAGGAGGACTGAAGAGACACCAGTTTTAGTTATCTCTGCATTTAGAAGAGGACTCTGTTGCCCTTTGGGCTGAGTGAGTCCCAGCCCCACCCCCTACAACTAGGATTCTTGGACATTCAGAGGAGAGGCGGGCAAACCACAAGTGGGAAAAATGACTTCTGATTAGGATATGTGGAAGGCTTAAACTATAATAGAGAAAGTTAACAGCTGTAACTGATCACATTTGTTCCTTGAGTTTGTGGATCATACTGGTTACACTAGTATAGAAAGAACTCTTTAAAAGTCAAGAAGAAAATTGCATTCAATATAAAATGGACAAAGAGTATGACTAACCAAATACAGAAGAATAAAAATAAATGACCACTAAATATATTTAGAATGTTTAAAATGCACTAGTAATAAAAAACTATACAAATAAAATGAGCTGTCATGTGTCACAGATCAGATGATCAAAGAAGATAACATTATTTATTATTGTAGAAGATGTGAGAAAACATGTAGCTTCATATTCTATAAGAGGGACAACAAATTGGCATTATGCATACAAAATTAATTGTGTATTTGTTTAATTTAAGAAAATAAATGGGCTGGGCGCAGTAGCTCATGCCTGTAATCCCAGCATTTTGGGAGGCAGAGGAGGGCAGATTACTTGAGGTCAGAGTTCGAGACCAGTCTGGCAAACATGGTGAAACCCTGTCTCTACCAAAAAATACAAAAATAAGGAAATAATTGGGCAAATTCCCAAAGATGAAAACATTTGTTATAGTATTGTTAAGTAATGTATATGATTCATGTATACAGTGGATTAATGATGCCTTCCACATTTATGGGAGTTATAAGATTGCCTGTTTAATGCCTATACTGTTAGAAGGTCATTCACTGCCCCCAACACCCACTCCCACCCCCAACTATGCCTCAGTTGCAGGAAATTTGGTTAGCTATTCTTTTTTTTTTTTTTTGAGATGGAGTCTCACTCTGTTGCCCAGGCTGGAGTGCAGTGGTGCAATCTCGGCTGACTGCAACCTCTGCCCCCTAGATTCAAGCAATTCTCCTGCCTCAGCATCTCTAGTAGCTGGGATTACAGGCTTGTGCTACCATGCCCAGCTAATTTTTGTATTTTCAGTAGAGACATGATTTCACCATGTAGGTCAGGCTGGTCTCAAACTCCTGACCTCAAGTGATCCACCTGCCTCGGCCTCCCAAAGTGCTGGGATTACAGGCATAAGCCACTGTGCCCAGCCTCGGTTAACTATTCTTAACAAGTACAAAAGAAAGTAGTATCAAAGTTGATTGGGAAGAAGGAAAGCAAAGAGAGGAATTGAGATTTCTCAGTCTACAGAAATTTTGACTTTTTTTTTTTTTATGGCTATAAGGATTGCCCAAGTGGAAGAATTCCTCCTGATCTTCTGTAATGCACAAGAGGCATCCTTGTGGGTTCCAGGTGAAATGCAAATATGATTTATTCATTTTGGGAGAATAGACTATTGAACCATTTCAAGTCATAATTTAAAACAAAAAAAAAATTTTTTTTAGAGATGTCACTATGTTGACCAGGCTGTTCTTGAACTCCTGGTCTACGAGTGATTCTCCCCCTTGGCCTCCCAAAGTGCTGGGATTATAGGTGTGAGCCACTACACCCAGCCTTTCAGATCATAAATAACAGCTCTACCTAGACCAGTTCATCTGCCCTTGTTCTTTATATGAAGGAAAACCATATAATGTATTATCTAAACCAAAACAGTTGAGAATGAAAGGGGATGCTATTAATAATTACACAGAGATTGTCCTAGGAAAACCAGGGCATGCAGTCATTTATGTATACCATGTTTTTAACATGCTCGAGGGAGAAAAATAGGTCTAATTGACATCAATATTAGTAGTTATAAATTGAAGCATCAATCAGATAGATAACTATACAGCTAGAGAGATAGATGTTGATCAATTTGTATAAGATTAGAGACATGTCACACAATAATTTTAATAGATACCCATTGTCCAGTAAATATAGTATATCAAATTTTCTTCTTATCTGACTTCTGCTTCCTAAATAGGCTGATTTTATTACAACTACTTTAACAACTTGGAAAAATGTTGTTGCTAGCTCTTTAAATTCTTGTCTGTTTGCATAAGTAATGGCAGATACAGTAGATCGGCTCACTCAGCCTTCATTCCAAACCCTTTTGTGCTTGCTTTACTCTAACATAGAGAAGTATGTTCCCAGACTCTCCTGTAGCTAAGTGTGACCATGTGACTCAATTCTGTCTTAATGAGACTTAATTGGAAGTCAGCTGCTGTTGCCTCTTCCTTTTCCTCCTGATGGCTTGGAATATATAAAATATTTGATGTGTGGCATCCATTAGCAAGAAAGCAAGGCAGGAAGGTAGAAGGAATCTGGTTCTTTGAGGACAAAATTTAAACTCCCAATACCAGCTTTGAACTATTTACAGATGGACATAACAAACAAATCAACCTGTTTCTCATTTAAACAATTTTCAGGTAACTTTCAGTTAAATGAAGTTTTGACTAATACAGAAATTATAAATCAATGTTGCGTGTGTATAGTATTTTTTAAAATAATTTAAAATAATACTGGAATATAGATTGGCATGGTTGAATATAGATTACAACCAACTGTTGTAACAAACAATCCCCAAATCTCAATAGCCCAACTCAAAAAATATGCATCTCTCCTCTTTCATATCTCAGTACAGTGCAGGGACAGGAAGGCAGGAAATGGGAGTACATTCACCTGATTTCATGTTGCAGCCATCAACATTTGACCTCCAAGACCCCAGAGAAGGGAGAGACAGATTAATAGGCTTGTGTGTGAAGGATTATTTAGCACTTCTACCTGAATTCCATAGGGCAAAACTAGTCACATGGCCCCACCTAGCTGAAAGAGTCACTGGGAAATGTAGTCTTTCTATCTGTGCAGGAGAAAAATGAACTGGTTCAGTAAATATGTTGAATTGTCTTTGCTATGGAAAATTTTGTGGAGAAGGATAGAAAATCAAGAACATCAAAACCTGGAATCCAAAAATCACAACATAATGAAATGAAAATTAAGGAAGTAATTTTTAAAAATTACTATACTTGCTGTCTTAAAATATAGTTAAGCAGAAACTTAGTTCATTAGAGGGTTTGTGAAGTATATTTTGGTAACTGAGTTTTCTTAGTAACATGGGAATAACTCCCAAATTTTTGCTGTTTTGATTTTTTTTTTTTTTTTTTTTTTTTTTTTTTTTTTTTTAGACAGGGTTTTGCTCTGTTGCCCAGGCTAGAGTGCAGTGGCACGATCATGACTCACTGCAACTTCCGCCTCCCGGGCTCAAGTGATTTTTCCACCTCAGCTTCTGAGGAGCTGGGACTACAGGCACACAACACCACGCCTGGCTAATTTTTGTACTTTTAGTAAAGATGTGGTTTCGCCATGTTGACCAGGCTGGTCTCAAACTCCTGAGCTCAAGTGATTGTCCTGCCTTGGCCTCCCAAAGTGCTGGGATTACAGGCATGAGCCACCACACCTGGCTTGATTTTTCTTAAAAATCTTCTAAAATCTTACTGTGTATCTCAAATCACATGGTATTATACATCTATTTACTGCTTCCAGTATATGTCTATATCAGTTTCCTATTACTGTTTTAACAAATGACCACAAACAGGGTCTCAAAACAATAAAAATGTGTCATCTTATAGTTCTGGTAGTCGAAAGTCTGAAATGGGTCCCACTTGGCTAAAATCAAGATGTCAGCAGAGCTGTATTCTTCTTGTAGGCTCTAGGGAATGAACCATTTTCTTAGCTTTTCCAGCTTCTACAAGTCACCTGCATTCCTTGGATGCTAGCCCCTTCTTCCATTTTCAAAGGCAGCAATAGAGCATCTTCCAATCTCTCTCTGACTCTGATCTTTTGCCTCCTTCTTCCATACTTAAAGGATTATCGTGAATACCTTGGGTCCATCAGATAATACAAGAGAATTTCCCTATTTTAAGTCCAAGTGATCAGTTCCTTAATTTCGTCTGCAACCTTAATTCCTCATTGCCAGGTAATAGAACAGGTTTCAGGAATTTATTCACGGACATTTTTGGGAGAATCATTATTCTGCGTCACACATGTCATAAAAAATTGTGATTATAAGTGTAATATGTAGGCCAGGTGTGGTGGCTCACACCTGTAATCCCAGCATTTTGGGAGGCCAAGACAGGCAGATCACCTGAGGTCCAGAGTTCAAGAACAGCCTGGCCAACATGGTGAAACCTTGTCTCTATTAAAAAATACCAAATTGGCCATGTGTGGTGGCTCACGCCTGTAATCCCAGCACTTTGGGATGCCAAGGCAGGTGGATCACCTGAGGTAAGGAGTTTGAGACCAGCCTGGTCAACATGGCGAAACCCCATCTTTACTAAAAATACAAAAATTAGCCTGGTATGGTGGCATGTGTCTGTAATCTCAGCTACTCGGGAGGCTGAGTCAAGAGGCTTGCTTGAACCCAGGAGGCGGAGGTTGCAATGAGCTGAGATCCTGCCACTGTACTCCAGCCTGGGCAACACAGTGAGAATCTGTCTCATAAATAAATAAATAAATACCAAAGTACCCGGGCGTGGTGGTGCACACCTGTAATCCCAGCTGCTCAGGAGTCTGAGGTAGAAAGAATTGCTTGCACCTGGGAGGCAAAGGTTGCAGTGAGCCAAGATTGCACCTCTGCACTCCAGCTTGGGCAACAGAGCAAGACTCTGTCTCGGAAAAAAAAATAAATAAGTGTAATATGCTTGTTATAGAGAAACTGGTTACACATAAAATATGTTTTTCATAGAACTGATTACATACAGAAAATAAAAGAATAAAAGTAAAATAAGTTGATTCTGTCAGCCAAAGATGATCACTATTAACATTTTGGTATGTACTTTCCAAATATATATATGTAATATACCTTATATGTATTTTAAATTGGATCATAATGTTTATTCTGTTTTCATTTAATATAAATATCTTCCCAAGTCAGTAGATATGACTCAATGTCTTTTTTAATTGTAATTATTATCTTTTTTTTTTTTTGAGACAGTCTCACTCAGTCACCCAGGCTGGAGTGCAGTGGTGCAATCACCACTTACTGCAGCCTCGACCTCCTAGGCTCAAGCAGTCTCCTCATCTCAGCTTCCCAAGTAGCTAGGACTACAGGCATAAGCCACCAAACCTGGCTAATTTTTTAATGTTTTGTAGAGATAGGGTCTTTCTACATTACCCAGGGTGGTCTCAAACTCCTGGACTCAAGCAATCCTCCTGCCTTGGCCTTCCAAAGTGCTGAGATTACAGGCATGAGCCACCATGCCCAGTCTATAATTGTTTTTTTTAATATACAAAACATTTATGACCAGGCGCTGTGGCTCACACCTGTAATTCCAGCACTTTGGGAGGCTGAGGCTGGCAGATCAACAGGTCAGGAGTTTGAAACCAGCCTGGCCAACATGGGGAAACCCTGTCTCTACTAAAAATACAAAAATTAGCCAGGCTTGGTGGCATGTGCCTGTAATCCCAGCTACTAGGGAGGCTGAGGCAGGAAAGTCTCTTGAACCTCGGAGGTGGAGGTTGCATTGAGCCAAGATTATGCCACTGCACTCCAGCCTGGGCAACAGAGCAAGACCGTCTAAAAAAAAAAAAATCAACAACTAAAAGAACAAAAAAACAAAACATTTACATGGTCCAGAAATCAGAACAATATACAAGGGTATATTTAGAGATGTTTTGCTCCTATCTTTATCTCCTAAACTTTATTCCCACCAATCCCTATAATAACATTTTTCATTAGTTTCTGGTTTATCCTTGCTGTGTGTATGTGTTGAGGTTTTTTGGGGGTAATAAAAATGTGCATATTTATATTTCTCCTTTCTTACACAAAAGGAAGCATACCATGTATACCATTTTGCAACCTGGATTTTTCACTCCTCATCAGTACTTAGAAATCTTCCGTGTTTTTTATGGCCACATAATACTTCATTGTGTGAATTTTAAAAAGCATACCCTAAATTTGAATTAAAAAAAAAAATAGGCTGAGTGCGGTGGCTCATGCCTGCAATACCAACAGTTTGGGAGGCCAAGCAGGGCAGATCACCTGAGGTCAGGAGTTCAAGACCAGTCTGGCCAACATGGTGAAACCCCATCTCTACAAAAATACAAAAATTAGCCAGGCACGATGGCGGGTGCCTGTAGTCCCAGCTACTCAAGAGGCTGAGGTAGGCGAATTGTTTGAACCCAGGAGGCAGAGGTTGCAGTGAGCCAAGATCGCGCCATTGCACTCTAGCCTGAGCAGCAGAGTGAGACTCCATCTCAAAAAAATAAATAAATAAACTTAGCTGTATATAACCTCAGAGAGAAAAAGAATTAATAACTTTGAGCACAGGTTTTCACTGTACACATTTAGGGAAATACGATTTGAAGACAAAAAGAACTACAGTGAAATCTTAAAATGTTACTTAGATTGGTTGCTGGTAATGATTTCGGTGTTGCAACTCTGAAATTCTTTTCTGTGTGTGATACATCAAAGAACAAATGATTGATACTGAGAGCCAGGATTTTGTGGGAGATGGAAAATACAAATACCAAATGGGGGAAGTCAGGAAAGGCCTCGTGATGTTGGATTTGAATTGGAGGAGTCAGTGTTAATTCATGCTTTTTGTTTCGTTCTGTTTTTTAAGTGTGTTAACCAGCTTTGCCCACTAAAAAGGCCTATAAGCAAGAACAATCCAGAATAATTTCCACAATAAATACCATTCTTCACTCTAAAGAACCAGAACTGTCTTTAAAAAAATAGTATATCCTGCATTTTATTTAATTCCATATGACAAAAATAATAGTAGAGATTAAGATATCCATTTTAATCAGTAGATGTGTCAAGTCACAAGATTTAATAATAAAAACAATTCAATCTGAGTAACAATTCCCCGCTGGGGCTAGGGAAAGCCTTAGCCCTACATGGCATTACGGTGTAAACATGTCTCTCTGGCCAGGCGCGGTGGCTCATGCCTGTAATCCCAGCACTTTGGAAGGCCGAGGTGGGAAGATCACGAGGTCAGAAGATTGAGACCAGCCTGGTCAACATGGTAAAACCCTGTCTCTACTAAAAATACAAAAAAAATTTTAGCTGTAATCCCAGCTACTTGGGAAACTGAGGCAGGAGAATTACTTGAACCCAGGAGACAGAGGTTGCAGTAAGCTAAGATTGCACCACTGCACATGCCAGCCTGGGCGACAGAGTGAGACTGCGTCTCTAAATAAATAAATAAATAGATGTATGTCTCTTCACCATGCAGAGAGGGATGGCCTAGTCCTGCATACAGGATGGGGTCAGTCTCACTGTACCTTCATGAGCCATCTTATTTACAACACTTTACATTTCTCTTTTCTTAAGTTACATGCACATCCTTGGCCGGGCACGGTGGCTCACACCTGTAATCCCAGCACTTTGGGAGGCTGAGGCTGGTGGATCACCTGAGGTCAGGAGTTCGAGACCAACCTGGCCAACATGTGGAAACCTCATCTTTACTAAAAACACAAAAATCAGCCGGGCATGGTGGCAGGGAACTGTAATCCCAGCCACTCAGGAGGCTGAGGCAGGAGAATCACTTGAACCTGGGAGGCAGAGGTTGCAGTGAGCCGAGATCACACCACTGTATTGCAGCCTGGGCAACAGAGTAAGACTCCATCTAAAAAGAAAAAAAGTGACATACACATCCTTTTGGGAGAAGAGAGAACACTACATGGTACCAAATACCTACCCCCACCCCCCCAAAAAAATCACACCAAAAGGACATAGATAAATAATAAAAACATTCAGCTGCTGAAACACAGCAACATTAAGCCACCTCATTTTTCTTTGCCCAATGCTTGCAGCATACCCGGTCCCTCAGCCCGTGAGAAGGGATGGTACAATAGGGGGAGGTGACATCTCATCACCATGGAAAACAGCTGTAGAATCAGAACTCTTTAGAGAAATAGGTGAGTCTAGGTCAGGGATAGAAAAAGCACAAGGTGAGCCTGGAATGTTTGGTTGTGCCAGAAAACAAGGAAGTGCTAAAGACTCCTGGGAACGTAGAGAAAGGACAAGGAGCCAGGGTCAAAGGTCAATATGAGGATGGAACTGTGTAGCGATGGCAAAGGATTGCTTTTTAAGACTTTTAGTTCCATGAGTTCACAGTAGTATTAAAAGGAGAGAGAAGCAGATGTTGTGAGGCCCTACTCCACGTCCCCTCAGCCTACCTGAATTCTCTCGCAGTTGTCAACAGTTTCCGACACCCTGACCTCAAGCGCCTGTGTTTCTCTCCTCTGTCTGGGGTCTTTCTCAACAACCGCCTACAGCCCATGGCTGCTGGGCAACATCGTCTGAAAGCTGGAGGATAGGTATCCCTGGGAGTAGCCACCAAGGAGTGACGGAATCGGGAAGATTCGGAACAATTTCACATGGTTTCTCGGCGCGGTTTCATTGAGACTGAACCCCAGTTGCCAACAGCAAAACGTTCAATATATCCTTAATTGGCTTTTCTCCCTACCCTGTGTCACTCACCCTGCTAACTCTGTGTTTTCTGGTGTCATCTCCCCTATAACCCACCCACACCCAGGTTTCTTGTGTCAGAGTTTGCTTTGGGGGTGGATATCAAAACTGAAAAAGTTAAAGAGCATAGGCAAAAGAAGAAAGGCTAAACTCCTCTTATAGAAAAATACCAACTAATATGTACAAAGAAATGAGAGAAATAGGAAGATTGCCATTTTACAACCCCAATGGAAAAGTTGATTTTGGCAAGGGCCATTAATTTATGCTAAAATCATTGAGTGAAAAGTTAATGGGGAACAAGATATTCACATAGTCTCCAAGTATTACCCCACAGATCACTTAATGATTACAAGGAGACATACCTGTTCAGTGGAGAAATCTAGTCAACACCTTGTCAGGTCTCTAGGCTGGGGTGGTTTTGTGGTGGCTTGGCCTCAAAGATGATGGGGAGAAGTGGCTGCTTACCTCTGAAGCAAGACACACTACAGCAGTAGTTCTAATTCCATTGTCATGTAGCACCTTGGCTGAAACTGTGCCTCATGTGGGCCACAGTGAGTGAGGCACAGTATTGGATCCTTCTCTGCGGGGAGCACAGCTATGTGGATTCCAGGCAGCTCCCTCAGCAGGGTTTAGTGCCTATGAGGACTGCAGTGGGCCCCAGTGGTGAGGTCTGTACCTGTCCAACATGTTGATGGAATCCCCTTACTTACCACCTCACCATAAGGGGAAGTCCTCCTTCCTAGTTGATCCCAGCTGGGGGATGCAGTGGTGGAGGCCTGGCATTTCTTCTCATTCTCTGTTCTCTAAGTGGCCATCCTGAGTTTCTGTGCTCACCAGGGTTTCTATTAGTCCTCTGATACACTCTAGAACTCTCCCTGTTATTTTTGTTAAAATATAGTTGCTTATTAGTTGTTCTGACTGTCTTTGTGAGGAAGATGAGTGCTAGGGACTTCTAATAGACCATGTTGCTAATATTACTCTCCTCAAAGCTTGTTCTAAGCCTTAAACATTCCCTCTAAAAGACATCAGGTTATTTCTAATATTTCAATATTATTAATATACTTTGTGTTTTAATTTCATACATATCCTTATTTACTTAGAATATTTATAATTAATTCTTTTTTTGCGGGGGAGGGGATGGAGTCTTGCTCTGTTGCCCAGGCTGGAGTGCAGTGGCACAATATCGGCTCACTGCAACCTCCACCTTCTGGGTTCAAGCAATTCTCCCTGGCTCAGCCTTCCAAGTAGCTGGGATTACAGGCACCCGCCACCATACCTGGCTAGTTCTTGTATTTTTAGTAGAGACAGGGTTTCACCATCATGGCCAGACTGCTCTCACACTCCTGACCTTAGGCGATCCACCTACCTCAGCCTCGCAAAGTGCTGGGATTACAGGCGTGAGCCACTATGCCCCTGCTATTTGTAATTAATTCTAAGAATTATTTGTGTAGAATTCTTACCTAAATAATAGTTTCTTCTTCATAAGACAATCAATCCTCTCGTTTCATGGTCACCAGTTTCATGGTTCCTTCTTAGACCCACTTCAGGACAGATTCATTTTGTACAACTTCAACTTCACTTTCTCTGCTATTCAGAAGTAATCTAGTCATCCTCTTTTAACTTGTTAGAAAGCAATATGTCTTCTTAAGCATCAGTTCCTTAAGTCCTCATGACATGGCCTTGCATTCTTTTTCCTAAAACTGTATTTATTGACATCTGCACAGTCCAAGTGATGTATGAAAACATATGTATTTATTTATCACATGATTACCTGATCATGTTATCCTCATAAATGTTGAAACATTGTAAGTTAAAGGTACTCCGTCTGGACAGTAGAGATTCTGTTGTAAAAGCTGGTGATGAGGAGTTCGAGAAGAGTCTGGCCAACATGGTAAAACTCCATCTCTACTAAAGATACAAAAAGTAGCCAGGCATAGTAGCACATGCCTGTAACCCCAGTTACTTGGGAGGCTGAGACATGAAAATCGCTTGAACTTCAGAAGGCAGAGGTTGCAGTGAGCCAAGATCACACCACTGCACTCCAGCCTGGGTGACAGAGCAAGACTCTGTCTCAAAAAACAAAAAAACAAACTGATGATGATCGTCCCAAAGCCAGGGAGCTGCACGGGTGAGAGGAAAGAAAGCTTTTTGTCCAAGTTGCCCTCTCATAGCCTAGACAATGCTCTCTGTCCTAGGCTGCAACCACCACCACCACCTCAGTTCCCCCAATATGCACATACACACCAGTTCAAAACAATCCTTTATCTATCCAGAGCTTCTTACGGTTTGCTTGTTATTTCCTGGATTCCTGTAGTTTCTTTAAGTTTGATCTCAGGGGAAGGAGTCAGCAGCCAATTTCTTTCAACATATTCATCAAAAAATGCCATTAAGACTGGGCTTAGTGGCTCAGGCCTGTAATCCCAACACTTTGGGAGACAGGAGAATTGCTTGAGGCCAGGAGTTCAAAACTAGCCTGAGCAACATAGCAAGATCTGGTCTCTACAGAAAATTTTTTTTTAAAATTTGTTCTTAAATACCATTAAACACATTAAAACAGTGCTACAACAAAGGAGTGGGGCATGGGTTAAAAGAGAATAAAAGAATAAATGAATTAAACAGGAGTGCCCCTGCATAGGACAAGAAGTCAAATAGTGTTCAGGGCTTATTATAAGAAAGAGCAATTCTGGCCAGACGTGGTGGCTCACGCCTGTAATCCAGCACTTTGAAAGGCCGAGGTGGGCAGATCACGAGGTCAGGAGATCAAGGCCATCCTGGCTAACATAGTGAAACCCAGCCCCACTAAAAATACAAAATATTAGCCAGGCGTGGTGGTAGGCGCCTGTAGTCACAGCTAATCGGGAGGCTGAGGCAGGAGAATGGCATGAACCTGGGAGGCAGAGCTTACAGTGAGCCAAGATTGCGCCACTGCATTCCAGCCTGGGTGACAGAGCGAGACTCCGGCTCAAAAGAAAGAGCAATTCTTTGGCCTATCATATTCTACCCCAATTCCCATAACCCCTAACATTCAACTTATTTAGATTTTTCTTTTGGAACTTGCTTTGTATTTCTAAACAAAGTTTAAAAACTCATTTCTTGATTTTTCAATTTTACATGTTTTCTGTTGGCTAGAGAGGGAGATTTATTGTGAAGCTAATAAAGCTTAAGTTTCAGAGTCCCTCATTTTCATAGGCCTTCTCCAAGGCCCTATTCTTAACCATTGAATTTGGAATTTTATTTTCTTATATAGCATTCAGCTTGGTGCTGTGGCTCACGCTTGCAATCCCAGCACTTTGAGAGGCCGAGGCAGGAGGATCCCTTTAGCCCCAGGAATTCAAGACCAACTTGGGGAACATATTGAGAACCCTGTCTCTACCAAAAATAAAAAATAAAAAAAATTAGCCAAACATGGTTGTGTGTGTCTGTGGTCCCAGCTCACCAGGCTGAGGCAGGAGGATCATGCCATTGCACTCCAACCTAGGTGACAGAGTGAGACTGTCTTAAAAAATTTGGCTGGGCACAGTGGCTCATACCTGTAATCCCAGCACTCTGGGAGGCCAAGGCAGGTGGATCATGAGGTCAGGAGATCAAGACTATCCTGGCTAACGTGGTGAAACCCAGTCTCTACTAAAAATACAAAAAATTAGCCCAGCGTGGTGGCACATGCCTGTAGTCCCAGTTACTTGGGAAGCTGAGGCAGGAGAATCGCTTGAACCCAGGAGGCGGAGGTTGCAGTGAGCTAAGATCAGGCCATTGCACTCCACCCTGGGGGACAGAGCAAGACTCTGCCTCAAAAAAAAATTATCTTAAAGAGCATCCTCCAAATCATGTATGCTTCTGGCCCTACAAACCCTGAAACCACCCTTGATTTCCTACTTTGGATGATGAGGGTTTAGCTAACTTAGATCATAGTCCTTGCAACACACACCAATACACAAACATTTCCCCTTCCCAGTTTCCCAAAATGTAGTCAAGCTATTAATTTTTAGTTTGTTTATCATGTTTTAGCCTCTAAGGGCCCTTTCTTGTTATCTTTTTTTTTTTTTTTTTGAGACGGAGTCTCGCTCTGTCGCCCAGGCTGGAGTGCAGTGGCACGATTTCAGCTCACTGCAAGCTCCGCCTCCCGGGTTCACGCCATTCTCCTGCCTCAGCTTCCCAAGTAGCTGGGACTACAGGCGCCCGCCACCACACCGGCTAATTTTTTGTATTTTTAATAGAGATGGGGTTTCCCCATGTTAGCCAGGATGGTCTCGATCTCCTGACCTCGTGATCCGCCTGTCTCAGCCTCCCAAAGTGCTGGGATTACAGGCTTGAGCCACCGCGCCCGGTCTTTTGTTATCTTTTCTACATTAGCCTGTTCTTTGTCTTACGGATCCTATATTTGATCTCTCCAGCAATATTGTAGGGGTTGTCTTATTTTGTTTGTTGGTTGGTTAGTTTTTTAGTTTAGTTTTATTTTCTCAGTTGCCTGTTTCCTTTTAAGTTCCTTTTCCCTCATGGTTTATTTTGGCCTCTCTCTTATATTGGAGACTTTCCTAAAAGGGGTGGTCATCCAACATATTTAAGAATGAGGCACCACAGCTGGACATAGTGGCACATGCCTGTAGTTCTTGCTACTTGAGAGACTAAGGTAGGAGGTTCGCTTGAGCCCAGGAGTTGAAGGCTGTAGCGAGCTGTGATTGCACCACTGCATTCCAGTGACAGAGTGAGATCCCGTCTCTAAAAAAAAAAAGTAATAAAATAAAATAATTTAAAAATAAGAATGAGGCACTTAAAAGCTAATCAGAAGCTCAGGTTGGGAAGTTTTCTAAATGGTGAGTGTGGTAGGAAACCCAAAAGGTGGCACCCAGTGATCCTCACCTCCTGGTATTCATGCCTGTGCAACAAAAGGATTAACCTCGCCCCAAGAAATATCTGGCCTTTACTCTCACTTTCTGGGAGGTAATCTCTAAACTGTTGGAATGTTCTTTGTTTACCTGGCGGCCTTGGGCCATGCCAGATGGTCTGTGCTAACAATGTGATATATGGTAGGGGCTCTGAACCATGCATTGTCAGCTCAACCTCAGGAGGGGGTTGGACATGAAGGCCAGCCACACAGGCAGTCAGCCATGTCTACACGCCTAATAAAAATTCTGGACACCAAGGCTTGGAGGTGCTTCCCTGGCTGGGAATATTGCATGTGTATTATCACACATTGTTACTGTGAGAAGTAAGAATTGTCTGCATAACTCCACTGGAAGAGGACAACTAGATGCTCTGCATTTAAAACTCTCCTGGGGCACAGCAGCTGCACGTCCCGTGGCTCCTGACCTCTTCACGTTTGCAGTGTAGCCCAAGTCGGTCAGCACTGGAGGACCTCAGCAGCCATGTCGAAGCCCCATAGGGAAGCCGGGACTGCCTTCATTCAGACCCAGCAGCTACATGCCATGTAGCTGACCCATTCCTGGAGCACATGTGCTGCCTGGGCATTCACACACCACCCATCACGGCCTGAAACACTGGCATCATCTGTACCAATAGCCCAGCTTCCCGATCGGTGGAGAAGTTGAAGGAGATGATTAAGTCTGGAATGAAAGTGGCTTGTCTGAACTTCTCTCATGGAACTCGCGAGTACCACGTGGAGACTATCAAGAACGTGCACACAGCCACGGAAATTTTTGCTTCTGACCCCATCCTCTACCAGCCCGTTGCTTTGGCTCTGGATACTAAAGGACCTGAGATCCGAACTGGGCTCATCAAGGGCAGCAGCACCGCGGAGGTGGGGCTGAAGATGGGAGCCACTCTCAAAATCATGCTGGATAATGCCTACATGAAAAAGTGTGACGAGAACATCCTGTGGCTGGACTACAAGAACATCTGCAAGGTGACGGAAGTGGGCAGCAAGATCTAGGTGGATGATGGGCTTATTTCTCTCCAGGTAAAGCAGAAAGGTGCTGACTTCTTGGTGACGGAGGTGGAAAATGGTGGTTCCTTGGGCAGCAAGAAGGGTGTGAACCTTCCTGGGGTTGCTGTGGACCTGCCTGCTGTGTCAGAAAAGGACATCCAGGACCCAAAGTTTGGGGTCGAGCAGGATGTCGATATGGTGTTTGCGTCCTTCATCCGCAAGGCATCTGATGTCCACGAAGTGAGGGAGGCCCTGGGAGAGAAGGGAAAGAACATCAAGATAATCAGCAAAATTGAGAATCATTCTGAGGTTTGATGAAATCCTAGAGGCCAGTGATGGGATCATGGTGGCTTTGGTGATGTAGGCATTGAGATTCCTGCAGAGAAGGTCTTTCTTGCTCAGAAGATGATGATTGGGTGGTGCAGCCGAGCTGGGAAGTCTGTCATTAACAGTGATGTGGCCAATGCAGCCGACTGCATCATGCTTTCTGGAGAAACAGCCAAAGGGGACTATCTGGAGGCTGGGCGCAAGCAGCACCTGATTGCCCTTGAGGCAGAGGCCGCCATCTACCACTTGCAATTATTTGAGGAACTCTCCCCACCTGGCGACCATTACCAGCGACCCCACGAAAGCCACCACCGTGGGTGCCAATGAGACCTCCTTCAAGTGCTGCAGTGGGGCCATAATCATCCTCACCAAGTCTGGCAGGTCTGCTCACCAGGTGGCCAGATACCACCCACGTGCCCCCATCATTGCTGTGACACAGAATCCCCAGACAGCTGGTCAGGCCCACCTGTACCGTGGCATCTTTCCTGTGCTGTGCCAGGACCCAGTCCAGGAGGCCAGGGCTGAGGATGTGGACCTCTGGGTGAACTTGGCCATGAATGTTGGCAAGGCCGGAGGCTTCTTTAAGAAGGGAGATGTGGGCCAGGCTCAGGATCACACCTGTAATCCCAGCACTTTGGGAGGCCAAGGCGTGCGGATCATGAGATCAGGAGATCGAGACCATCCTGGCTAACATGGTGAAACTCCATCTCTACTAAAAATACAAAAAATGAGCCTGGCGTGGCAGCACGTGCCTGTAGTCCCAGCTACTCGGGAGGCTGAGGCAGGAGAATGGCGTGAACCTGGGAGGCGGAGCTTGCAGTGAGCTGAGATCGCGCCACTGCACTCCAGCCTGGGAAACAGCAAGACTCCGTCTCAAAAAA
>NW_016804657.1:4970119-4981432 GCF_001698545.2 Rhinopithecus bieti
AAAAAAAAAAAAAAAAAAAAAAAAAAAAAAATGAGGAAGGGAGATGTGGCCATTGCGCTGATTGGGTGGCGCCCTGGCTCTGGCTTCACCAACACCATGCGTGTTGTTCCTGTGTGGTGATGGACCCCAGAGCCCCTCCTCCAGCCCATCCCACCTCCTTTCCCCAAACCATCCATTAGGCCAGCAATGCTTGTAGAGCTCACCCTGGGCTGTAATGTGGCACTAGTGGGCTAGGACACCAGAGAAGAAGATAAACGCCTTGCTGAAACATGGCTGTGTTTACAGCCTACTCTGGTGGGACAGCCCAGAGCCTGGCTGCCCATCATATGGCCCCACCCAATCAAGGGAAGAAGGAGGAATGCCCAACTGGAAGCCCCAGCAGCCAGATGGCAAGAGGGTCACAGCTTCTTTTCCTGTGTGAACTCTGTTCAATTCCTTTAGAAAACAGATGCCCAGAGGACTCCCAATGCTGACCTGGGGTCAGGAAACAGCCAGTGAGAGTTAGGGGCCTTAGGGTATGGGGCAGTTGTTCCATTTAAGCCGACTCTGGCCCTGGCCCTTACTTGCTTCCCCTAACCCCTGGGCCTCCCCAATTTGCACCTGTCCCTGCCCTCCACTAAGCTGTCCTGCAGCAAACACTCCACCGTCCACTTTCCATTTTCCCCAACTACTGCAGCGCCTCCGGGCCTATTGCTATAGAGCCTACCTGTATGTCAATAAACAACAGCTGAAGTAAAAAAAAAAAACCACCTCTCCTGGACACTGTCCCATGTGCCTCTTCAGTGAGTTATGTGAGTCCTTCTAACAGATTGTCAAACATGACAGTGTCTCAGGGATCCTAAGCTTGCAGTTGAGGTCAGAAATCATGGTGGTCTTGGGGATTCCCAATATTCGCAATACCTTTGTGTAGTCATGTCTCCTTTAGTATGGGCTGGAGTTAGGGACTTGCTTCTATCAAATAAAATGTGACAGAAGTGACAGGATGTCCATTTTAAGATTGGTTTATAAATAAGCTTAGTCTTCCATCGTGGGTGCTCTCTTTCGTGTTGCTTGCCCTGGGAGATGACAGCATTCATGTCCTGAGGTGGCCCTGTGGAGATGCCCACTCATCCTGTAACCAATAACCACATAATTGAGGTTGGAAGTGGATCTTTACCCCAGTTAAATCTTCACATGAGACTGCAGCCCTGGCTGATAACTTGATTGTAATCTCATGAGAGACCTTGAGCCAGAGGTGCCCAACTAAACCATGCCCTGATTCTCGACCTGGACAAACTGTAAGATAATAAATGTTTGTTGTTTTAAGCCACTATATTTGGGGTAATTTGTTAGGCACTGGGCTACAGTATAAGGTGATCTGGTAGACCTATGTATTGGGTATCCACAAATGTTTTTGTCTGGAGGTCTTTTTTTCTAGAGTGATTCAATTTATTCAGAAAAGAACTTTCCAATCTCCCAGGCAGCATATGCCTGGCTGCATGAGTTCAGGGTCCAGAGCGGGAGAAGAGAACCAAACTTTCACGCATTCTCTTCTTTTTAGCCCCTGTACAAACCCTTGTCATCTGGTGCACCTGATGTGCCTAAGTCTGGAGCCCTTCCCGGATCATTTATCTGGAGAGGTTGTGGCCTGGTTATGCCCAGCTGGAAAAGGGACCTGATGAGTCTAACGGCTTTGTTTATACACTTTCAACAATTTTCCTTGTTTTAAACCTAGATCCTTGTTCTCACCTTTTTTTTTTTTTGAGACAGAGTCTCACTCTGTCGTCCAGTCTGGAGTGCAGTGGCCAGATCTCAGCTCACTGCAAGCTCCGCCTCCCGGGTTTACGCCATTCTCCTGCCTCAGCCTCCCGAGTAGCTGGGACTACAGGCGCCCGCCACCTCGCCAGACTAGTTTTTTGTATTTTTTAGTAGAGATGGGGTTTCACCGGGTTAGCCAGGAAGGTCTCAATCTCCTGACCTTGTGATCCGCCCGTCTCGACCTCCCAAAGTGCTGGGATTACAGGCTTGAGCCACCGTGCCCGGCCTGTTCTCATCTTTTAAAGTAACTAGTGCTACTCATAAGAATAACTCCAGAGGCTATGGATATACCATAAAAGAGAAAGCTATAAAACTTTTAGGAGATAATAAAAAACAATACCTTTATGACCTCAGGATGGAGAGAGATTTCTTAATCTAGTTTCAAAAAGCATTAGTTATAAAGAAAAACATGATAAATTGGTTTACATTAAATATAAGAACTTTTGTTTATCTGAAAATATAATTAAAAGAGTACAGCCCAGGCACGGTGGCTCACACCTGTAATCCCAGCACTTTGGGAGGCCAAGGCAGGTGGATCACTTGAGGTCAGGAGTTTGAGACCAGCCTGGCCAACATGGCGAAACCCTGTCTCTACTAAAAATACAAAAAGTAGCCAGGCGTGGTGATGTGTGCCTGTAGTCCTAGCTATTCAGGAGGCTAAGGCACGAGAATCACTTGAACCTAGGAGGCAGAGGGTTCAGGTACTGAGATCATGCTAGTGCACTCCAGCTGGGCAACACAGCAAGACTCTGCCTCAAAATAAAATAAAATAAAATATCCCTGAAAATATAGTCTTGTAAATTGTTATTATATTCAAACAACAGAATACTATCCTTCCAAGAAAAGGAACTAAAGATATATGCAATATAGTGAATGACTCTTGAAACACATTTTTAAATAAAATAAATAACATATAAAAGAATAAATACAGTATGATTATATTATATAAAGTCCAAAAATAGGCAAAACTAGAAATGCATACATAGATTGTAAAACTATAAACAAACAAAAAAAGCATGTAATTACTATAAAAGTCAGGATAGTAGCTATCTATATAGGGGAAGAGATTATGATCAGGAAGGAATGCTAGTAATGTTGTATTTCCTGACTTGGGTAGTGCTTAATACATATGTGCTTTATAATTATTGATTATTCTGTAATTCATATTTTATGTATTTTTCTGTATGTCTGTTGTAGTTAATAATTAAGAAGTTTAATTCTGCTTTTCATTGCTGTTGTTTCTGTCATTCTTCTGCTATTTAAATGCTGCTTTATTTTCTCATGGTTATTTTATAATGACACCTTTATATATTATCTTTCCTGTTAAGCAATATTTATTGCTTCCCTGCCATGCACAATATGAGCTGTATCCTCTTCCTCCTGTCTAACCTTCTTCTCTTTCTCCATTCAATTTTAGTAAATAACATTACCTGACTCAGGGCTTACATTTATACATTTATCCTTCTGCTTGACTTGCCACCCTTAAAGATACCTTTAAATTCTGAGCAATTACAGATGAAGCTTTCAAGACTTATGCTACTTCCAAATTATCTCTCCTTTCTTCCATTTATTTTTGGCAGTTCAAGTTTTCCTACATTGTCATAGTATGTAACATTCCGTCATCCTCATTCTCACCTTTATCTTTCTTATTCCTAGCCTTATTTTTGTTTTAAATCTGGAGTTAAAAACATTTGATTCTTACTCTCAGTCCTGTACCTAAAGTTTGCTCATTTTCTGTTGGCTGGCTGTAGTTTGCTGGTAGTTTCCTCAAGAGTATTGTTTATATAGTCAATATTCTGTGGGTTCTTGGTAGCTTAGAAATATTGGTCAGCCTGGCGCGGTGCCTCATGCCTCTAATCCCAGCACTTTGGGAGGCTGAGGCAGGTAGATCACGAGGTCAGGAGTTCAAGACCAGACTGGCCAATGTGGTGAAACCCCCATCTCTACTAAAACAACAAAAAATTAGCCGGGTGTGGTGGTAAGCACCTGTAATCCCAACCACTCAGGAGGCTGAGGCAGAGAATTGCTTGAACCCGGGACACAGAGGTTGCAGTGAGCCAAGATCACGCCACTGCACTCCAACCTGGGTGACAGAGCGAGACTCCGTCTCAAATAAATAAATAAATAAATAAATAAATATTTTAAAAAGGTGTTTGTCTGTAACCTTTATGTTTGAAGGACAGTTCGTCTGAATAAAAAGTCTTTGCATCAGTTTCTTTCCTTGAGTACAGTGAGGGTATTACTCTTCTGTGTTCTGACATTCAATTTCACTGTTGGGAAACCTACGTCAATCTGAATTTCCTTCCATTTTAAAGGACTCATCTTAGGCCGGGCGCAGTGGCTCACGCCTGTAATCCCAGCACTTTGGGAAGCCAAGGCGGGCAGATCACTTGAGGTCAGGAGTTCGAGAACAACCTGGCCAACATGGTGAAACACTGTCTCTACCAAAAATATTGAAAATTAGCCATGTTTGATGGTGCACACCTGTAATCCCAGGGAAGCAGAGGGGCACACCTGTAATACTCAGGAGGCAGAGGCAGGAGAATCCCTTGAACCCAGGAGGGGGAAGTTGTAGTGAGCCGAGATTGTGCCACTGCACTCCAGCCTAGGCAACAGAGCGAGACTCTGTCTCAAAAATAAATAAATAAATAAAGGACCCATCTTTCTACCTGACTCACCAAATAATTATTCCTTGAATTTTGTATAAATTTACTTTTTACTTGAATTTATTTACTAACTATTGGTTCTAATAGTTCTGATGACTGTTCTGTTTCCTTTGCCCTATATGGCCACTGAAATGACTGGAGAGGGACTTTGTCGAGAACAAAGACAGAGGCCAAGGACTTTCACACTGACCTTTTAAGAGATATTGTCACCCTGGTTCCAAATAATCCTGCCCCTGTTAACTCTATTTTATAGAACTTTGTTCGGCAGCAACATGAAAGAAAAAAACAGGCCAGGTGTGATGGCCCATGCTTGTAATCCCAGCACTTTGGGAGGTTGAGGCAGGCAGATCACCTGAAGTCAGGAGTCCAAGACCAGTCTGGCCAACATGGAGAAACCTATCTCTACTGAAAATACAAAAATTAGCTGGGCATAGTGGCATGCGCCTGTAATCCCAGCTACTGGGGAAACTGAGGTGGGAGGATCCCTTGACCCTGGGAGGCAGAGGTGGCAGTGAGCAGAGATTGCACCACTACACTCCAGCCTGGGCAACAGAGTGGGACTCCATCTCCAAAAAAAAAAAAAGCTGTGCTTAAAGTCTTTTTCTTGGCACTAGTGTCTCTACTTATATTTTATCCCAAACATCTTTCTTTTGCAATCCAATGTCTTTATTGTATGTGTTTGGATAAACAGCATCTTATTACTAATACATATATTATTTATTATTATATAATTATATAGTCCAAAGTTTGAAAAGCTCTTTGTGAATTTAGAAAATGCAATCTACCACCATGATAAAAGAATCATCATAGTCCTTTAAAACTGTATGTAGATTTATATATATATATACATATATATATAATTTTTTTTCTTGCGATGGATTCTCACTCTGTGGCCTGGGCTGGAGTGCAGTGGTACAATCTCCGCTCACTGCAACCACACCCGGCCTAGATTTATATTTTTATAATGTTGTCTAGGTTCTGAAAAATCAGTTTGTAAAAGCCACAGCATGTATAGACTACAGTATATTTAAGTTACAATTTCATTTCATATTAGATGTAGATATTCTTTATAAGTAGTCTCAATATCTTTTTAAGTAGTTTCCAGACTTTTGCTCAAAGTAACTTCCAAAAGTTTTTATCCCTTCATAAAACATCCAACCTTGCATGGATTAAATACATGCTCTGCCTGTAACCCCAATTGTATTATTTGGGGCAACTACACCATCAGTGACAGTGTAATTGTCACTAGAATAGAAAAAAAAAATTACATTTTCTTCTGAATAACTTGATGGAAAGGGTCCAGGAAGATTCCTTTGGGTGCAATATTGTTTTTCCAAAATGTAAGTAGGGTACCAAATAATGGGTATCTTCCAGAACCTTTGTTCAGCCAAGACTAATAACACCTTTTTATTTGTAGTAACACATTTTAACTGCCCAAGTTTGTTAGTGAATTGCTCTTGCCAAAGTAATCAGCAGGAATTTTCTGCTTAGAGCAGCACTGTCCAATCGAATATAATATGCACTATATCTGTAATTTAAAGTTTTTCTAGTTTCCACATATAAAAAGTTTTTAAAGAAGTGAGATCACACCGGGTGCAGTGGCTCACGCCTGTAATCCTAGCACTTTGGGAGGCCAAGGCAGGCAAATCACTTGAGGTCAGGAGTTCGAGACCAGCCTGGCCAAAATGGCGGAACCCCATCTCTACTAAAATACAAAAATTAGCCAGGTGTGGTGGTGGGCACCTGTAATCCCAGTTACTTGGAAGGCTGAAGCACAAGAATCGCTTAAACCCGGGAGGCAGATGCTACAGTGAGCTGAAATCACGCCACTGGACTCCAGCCTGGGTGAGAGAGTGAGACTCCATCTCAATGGAAAAAAAAAAAAAAAAAAAAAGGTGAGATCAGTTAATTAATTGTAATTATGTATTTTGTTCAATTGGGTATATTCAATTCAATATACCCAAAATATCATTCTGATATGTAATTAATATAAAAATGTATTAATGAGGTATTTTACATTCCTTTTTTGTACTAAGGCTTCAAAATCCAATGTGTATTACAGTTGCACCACATCTCAATTCATACTAGCCATATTTCAAATATTCAATAGCCACATAGGATTAGTGGCCACCAGGATGGACAGTAGAGACTTAATTAGCTTCTGCATTACATTAACCTACAATGAAGACACCACTCCTAAAAGGTCTGGATTATTTCCCAGAGTGAGAAGCTGAAAATGCTTGACTTCTCAAACTCAATTTGCTTTGGAATAGAGTACAGAGAGTACAGTATGCTTTCCCATTAAAGGGTTTAGCATTCAAAAAATACTTTTTTTTTTTTTTTTTTTTTGCGGTTGGGGGGTGGGGACAGAGTCTCTCATTCTGTCGCCCAATCTTGGCTGGAATGCAGTGGCGCGATCTCAGCTCACTGCCAATCTCCATCCTCCTGGGTCAAGTGATTCTCCTGCCTCAGGCCTCCTGAGTAGCTGGGATTATTAGCGCGACCGCCACCACACATGGCTAATTTTCTTTTGCTACTTTTAAGTAGAGATGAGGTTTCACCGTGTTTGGCCAGGGCTAGTTTTCATAACTCCTGACCTCAAGTGATCCACCCACCTCAGTACCTCCCAAAGTGCTGGGATTACAGTACATGAGCCACCACACCTGGCCAGAAAAATTTCTTTCCATTTCTTTCCTTCCTTCCTTCTTCTCTTCCTTTCCTTCCTTCTTTCCTTCCTTCCTTCTTTCCTTCCTTCTCTCTCTCTCTCTCCAACTCTTTCTTTCTTGAGACAGGGTCTCACTATGTTGCCCAGGCTGGTCTTGAACTCCTGGGTTCAAGTGATTCTTCCAACTCGGCCTCCCAAAATGCTGGGATTACAGGCATGAGCCACCATGCCTGACCCAAAAATTTTTTCTTAAATAGACTTTATTTTTTAGAGCAGTTTTAGGTTCACTGAGGAATTGAGTGGAAAGTACAGAGAGTTTCCATATGCCCCTTACCCCTAAATATGAACAGCATCCCCCTCTATCGCCGTGCCACACCAGAGTGGTGTATTTGTGGATCAATGAACCTACACTGACTCCTCATTATCACCTAAAGTCCACTTTGCTGTTGTACATTTCATGGGTTTTTACAAATGTATAAGGACATGTGTCCACCATGATAGTGTTGTACAGAATTGTTTCACTGCTCTAAAAGTCCTCTGTTCTATATCTATTCATCTCTTCCTCCTTCCAAACCCTGGAAATTACTAATTTTTTTACTGTCTTCATATTTCTTCCTTTTCCAGAAGGTCATATAGTTGTAATCATACCGTACAATATGTATATAGCCTTTACAGGTTTTTTTTTTTTTTTTTTTCACTTAGTGATAGTTATTTAGGTTTCCTCCATGTCTTTTTACAACATAACTCATTTCTCTTTAGCATGGAATAATGTTCCATTTCTTGGATATATCAGAGTTAATGTATCCATTCATCTGTTGAAGGACAGCTTGGTTGCTTTAAAGTTCTGTCAATCATAATTCAAGCTGCTCTAAACATATGTATTCAGGTTTCTGTGAGGACATAAGTTTTCAACTTATTTAGGTAAATACTAAGGAGTACAATTGCTGGATGTAAGAGTAGGTTTAGTTTTGTAAGAAACTGTCTTCCACAATGGCTGTACCATTTTGCATTCCTTCCATCAATCAATGAGAATTTCTTTTGCTCCACATCCTCACCAGCATTTGAGCTTCTAGATCCTAAATAGAAAAAGATGAGAGTTTATAAAAGTTTTGAATGAAAAAAAATACCCTATAAAACCTATTACTTGATTAAAATGTCTCCAGGCAAAGATCACATTAAGGAGGTGGTTTCACACCTATTATTAAAACTCCTTAGTGCTTTAACGTGCCTCAGGGCAAATTCAGATCAAAGGGTAATGCCAGGAAAACCTGTCATTTGAATGAAGCCTTCAGAGCAGAGATCAGATTAAAGGTGAGACCTTTCTATCTCTTATTCTGATAAAGGTACCCTCCATTAAACTGAAAAGCCTACTAAAATCCTTCCCCAATATTCATTTTGAAAAAATAAAAAACCGACAGAAGATTTTGTAATGGTACAATAAATATCCATACACCCTTGACTTAGATCCTTGACTTGTTCACATTTTGACACGTTTTCTTTCTCTCTCTGTCAACCCATGCGCATGCATAAACACACACACACACACACACATTTTTGCTCAAGTATTTAGAAGTTAGCTGTAGACAATATGGTGCTTCACCAAAGAAACTTTAGCACACTTCCAATAATAAGGATGTTACCTTATATAAACACTATATAGTAAAGAATTTGGCTTTGCCCAAGTAGAAGTTCTGGCCTTTGCCCTAGGCTTCATGGATGTAATCTCTGGGTACTTGGAAAGTTATGCCTGACTGGAGTCTTTGTCAGGGTGCCTTGTGTCAGACTGGATAGTCTAACAATGTGATTTAGGGCAGGGGCTGGCCACACCCGAAAGACTCACATGTTATTTAGAGTGAAGGTGCTTTGGTTTTTAGTTTAGTTTTTTTTCTCTTATATTTTTATTTTTTCTCTAAGTCATATTCTCATTGGAAGGGTGGGGGCTCTGGTTCACGTGGTATCAGTTGACCTGGAGTTTGAGATCAACCACAGGGACAATTAGTCAATCATGCCTATGTAATGAAGTCCCAATAAAATGCTCAACACTTAGGCCTGGGTGAGCTTCCCTGGTTAGGAATACTTGGTGCATATTGTACATATCAACACTGGAAGATAGTTTCAGCAAGAAAAAAAAAAAAAACGACATGCATAGATAAAACGACATGCATAGATAGATAGGAAGATAGATAAATAATAGGTAGACGATAGATAATATATATAAATATATATATAGCGAGAGAAAGAGACATCGCAAACATAGCACAATACTAGCAATTGGATGAATCTTGGTGAAAATTCTGTGGATGTGCATTATCTTATCCTTTCGTGGAGTAATGTGTTCTGACTCTATGAAGAGAGGACAAGGGAAGCTCCAAATGTGGTCCATCCCTGACTTGGCCCTATGTGCTTCTTCCCTTAGCTAAATGTAATCTGTATGTTTTTCCTGTAGAAACTATTACCATGAGTAGTTTTCAATGAGTTCTGTCAGTCCTTCTAGAGGATTATCAACCTGAGGATGGTTTTGGGAACTCCCAGACTTGCAGTTGGTTGTCAGAAGTGGGAGTGGTCTTTTATACATACGATTCTCTCTGACTCCCTAGTTGGCTAGGAATTGATGCAAACACATTATAATTTCACATTCTGATAATTTAACATTGATACAATACTCTATATAATACATTTTATTTATTTGTTTGTTTGTTTGTTTATTTATTTATTTATTTTTATTTTGAGAGACAAGATCTTGCTATTTTGCCTAGGCTGGTCTCAAACTCCTGGCCTCCTACCTAGGCCTCCCAAAGTGCTGGGATTACAGGAACGAGACACTGTACCTGGCCACCTAATACATATTCTTTATTCAACTTTTACTAGAAAACCCTGTGCATGTAGATGGGGCCTGTCAACTCTGCCCTTCACCGTAGGGTAATCTAGCTGGTTCATTTCAATGATGTCTTTAGATCTTTAGATCTTTTCTCTTGGCCAGACCAGATTTTGCCAGGAAAGACTCTTATAATCTCCTTCCAGAAGGAGGCTGCTAGCAGAGTGGGGAAAGAGGGCTGAGGGATTCTTCGTAAGTATATGAGCTCTCACTTAATCTTTCTTCTTTCAATATTGAATCCTTGCCCTTGACAGTACTAGGTGTTCCCACTCAAGCAATTCTCTATTTTCCCCCTTTTTGGAAAACATACTTTCTGCCTTCTGTCTGCCCAGCCAGCTTGGATTGAAGATGGGGATTTGAGCCTTTCACTGCTTCTTTAAAGTTAAGGTAGGACAGGGTCTAACTCCTTCTTAAAGTTAATTTCAAAGAGCCATAAAGACATCTGGGGGACATTGAGACTATACATTGAAAAAATGTTATTATATCAGTGTTTAGTTTGTTTGTTTGTTTACTTATTTATTTATTTATTTATTTATTTTGAGACAGAGTCTCACTGTGTCACCCAGGTTGGAATGCAGTGGCATGATCTTGGCTCACTCCAGCCTCCACCTTTGCTACTTGGGAAGTTGAGGCAGGAGAATTGCTTGAATTATCCTGCCTCAACCTCCAGAGTAGCTGGGACTACAGAAGCACGCAAATTTTTGTATTTTTAGTAGAGACAGGGCTTTGTCATGTTGGCCAGGTTGGTCTCGAACTCCTGACCTCAAGTGATCAGCCTACGTCAGCCTCCCAAAGTGCTAGGATTACAGGCGTGAGCACCTGGCCCAATTTCACTTTTTACCTCACATTCACCCCCCACTCGCCGAGGTCACTGGTGCTACCAAATCCTGGGTCCATAAGGTTGTGTGGATAAACAAAACTGCTTTTTTTTTTTTTTTGGAATATGAAGCCTTCTTTATTATTATTATTATTATTATACTTTAAGTTCTAGGGTACATGTGCACAACGTGCAACAAAACTGCTTTTTAACTTCCATATTTTGCTTTCTCACTGTTGATTTAGGGTTTAACTTCTTTGCATCTGTTAAATCAGTTACCCCTCTTCCATTTGCATTCCATCGTCTCCAATTTCTTTCTTTCTTGTCTCATTTCTCATTTTCTTTGTCTTTGTGGATTTATGCCTTGAAACAAAACTAAAAACAAAAAACCTTTACTAAATGTTGTAGTGTGATTTGGGGGGGGGGTAGGAAAAAAGAATAAATTGAAACATTCACTTTACTTTTTTTTGCTTTGAACTTTTCAACTTTTTTT
>NW_016804657.1:4984342-4988998 GCF_001698545.2 Rhinopithecus bieti
TTTTGGAGACGGAGTCTTGCTTTGTCACCCAGGCTGGAGTGTGATGGTACAATCTCAGCTCACTGCAACTTCCACCTCCTGGGTTCAAGTGATTCTCCTGCCTCAGCCTCCTGAGTAGCTGGGACTACAGGTGAGCACCAGCATGCCTGACTAATTTTTGTATTTTTAGTAGAGACGGGGTTTCACCATGTTAGTCAGGCTGTTTTTGAACTCCTGAGCTCAAGTGATTGCACTGCCTTACCCTCCCAAAGTGCTGGGATTACAGACATAAGCCACCGCATCCGGCCTCTACTATCTATCTATCTATCTATCTATCTATCTATCTATCTATCTATCTATCTATCTATATTTTTAACTTCAGTTAGTTTTCACAAATGACAGAGCTTCAAGGCCATAATGCATTTCATGAAGCCTTGTCTTTGAGAGTAGCAAAAGTAGTTCACACATATTGAAATAAAGCTATTCACAGCAGTTTACATTATTTTTTAAAAACTTTTAATTTTGAACAATTTTAAACCTACAGAAAAGATGAAAGGGTAGTATAATAAACACCCACATACTAGCAATTTATCCAATTGCTAGTATTGTGCTACATTTGTGTGTGTATATGTGTGTGTATATGTGTGTGTATATGTGTGTGTATATGTGTGTGTATATGTGTGTGTATATGTGTGTGTATATATATATATAATCTATCTTCCTATTTATGCATGTCTTTTTTTCTTGCTGACACCATTGAAAGTAAGTCCTAAACATCATAACACTTCATCGTTAAAACACTCCAGCACGTATCTTTGAAGAATATAAACCACAATACCTTTATTTTACCCATGAAATAAAAAAGTGATGCAACATTATGTAAATATATAGTACCCAAGTGTGTCCTCAAAATGTCCGATTGCTGTTCCAACTTAATATTTTCCCCTTAGCTATGACTTGCTGACCTCCCTTCCTCCTTGATTTTCTCTACACTGCCAGGAAAGGTGGGGCCAGTGGGAGCCAGCGTACTTTGGCACCACTGTCACCCCCTCTGAATTCCACCGCCTCAGCGGTTACCTGGTTTCTGCTTGAGAAGTTGCTCAATATAGTGTTAGTTGTGGTGTGAATGAGTCCTCAGTCTTTCTTTCAATCACTAGTATGTCAACCCAGGTATTTTTATCCCAGATATCAGTGTCCACTGGTTTAAATTCCATTCTCTCTTTTTTTTTTTTTGAGACAGAGTCTTAAGCTGTTGCCCAGGCTTGCTCTGTTGCCCAGGAGTGCAATGGTGTGATCCTGGCTCACTGCAACCTCCACCTCCTGGGTTCAAGCAATTCTCCAGCCTCCCAAGTAGCTGGGATTACAGGCACGTGCCACCACACCCAGCTAATAATTTCCTTCTCTTACAAGCTTAGTTAACTTGTCTAGAAAACCTCGGGAACCTCAAGAAAACCCCAGGAACCTGGGCTACTCTAGCAAAAACGGATAGAAACACCCATGGATTATGTTTTTGGCCTCATCAAATGTTTATATCTTTTCAATTTACTGTGCCAAACCACTTGAAGTCAAGATGAGAACAGACAGTGAATTGATCCCTCTCCACTATAAATAGTCAGAACATTTTGGGGTTCCTGCTCCAAGGATGATCTGAGAACCATTCTAGAAATCTTGCAACATTTATCTCTGCTTGCATTTCATAAAAATTCCTCCAAATTACTTTGGGAGCTAGGACTTTGAGTCAATTTCATTCTGATACCAGTCTGTATAGATGTAAAAAAGCAATGATGGCCTGGGCATGGTGGCTCACCTGTAATCCTAGCACTTCGAAAAGCCAAGGCTGGCCAATCACTTTGAGCTCAGAAGTTGGAGACCAGCCTGGGCAACATGGCAAAACCCCGTCTCTACAAAAAATGAAAAAATGAGCCGGGTGTGTTGGCTTGCACCTGTGGTCCCAGCTACTCTGGAGGCTGAGGCTGGAGGATTGCTTAAGCTGGGAAGTAAAGGTTGCAGTGAGCCAAGATCACGCCACTGCACTCCAGCCTGGGCGACAGAACGAGACCATTTCTAAAAAAAAAAAAAAAAAAAGAAAAAAAGCAATGACGGTATGATTAACTAAAAGACACAAACAAAGCCAAGCCAATAATACAAGTTCCTTTAATGTAGGTAAACACACAAGAATTTTAACAGCTTGAAGACATAGAGGACTCAGCCACATACTCAGATAGAGAGGTCAGTTTCCTTGCTCTTCAGGTTCCCTCCTGAGGTCAGATGACTTTTGCTGAATTAACCTGATGAGGCTTGAGATACCATCAGATCTTTCAAGAAGCTCCCTTGCCATTCTCTTGGAGTTTTTTTTAAAGCCTTGGTTCCCTTCTAGCACTGGAAATGGTAGCTATGTGTCTGCCTGCTCACTAAGTGCAAGTTATTGGTGATAACTCCAGCCCATTGCTGAATGCGAATTTGAGAAAAGAAGGTTGATTTTTCAGGCATACCATCCCTCTTAAAAGCCTAAATTTTCAGTTGGCCAGAGGATTACCTTTGCGATGTAGACACTAGAATTTGTGCAAAAGGGAGAATAGGATCTTTTTTTTTTTTAAAGTAATATATAAAACCTTTTAAATTATTAGATTGTCTCATTTTAAATGTTTTCCCCATTTGGTGGTTTTAAAATTATGGAAAATATACACAATGTAAAATTTACCATTTTCTACATTTTAGGTGTACAGTTCACTGGCATTAAATACATTCATATTGTTGTGCAACCATCACCACTATCCATCCAAAGAGCTTTCATTGTCCCTAATTAAAACTCTTCTCTACCTGTTAAACAACTCCTCATTTCCCATTTCCCCAGCCCCTGGCAACTCTCATTCTATTTTCTATCTCTATGAGTTTGTCTACCCTACATACTTTATATAAATGCAAATAGCCTCACAGTTAATGTGAAAATTAGTAAAATTTGTAAAAAGAGATGTGACTATATAGAAAAAACATGCATTGTGTTTTTATGTGCAAATGCGATGACACTATGTGTGTGTGTGTGTGTATATATATATATATACAGCATACATATGCTATTTTGTAACTTTCTTCACTTAGCAATATAGTATTGTTATTGGTTATCTAATGCTGCATAACAAATTACTCCAAACCTTGGTGGCTTAAAACAACATTTATTATCTCATAGTTTCCATGGATCAGGAATCTGGATGTGGGCTTTGTTGGGGCTCCTGTTTCAGGATCTCTCAAAAGGCTGCAACTCAAAATGTTGCCCAGCAGGAGGATCGCTTGAGTCCAGGAATTTAAGGCTGCAGTGAACTATGATCACGCCACTGCATTCCAACCTGGGTGACAGAGTGAGAGCCGGGCACTGTGGCTCACGCCTGTAATTCCAACACTTTGGGGAGGCTGAAGTGGGCGGATCAGTTGAGGCCAGGATTTCGAGACCAGCCTGGCCAACATGGAGAAACTCTGTCTCTACTGAAAATACAAAAATTAGGCCAGGCGCAGTAGCTTATGCCTGTAATCTCAGCACTTTGGGAGGCTGAGGTGGGTGGATTACTTGAGGTCAGGAGTTTGAGACCAGCCTGGCCAACAGGGTGAAACCCGGTCTCTACTAAAAATACAAATATTAGCAGGGCATGGTGGCACACACCTGGAATCCCAGCTATTCAGGAGGCTGAGATATGAGAATCACTTGAACCTGGAAGGTGGAGGTTGCAATGAGCTGAGATCACACCACTCACTGCATTCCAGACTGGGCAAGAGTGAGATTTTGTCTAAAAAATAAATAAACAAATAAATAAATGAAAATAAAAATTAGCTAGGCATGGTGGCAGGTGCCTGTAATCCCAGCTACTCGGGAGGCCAAGGCAGGAGAATCTCTTGAAACCCAGGAGGCATACGTTGCAGTGTGAGCAGAGGTTGTGCCACTTCACTCCAGCCTAGGTAACAGAGTGAAACTGAGAAAGAAAGAAAGAAAGAAAGAAAGAAAGAGAGAGAGAGAGAGAGAGAGAGAGAAAGAGAGAAAGAGAGAAAGAGAGAAAGAGAGAGAGAGAGAGAGAGAGAGAGAGAAAGAGAGAGAGAAAGAGAGAGAGAGAGAGGGAGGGAGGGAGAAAAAGGGAAAGGAAAGGAGAGAAAAGGAAAGAAAAAGGGAAAGGAAAGGAGAGGAAGGGAGAGGAAAGGAAGGAAAGGGGAAGGGGGAGGGGAACGGGAAGGGGGAGGGGAAGGGTGTTGCCTGGGACTGCAGTGGACTCAGGCTTGCTCATGTTGTTGGCAGGATTCACTTTATCCCAGGCCGTTGGACCAAGGGGTGCAGTTTTGCTCTGGCTGTCTGCTGGAGGCCACCCTCAGTTCCTTGCCACATGGACTTCCCCATAGGGCAGTTCACAACATGGCAGCTTGCTTCATCAGAAGAAACACACGAGTCAGAGAGAGAGTGAGAGCAGAGTGAAAATCAGTCTTTTATCATCTAATCTCAGAAGTGACTCTCTATCACTTTTGCCATATTCTACTCGTTAGATGCAAGTCACTAGGTCCAGCCCCCACACACAGAAAGATGATACAAGGGTGTTAATATCAGAGGCAGGAACTGGGAGCCACTGTAGAAACTGCCTACCACAAATATCTTTCTGTTTTCAGCATATATCTCAACTTCATCCATTTTTTTTTTTTTTT
>NW_016804657.1:4989348-5075275 GCF_001698545.2 Rhinopithecus bieti
TTTTTTTTTTTTTTTTTTTTTTTTTTGAGAGAGGATCTCTGGAGTACCGTGGCACAGTCACAGCTTACTGCTGCAGCCCCAACCTCCCAGGCTCAAGTGATCCTCCTAGCTCAGCCTCCCAAGTAAGTGAGACTACCGGCACATGCCACCAGGCCTGGCTAATATTTCTATTTTTTGTAAATACAGGATCTTGCCATGTTGCCCAGGCTGGTCTTGAACTCCTGGACTCAAGCAATCCACCTGCCTCGGCCTCCCAAATTGTTGTGATGGCAGGTGTGAGCAACCATGCTGAGCCTACTCTATTTTGAGATAAATGTCTGCAACTTAAAAATTTTGTCTAAAGATGAATATGCCTCTGCATCATGGAGAAGACTGCAGAGAGCCTACTATCCTTAACCTCTTCCTTGAAGGATAAACATAAATTCATCAAGAAACAAAGTGGGGGCCGGGAGCTATGGCTCAAGCCTGTAATCCCAGCACTTTGGGAGGCCGAGACGGGCGGATCACGAGGTCAGGAGATCAAGACCATCCTGGCTAACACAGTGAAACCTCGTCTCTACTAAAAAATACAAAAAACTAGCCGGGCGAGGTGGCGGGCGCCTGTAGTCCCAGCTACTCGGGAGGCTGAGGCAGGAGAATGGCGTGAACCCGGGAGGCTGAGCTTGCAGCGAGCTGAGATGGCGCCACTGCACTCCAGCCTGGGCAACACAGCGAGACTCCGTCTCAAAAAAAAAAAAGAAAGAAACAAAATGGGGAAGGTATTCCAAGGAAAGAAAAAAGTATATGAAAATGGGTAAAAAAATGGAAGGATGCATCATGGTGGGTTTAGAGAAATAGGAAATTTTCCTTTTCTTTTCTTTTTTTTTTTAGAGGTGGACTCTTGCTCTGTTGCCCATGCTGGAGTGCAGTGACATGATCATAGCTTGCTGCAGCCTTGACTGCCTGGGCTGAAGCTGTCCTCCTGCCTCAGCCTCCTGAGTAGCTGGGACTACAGGTACGTGCCACCACATCCAGATAACTTTATTTTTTGTAGAGACGGGATCTTGCTACGTTGCCCAGGCTAGCTTTAAACTCCTGACCTCAAGTGATCCCCCTGCCTTGGCCTCCCAAAGTGTTGAGATCACAGATGTGTAATCTCTCATGCCTGAGATTACAGGTGTGAGCACATCTGGCTGAAAATTTAAATATGGTTTGAGAAAGGGGTTCAGGCAGATGAGATTTACAAGATTTGGAAATAATAGCAGCATTTAACATGTGCCAGGCACCGTTCTATGCATTTAATGTGTAATAATTTATGTAATTCTTACAACAACCCTATCAGATAGAGTAGAATTATTGTGCTAATTTTCCACCTGGAAAACAGACACAGAGAAGTAAATAAACTTGCCTGAGATCACATAGAGATCATATTAAATGGTAGTTTGACTCCTGGCAGTTTGACTTCACCACTAGGTTCACTATCTGCTTTTCTTTCATTTATTTATTTTTAACTTTTGTGTTTTTATAGAGACAGGGGCTCACTATATTGCCCAGGCTGGTCTCAAACTCCTGGGCATAAGTGATCCTCCTGCCTTGGCCTCTCAAAGTGTTGGGATTACAGGTGTGAGCCACCATGCCTGGCGACTATCTGCCTTTCTCTTAAAAACTTTGTATGCCATGGTAAGAAGTTTAGATTTTAATTTTAGGCAACAGGCTGGGCACGCTGGCTCACACATGTAATCCCAGCACTTTGGGTGGCCGAGGCAGGCGGATCACTTGAGGTCAGGAGTTCGAGACCAGCTTGACCCACATGGCAAAACCCTGTCTCGACTAAAAATACAAAAATTAGCCGGGCTTGGTGGCAGGTGCCTGTAATCCCAGCTACTCAGGAGACTGGGGCAGGAGAATCACTTGAACCCAGGAGGCAGAGGTTGCAGTGAGCCAAGATTGTGCCACTGTACTCCAGCCTGGGCAACAGAACAATACTCTGTCTCAAAACAAAACAAAACAAAACAAAATTAGGAACAAAGAACCAATTATTTTTAGGCAAAGGAATGGTTTTATTAGATTAATTTTTGGGGAAGATGACTTTGGTACCAGCTTTGAGGGTTAACTAGTAGAAAAAGAAAGGTTACAAGGAGAACAGAGAAGAGGCTATTCCTATGATTCAGAGAGGAGGAGGACCTGAATTCATGACAGGTGGCAGCGAATACACAGATCAGGATTAGTGTACCATTTCCAAAGTAAACGAATAGGATTTGGTGACCAGTTGGATATAAGGATTAACGAGGAGTCAAGGACAACAAGTGAAGTTTGAGAATCTTGCAGAGCATCCAGGTGGAGCTGTCAGTTGCAATACTGCTGGGGAGAGAGATACGGCTAAAGATACAGATTAGTGAGTCATCCACTTCATTGGTGATAAAGTCTATGGGAATGGATTGCTCAGGTTAGCTGATCCAAAACAGAGCTTTAGGGAACACCAGCATTCAAGCAATGGGCAGAAGAGAAATAGCCCATAAAAATACAGAGAAAGAGGGGGTAAAACAGGTAGGAAGATAATTAAAATACTAAACAGAAAGCAATAAATACCATAAAAGAGGTACAAACAAAATAATGTGGGAGTTCAGAGGAGTATTACAACTTAGTCTTTCTGAGTCTCTGTTAACTCACCTGTAAAATTAGGTTGGACTAAGTGATCTCTGAAATCACTTTTGTCTCTAAACCTTTGAATCTATTCAATGTCTACCATGTGCCCATTAACATGGCAGATGCTATGGAAAGAAAAGCACAACCCCTACTCTAGAAGGGCTTTCTTATTTTAGTTTTTTGTTTGTTTTCAGAGATGGAGTCTTGCTCTGTCACCCAGGCTGGAGTGCAGTGGCGCAATCATAGCTCACTGCAGCCTTGAACTCCTGAGCTCAAGCGATCCTCCCACTTCAGCCTCCCAAGTAGCTGTGGTTACACACATGCACAACCATGCGTGGTTAGAAAAATTTTCGCTTTACTGGGGAGCTTAGTCTCTACACAGGTACTGAAACAAAACAAAACAAAAAAACTGAACAAACAAAACCCACTTGACATGGAGATCATTTATAATTAAGGGTTGAATTTTGCGGCATAGCCTGTGGGCTGCAATCCAGAGAAGGAAGGTGTGATAATATGTGTATAGGAGCTTCGTGGAGGAAGAGAGTGGACTTGGGCTGGATTTAGACGGAGAAGAATAATGTGGGCAGAAATAAAGGTATGAGTTCACTTACCTGACTGAACTTGAAGACCTCAGTTGGGAATTCATGGGAAGTAAGGTTTTAGATAGGTAGCATAAGGCCTACCTTACTAATCAACTTATATAACTTAGTTGGGGCTTAGAATAGACATGGAAGCAGTAGCGAGCTACTGTAGGTTGTTGGGCAGGTTTGTGATGTTTATTGTACGGGATATTTTAATAGCTATTTTTATTGTATAAACTGTCTATCACTATGATACATTTTCCCATCACCAATTTCACACTACAGTGGTTGCTGTGATGTGCTGCCCAGATCACCTCGCTCCAGGTCTGAAGCACGCATGCATGCCCCCAGCTTCTGGGAGAGTAGACGGCTGGCAACTCTCAGCTAAGTCCTTCTCCGGGACTTGCCCTCAGCTGAACAGAGCCACTTTGCCTAATGTCCCACCACCTTACCAGGAGCAGCGCACATTAATGACTGGTTGATGAGCTTTACAAAGGCCCAGTCTCCCCAACCCAGTTCAGAAAAACCTTTAAGCGTCCTCCCCGCAGCTCCAGAGCCTCCTGGCCGAGGCCTTTGTCGCAAATGCAGCACAGTTCATCTCCTGCTCAATCTTGCTTCCTTTGCTCTCAACAGGTGTTTGATCCCAAGAATACTTCCTAATGAACTTCCTACATTCTAATCTCCACCTCAGTTTGTTTTCTGGGGAATCAAACTGAAACATACATGATAATTATAGTTTTCACTCAACTTTTCATCTATGCTACTTAACAATTAAACTGCAGACACACTTTGTGAGCCCAGATTTTGGTTTGAGGAACGTTCTTCGACAATTTTGACATTTGTAGTTTAGAACACCAAGATCTACCTTTTATAAAACCTGCACTCTCTAAAATGACACACCCATTTTGGCACTATACATAGTTCAGTTTTTGTGAAGACAGTAGTAGATACAAACAGCTAAGCATACGTAAGGAATATCAATCAAAAGGAAATAATGAATTGGTGGTAACTATGTCTTAGCAGGATATACCATAGGTTAATGGAGTGCATTGCTCAGCATCTTGTATAGTAATACTCTTGGAGACACCAGGTACTCCGTGGAGGTAGTCCACAACTGGAAATTTTACAGTGTTGTTTTGGATCACAAAGAAACTGTGATACCTTTTGATTTTTTTGTGTGTGTGCTTATCCAAAATATCTTAACCTATACACTTGGTACTTAACACTACTTAAAAAAAAATCAACTATGACACTAACAGACGGCTCTCAGCTAAGCACATTACTCTCCTTTAGTTTAAAGTTCGGAAATTTAAAACTTGGAATAAAAATGGGCAAAAAAATATTGTAAAGTTGGTGGTAATAAAGTGATCAGCATTGTTAGAATGGTTACCTCAGAGTGTTCAGAATATCAAAGTACCCCTGCAAAACATCTTGCTGAGATAATTGGTCTTGTAACCTTTTTTTTTTTTTTTGAGACAGAGTTTTGATCTTGTTGCCCAGGCTGGAGTGCAATGGCATAATCTCGGCTCACTGCAACCTCTGCCTCCCAGGTTCAAACTATTCTCCTGCCTCAGCCTCCTAAGTAGCTGGGATTACAGGCACTGGCCACCATGCCCAGCTAATTTTTGTATTTTTAGTAGAGATGAGGTTTCACCATGTTGGCCAGGCTGGTCTGGAACTTCTGACCTTGTGATCTGCCCGCCTTGGCCTCCCAAAGTGCTGGGATTACAGGTGTAAGCCACCGTGCCTGGCCAGTCTGGTAGCTCTTAAGAGGGAAAGATGAAGGGTGAAAAATGAGAAATTGTCCATCTATATTTCCAATGGCTTATGTCCTTTTAACATTTATTCTTATTCTTATTCTTATTATTTTAAAGACAGGGTCTTGCTCTGTTGCACAGGCTGGAGTGTAGTGGCATGATCATCGCTCACTGTAGCCTTGAACTCCTGGGCAAGCAATCCTCCCACCTCAGTCTCCCTAGTAGCTGGGATTACAGGCATGAGCCACACTACCCGGCTCCCACATCACTTTTTTGTCCTTATGACGTCTGTTTTTAAAAATTTCCTTTCGTCTGTTCGCAAAGGGCAAAAATAAAACCATAATAAAAAATAAAGTAAAATGTACTTTCCTCAACACGATTAATAGATAGTTTTAGAGACAAATAACATTTAGTGTTCACTGAAATTATCAAATTTTTAACACAGAAATAGACGGGTTTATATGGCATTCTTTATAATACAACAAATTCCGTAAAGGGAAATATATTGAAAATGCTGGGTCTGTAATTGACAGATTGCCAAAGAATAAATTATATCCTGTGCTGTAATTATGTATTCAGCAATAATGAATACTAGGAGAAAATAGCAAAGTAGTAATTACACCAATTACAATTGATTAGTTGGTATTAACATAAAAAGATGTGCTCGTTGTGTTATACTCTATTATGTCACAAAAGGCTCTGATGTATTAAAGATATTTGATTTCTTTATAAAGTCCCTTTTTATAATTGACTAAACTCAGTGAGTTTGGAAGGAAACTGGAAATTTGTATAATTACTCATGATAAAAAACTTATTATGCTACAATTTTCATTGTTTTATGCTACTGTAGTTTCTAATTTTCTAATCTGTTTTTCCTGTGTTATTGGTATACTAGCACTGCATTTTAAAAAATGGAACAAAGTAATCCAAAAGAACTGTACTAACTGGAACTCATAAATATCCACAATTGTTTATTTTTTGTTAGAAATTGAGATTCAAGGTAGCAAGGTAATTGCTACTCTATATAAAGTAGAGCTCTGTTTCTTTATAAATCTCCAAAGTGTGAATTTAACAATTTAGCAGGACAAATTATTTTACACTTCTGGTGAGTTGGATGCACTTCATAATTTTAACAGTAAAAGTGAAGTCTATATGGGATTACATTTAAATTCTGAAAAAAATGCAAGGATCCTTCAATATATGAAAGACCAAAGTAAATTTAATTATCTCCATGTTCTCAAGTCATGTAATGGAGAGCAGGCAGGTATAAATTGCTGCTGCATGGGTAATTTACTTTACTCTTTAATGACCTTGTGCCCTCTATGGTCAAACAAGGATACTACAGGAAATAAGCAGGACCTCTTAAAAGTAGGAGAGCATAACAGATGGCAGACTGAAAAGAAGATCTTGAAACTTAGTGAAAAGCACAAAATAGAAAAGAAGCCAAATAACATTTAAGTGTGACTAAGAAGATGTTCTTAGGGCCAGTTTTAGTGAGTGGTAAAATTTAATTGTAATTATAAGCAAAAGTCTAATATATATGGCCATTAACAGAATTCAATTTAAGACTAAGTTGTACACACATGAACAGCGTATTCTTTTGAAAGCATTTAGTTGTACAGTGTGGAAGAAGAAGGGAACACTGAGCTAAGATAAAGCTGAGCTTTTTGTTATCCTGAATTATGTACCCTTAAAGCCCGTATCCAAATTCCTTGACCAAACTTTAAGATCTAGAGAAAAAAAAAAAAATACCTGTTAGAGAAACTGTTGGCTGAGTATGGTGGCTCACACTTGGAATCCTAGCACTTTGGGAGACCGAGGTGGGTGGATCACTCCTGCCCAGGTGTTTGAGACCGGCCTGGGCAACATGACGAAACCCCATCTCTACAAAAAACAGAAATCTTAGCCAGGCATGGTGGCGCCTGCTTGTAATCCCAGCTACTTAGGAGGCTGAGGAGGGAGAATTACTTGAGCCCAGGAGAGATTGAGGCTGCAGTGAGCTGAGATTGAGCCACCACACTCTAGACTGTGCAACAGAATGAGATTCTGTCTCAGGAAAGAAAAAAAAAGATTTCTGGTTGGTAAAATGTGGTGCTTAAAAGCAGGACTTGAAAGTTGCACACATCACTTCATTCCTGTCTCATTGGACACAACCTTGTCACACAGCATATGTACATGGTTGGATGGGAAGCTGGGCAGTTAGTTTTTAGTTGAGAATCCATATGCCCAGCTAAAACTTCTGTTATTATAGGAGAGGATAGCATATATTAGAAGGACAAGTAAGGAGTCCCTGCTACAGTAAGTCACTGAGACAACAAGCTCTGAGTTTACCCCTTTCCTTCTGAAAGACATGTAAAAATACAACCGAATGAGATATGCATAGGGATCATCTTGAATCTGTATGATATATTCAGAAAGAAAGTTACTAAAAACTGCAGGTTTTGGCTGGTGTGGTTCACGCCTGTAATCTCAGCACTTTGGGAGGCCAAGGTGAGTGGATTACCTAAGGACAGAATTTAGAGACCAGCCTGGCCAACATGGCGAAACCCCATCTCTACTAAAAACACAAAAATTAGCCGGTGTGGTGGCATGTGCCTGTAATCCCAGCTACTCGGGAGGCTGAGGCAGGAGAATTGCTTGAATCTAGGAGGCAGAGGTTGCAGTGAGCTGGGATTGCACCAATGCACTCCAGTCTGGGTGACAGAGAGAGACCTTGTCTCAAAACACAAAAACAAAACTGCAGGTTTATTTATTTTTATTTTATTTTTTAAAATAGGGGTCTTACTATGTAGGTCACAAGCTGGTCTCAAACTCCTGGGTTTCAGCTATCCTCTCACCTGAGCCTCGCAAAGTGCTGGGATTACAGGTGTGAGCCAGGAAAAACTGCAGATCTTAAGTTACAGTGAATAACAAATTACTTGGCCCACATCTCTCAACAAACCATAATAGCAAGTTTATTGACTTTTATGGCTATTTCCCAGCACAAACTATGAAACAGAACATCCCACTTCTCCACTACTAAAATTATGCCATAATAAATATAACCTATTGTTTTTCTTTAAAAAGAAAAAAAAAAATCCTAGGGAGTAGTTGGGTGAACTGCTTATCATACTGGGCCAGCTAAGTGAAAGGGGTTCTCTCTCTCTATTTTATAAAGATGAGGTCTCACTATGTTGGCCAAGTTGGTCTTGAACTGCTGGCCTCAAGTGATCCTTTCCCCTCCACCTCCCAAAGTGCTAGGATTATAGGCACGAGTCACTGCTCCTGGCCAAAGGGTTGCCTCTTAACCCAGGTAAGACCCAGGGTGTAATAGACATGTTATCTTTATCTGCCCAACTACTTCCTCTCTTGATATTCTATCTTGCTTTGGGGAGATATTACTCCAATCCAATCAACTGCCAAAGTATAGTACTCTACCCTCAATTCTACAGGTATATGATCGATATCTGGCCAAACACAGTGCCCCCAAGTCCTAGCTATACTTCTGACTCTAAGGACTGAACGTGAGATTTAGAGCACATCAATCAAAATCCTCTGAAATAATATATACTGATATATTTGCTTTCTTCTAAGGCTGCTTTAGCCTGTAAGTCTGGATATAAGATGATATAACTCTGGAGCTGCCTGTGGCTTTGGCCTCTGTTGCACAGAGGAAGCCTATTTGTAAGAGATAACATGGTCAGAAGGATACACAGAGAGATGAAAAGTAGGATGACCTGGGATCTCTGGAATTATTTTTTTAATTTTATTTGTTGAAAAAAATTTTTTTGAGACAGGGTCTCACTCTGTCACCCAGGTTGGAGTGCGGCTGTGTGATCATAGCTCACTGCAGCTTGAAACTCCTGCCTGAACCTCCCCAAAGTGCTAGGATTACAGGCATGAGCCACCATGCCCAACTGGAATCCTTGGATTTAGCTGACGATGTAGCTAGTTCCACCTCTGTGCTTACAAATTAAATGAACCAATAAATCCCCCTTTACTGCTTAAGGTAGTTTTAGTTAGCTTTTTGTCACTTGCAAACAGACTTCTAATACCCAGAAATAAACTTCTAAGGATAGAGGAAGCAAAGTGGATCTAATGTAGTAAATGTTAGTCCTCAGGGTAGAAAGTAGAGTGAAACAGAAATAGAAACTTCTGTTCATGAATAGGTTTACAGAGTGTCCCATTAGTCCATCTTATTTTTGATTCCATGGTATCCTACACATTTGTATTGAAATTAAATGAAATGTGGTTTCTGTGTTCTTCTGGCACTAAATAAAATAGTACCTTGAGTGGCAGTCTTATGAATAATTTTCATTTTCTTTTTACCTGCATTTTCTGATTTGCCTATAATAAACACGTAGATTTTTCACCATTTTAAATCAAACACTTATCGTTACTCTTTACCAACTATTGTATTAGTTTCCTATCAGTGCTGTAGCAAATTGCTATAAAGTGGGTGGTTTAAAGCAAAACGTATTTACCATTTTACAGTTCTGGAAGTCAGAATACAGTGGGTCTGCAAAGCAGTTTATCCTGGTCAACACTCTGACGGGAGATTTGTTTCCTTGCCTTTTCTAGTTTCTAGGCACCACCTCCATTCCTCGGCTCATGGCCCCCTTCCTTCATCTTCAAGGCCAGAAGGTTAGCATCCTTTCTCCTCTTTAACCTTCCACCTTCTACCTACCTCTTAAAAAGACCCTTGGGATTACATTGGATCTACCCAAATAATCCAGGATAATCTCACTTTGAGCCTTAATCACACATGCAAAGTTCTTTAAAGTAACACATTAACAGGTTCCAGGGATTAAGATATGGACATCTTTAGGGGCCATTTTGCAGCCTTCCACAACTATCTACATGTAAATGAATACGAAAGGTAATTAAAATAAAAACTGTGAAGCAAGCACAGCCTACCCCTGCAAATAAAAGGCACAATTTCAATGGTTGGATGAAAGCTCCCAGGGAAAAATAAGCTGGTCTGGCTTCAGCTTTCCTGACAGTCACAAAGCCTATTCTGGGGAAGTGAGGGAACAAAGCTTTAAGTGATTTCTTGGAAACAAAGGGCTTAACATTGTTGGGGTTTCTGGCCAGGCTGGAATGCTCATTTGGCAGGCATAAGTTCAGGGATGAACTCCTATGAATTTTATACTTGCAAGCTCTCCAAGAGTAGGTACATAGTAGAACATTTCCAGCAGGTCAAGGAAGCAACAGGAACTTCATTAGAACATAGAACACAGTCTTGGGGACTTGGGAGGAAGGGTGGGAGTGGGGCAATGGATAAGACTACAAATAGGGTGCAGCATATACTGCTTGGGTAATAGATGCACCAAAATCTCACAAATTACCACTGAAGAACGTACTCATGTAACCAACCACCACTTGCACCCCAATAACCTGTGTGTGGTGGAGAAGAACATGGTCAGATTTTGGGCCAGTTTTCCCCTGGGCTGTTTCTCAGTGTAAAATGATGGTACAATGATAGCAGGCATCTTTGTGATGACAGCTCTCATGAGCCACAGTGTTCCAATCTGAACCAGCTGCCTTCTACAGAGTGTACATGTATAATCCTGAGAGCCCTTCACCAAGCTCTTTGGAAGAGTCCCGTCACTGCTTCCCTGTGTTTGGCTGGAAGAGCCCCTTAAGAAATGATACTCAGGAAGCCCCTTAAGAAATGATACTCAGGAAGGAAATGCTTTTGAGATATCTCATATCTCAAAGTGTCTTTATTCTACCCTAACCCTTGGCTTAAAATTTGGCTATGTATAGAGTTCTAGGTTGGAAATAATTTTTTGGTAAGAATTCCAAAGGCACTTCTCCATTATCTTCTTTGTAGCTTCCAAAGATGTTGAGAAGCTTGAAGACATTTTGATTCTTGATCCTTTATATGTAACAATCCACCCCTCCTCCCCCACTACATGCCTGCAGAATCTTCGTGTGCTTGGGTGTTCTGCTATCTCACAAATAACATGCTCCAGAGTTGGTCTATTTTCATCCATTGTGCAAGTGACCTTCTGACTCTGGAAATTCTATCTATCAATCAGTTATGGAAAATTCTGAATTATTTTGATGACTTCTTCCCTCCAGTTTTCTCTCAGGTTATTCAGCTACTGACTTTCCAGACTGGTCCTCCTATTTTCTCTTCTCTGTTTTCCATGTTTGTCTTTGTTGGCTCCACTTTCTTTGAGTTTGTCAACTTTAATTCCTAACTTTCCCATTAATTTTAATTCCTGTAACCATATTTTTAATTTCGATGAGCTGTTTTATTCTTTCTTAGTAAAATTGCATCTTGTATTTATGGCTGCAATATCTTTTCTGAGGATATATTTTTCTTTTTTGATACAGGGTCTGGTTCTGTCATTCAGGCTGGAGTGCAGTGTCACATAGTTCATTAAAACAGTAACCACCTCCTGAGGCTTGAATTCCTGGACTCAAGCAATCCTCCTCCCTAGCCTCCCAAGTAGCTGATACTACAGGCGCACACCACCATGTCTGGCTAATTTTTGTATGTTTTGTAAAGATTAGGGTCTCATTATGTTGCCCAGCCTAGTCTCAAATTTCTGGGCTCAAGTTATCCTCCCACCTTGGCCTCCCAAAGTGCTGGGATTTACAGACATGAGCCATCACACCCAGCCTGAGGATATATTTCTTAAAAAAAGTTTTCTTCTTACATCATCTGTTTTCTCCATAGTCTTTCACAGATTTGTTTTATTCCTTGTCTTTCACAATGTACAACTGCCTTATCTGGTGATCCTCAACTGTCTATTCGTGTTTAAAAGTGGGGAGCTAAAACACAGTTTAGAAGCTGTGTTGGTTAGGGGGTGGTTTGTTGAGCCTTTCTGCTCTGTGTCCTGGCTTGGTCGTTTCATTTGTTGGGAAACTCTCAATTTCAACAACTGTAGTAGGTCTTTTCTCTTAGGCTGGTCAGATACTCCACAACTCTTCCCATTTCCTTCAGAGAGAAGGCCAAGGGTGGGGAATGAAGAGATGGATGACAACACTCCATATGCATTCATTCCCACAGTCCCACAGTCCCTATCTTTAACACAGAAATGTAGCTCTTGCTGGGTGCAGTGGCTCACGCCTGTAATCCCAGCACTCTGGGAGGCCGAGGTGGGCGGATCACCTGAGGTCGGGAGTTTGAGACCAGCCTGACCAACATGGAGCAATCCCACCTCTACTAAAAATACAAAATTAGCTGGGCATAGTGGCACATGCCTGTAATCCCAGCTACTCAGGAGGCTGAGGCAGGAGAATTGCTTGAATCCGGGAGGTGGAGGTTGTGGTGAGCCGAGATCAGATTACTGAACTCTAGCCTGGGCAACAAGAGCAAATCTCCGTTTCCAAAAAAAAAAAAAAAAAAAAAAGAAATGTGGCTCTCAATTGTCTTAAGGTACCTTCAAAAGTACTGACCATTTATCAATATCATAGATCAAAAAGTTCTAGGTTTATTTTGTATTATAGTGAACATCCTTTTATATTTTCAAAATTGAAAATAATGTTTAGATTTTCAATTTATATTTATCAGTTATTGAGATAAACACCTCGATAATTTTTTTTTTTTTTTTTTTGAGATGGAGTCTCACTCTGTCACCAAGCTGGAGTGCAGTGGTGCAATCTCGGCTCATTGCAACCTCTGCCACCTAGTGCAGCGATTCTCCTGCCTCAGCCTCCCGAGTAGCTTGGACTACAGGCACGTGCCACCACGCCCAGGTAATTTTTGTATTTTTAGTAGAGATGAGGTTTCACCATGTTGGCCAGGCTGGTCTGGAACTTCTGACCTTGTGATCCGCCCACCTCAGCCTCCCAAATTGCTGGGATTACAGGTGTGAGCCACTGACATTTCAATAATTTTAAGTCAGTCTTTACACATTAAGACTACCTTGCTTCATTTGAGACAGGGTCTTGCTCTGTCACCCAGGCTGGCGTGCAGTGTCACAATCATATCTTATGGTGGCTTTGAACTCCTGGACACAAGTGATCCTCCTGCCTCAGCTTCTCAAAGCACTGGGATTACAGACGTGAGCCACCACACCTAGCAAGACTACCTTTTGATATGTTGCAAATATTTTTTCTGAATTGGGCAGGAATCTTTTATACAATTTAATTCCTGACAAGTAGAGAAGTAAGAACATTAACTCTGGAGCTGGACTATTGGGTTCAAAACCTGACTGACATTTTCTATAAAAAAGCTGACATTTTCAGCTATAAAACCTTGGCAAGTTATGTTATTTAACTGGGGTCTGTTACATATCCACATATGAGAAAAACAGTAACCGCCTCCTGAGGTTTTGTGAGAACCAAATAATTTTATTCATATACATCTAGTTCACCTATCTAAGGTGTTCAGAACAGTGTTCAGCACATATTAAGCTTAATGTAACTGTTACCTATGATGATGATGATGATGACTCTGTACAGTCACTGTATTTCTGAAGTCTTGTTTGGTAATCAAGAATGTGTTTCGAACTATCTCTTTATTAGACAAAGTCATAAACCAAAAATTTCCAACTTCCTGTACATGTTGAAGGCTTTAAATAAGGATCCTTGGATACAAAATATGGTCCTCATGGCTGAAAATTAATTCTATGACACAATATTATTCTAAAGTCATAACTTACTTTGAAAGCCTAAAGATTTTCTTTTATGGTTACAAAAATACCACCAAGCTAGACATTTTAATTCTGTTGAGATATACAAACAGAATTACTACAGCAGGCCACACATTCTATGATTTCTAAACATTTAAACATCAATGGTTTTGTGAAGATGCTGTTGTCCTTCACAGTTCATTAAAAGTTCAGATGCCTTTTGTGAAAGGCCACCTTTTCTTCTACCTGCTAAACTGTCTTTTCAGAAGTCTTGCCGGATGTTTTCTTTGTTTGCCTCTCCATGTTGCTGCTTAATTTGATAGATTTCATTTTCTAGCTGAACAATAGTCCGTTCAATCTCATAATTCTTACTGACCAGGGATACCCAACTAGAATGGGGGGAAAAAAGAAAAAAATTACTCAATGTAAAATTTCTCTTAGAAGATTTTATTTTAAATGTATACACATGTTCACCCAGAGCTGTAACACTAACCTTCACATTTTTTTTTTTTTTTTTTGAGAGAGTCTCGCTCTTGCTGCTCAGACTGGAGTACAATGGCACAACCTTGGCTCACTGCAACCTCTGCCTCCCGGGTTCACGCGATTCTCCTGCCTCAGCCTCCCGAGCAGCTGGATTACAGGCACATGCCACCACGGCTGGCTAATGTTTTTGTATTTTTAGTAGAGATGGGGTTTTCACCACGTTGGCCAGGCTGGTCTCAAACTCCTGACCTCAGGTGATCCACGCACCTCGGCCTCCCAGTGTGCTGGGATTCCAGGCGTGGGCCACTGTGCCTGGCCTAAACTTCACTTTCAACTTTCCATTAAAAAAAAAAATCAAGGCACAATTGTGGAAAAGTAGGTAAAGGGTACATGGAATCTGTATTATTTTTTTTTTTCAGAGATACGGTCTTGCTGTGTTGCCTAGGCTGGAATGCAGTGGTGTGATCACAGCTCACTGCAGCCTGGAACTCCTGAGCTCAAGCAATCCTCCCACCTTAGCCTCCCAAGGAGCTAAGACTACAGGTGCATGCCATCATGCCTGGGTTCATTTAAAAACATTTTCTTTGTAGAGACAGGGTCTTATTATGTTGCCCAGGCTCATCTTGAACTCCTGGCTTCAAGCAATCCTCCTACCTTGGCCTACCAAGGCACTAGGATTACAATGTGAGTCACCACACCTGGCTCTCTGTATTATTCCTTACAAACGCATGTGAATCTACAATTATCTTAGAAGTGCAATTAATAAAAAAGTAAATCAGAAACAGATGAGAGAACTTGTAAACCAGAAGAAATAGGAAAGAGTGATGAAGACAGTATCTAATCAACAAAAAGGAAAGAGGCAATAGTTTATTAAATTGAGGAAAAAACATGAAAGGGTACCAAAGAGACTGATAACACATACATGGAGATGGTAGAACAAGGAGAATAACTTGAGTAATGAAGGGACAAAGGGAATGGGAAAGCAAAAAAGAAGAGAGAAATGACACAAATATTCAAGATTATATTGTATAAAGGTATATGTGTGTATGTAAAAGAACATTTTTTTAAATGCACAAACCTGAGGTACAAACAAATTATCAAGTATGAAATCTCCCTCCCTACAATATTTTATAAAATTAATTTTTTTCTTTTTTTGTTAAGACTAGGTCTCACTCTGTTGCCCAGGTTGGAGTGCATTGATGCGATTATGGCTCACTGCAGCTTCAACCTCCCAGGCTAAGCAATCCTCCTGCCTCAGCCTCCACAGTAGCTGGGACTACAGGCATGTGCCACTGTAGCTGGCTATTTTTTTTTTCCATTTAAAAGGAGAATAAAGGTAGAATTCTATTCAAGGCCAAAATACTAGACTAAAACAGGGTATTCTAAGATCAGAATCCTTTAGCAATGGTTCAGTTCAATTCTCGTTTATAGTTCTCTTTAACACCTTATAGAAAGGCAAAGACAGTGAAGGGTGAATTCAGAAAAGAGCATTTTCTTTGACACCTATGGCATCCCATTTGAATGCTCTTTGAATCATATTATTGAATCGACCTTAGACTGGGCTAAACAATTTAAAAGATGATGGAATTATAGATACTCACTTTGACTCCATTTCTCTCAATTTAGATCCAGCTGTGAGCTGCATGTTCTTCCTCTGCCAGTTTAAATCTTGAATATGTTTTCTGTAAAAAATTATACAATCTAATGACATTTCAATGTAAGACCAAAAATCAACAGAAAACTCTATAACACAAGAGAATATCTTAATCCCATGAGAACAATATTATGTACAGTTATAGGCTAACTGTAGAAATTACCTTTCTTCTAATTATTTTTTGATTATAAGTTTCATAAAACACGCTCATTGTGAGAAATCACACACACACACACACACACACACACGAGCACACACAGATTACAAGTCTCAAGTCCCTCTTCCCATGCATGTCTCCTTTTTCCTGATAACTCCTGTTGAGTTTTTGCTGGGTATCCTTCCAGGCTTTCCTATATGTGTGTGTAGAAATTGGTTTTAAAAATCAGATTATATGTGTTATTCTCCAACTTTTTCCCCCTCTAAAAGTGTCTTTCCATGTTTGCAGACTTGCAAGCTGCAAGTGGCAGAGATGTTTTCAGACCTCAGGCCTATTACTCGTCTACTTAGGTAGGGCAAACCCAATGCCAGATGTTGAACAAAGAGAGTGGATCAATTGTTTACTTTCACCTGGCTGCAGTCTCATTGCTTTCTTTTTCCTCCTACTTTCTATTTATTAAAGGTTCACTTAAAGTTCATTCTGTAATAGGAAAAAACAATTTACCTTAACTTCTGAAGTTCTTTCTGTGCGTGTTCAATCATATGAACTAGATTTCTGAAGGAAAAGAGGAAAATCAGATTAAATACATTAAAATAGTACCAATTAATCAAGTTTTTCTGCTAAAAATCGTATTTATGGAGCTCTGTGCCAAGAACTATGTTGGACACTCCATAATCAAGGACTATCACCCATGCTGGAATGCAGTGGTGTGATCATGGCTCACTGCAGCCTTCACCTCCCAAGATCAAGTAATCCTCCTGCCTCAGCCTCCCGAGGAGCTGCAATCCTCCCACCTTGGCCCTCCCAAACTGCTGGGATTACCATGCCCTGCCTGATACTTTCAGTACTTAGGTTGCTTTTCTTATGAGACAGTCTCATTCTGTTGCCCAGGCTGGAGTGAAGTGGTGTGATCTCAGCTCACTGCAGCCTCTGCCTCCTGGTTCAAGCAATTCTCCTGCCTCAGCGTCCCAAGTAGTTGGGATTACAGGCATGCACTGCCATGCCTTGCTAATTTTTGTATTTTTTTTTTTTTTTAGCAGAGATGGGGTTTCACTACATTGGCCAGGCTGGTCTTGAACTCCTGACCTCAAGCAATCCATCCACCTCAGTCTCCCAAAGTGCTGGGATTACAGGCGTGAGCCACTGCACCCGGCTTTTTTTTTTTTTTTTTTTTGGACAGAGTCTTGCTCTACTGTTGCCCAAGCTGGAGTGTAGTTGCACAATCATGGCAACCTCAACCTCCTGGGCTCAATCAATCCTCCCACTTCAGGCCTTCAAAGTAGTTTGGATTACAGGCATAAGCCACCATGGCCGGCTAATTTTTGTTATTTTTTTTTGTAGAGACAGGGTTTCACCATGTTGTCCAGGCTGGTCTTGAACTCCTGGGCTCAAGAAGTCTCCCCACCTTGGCCTTCAAAGTGTTGGAATTACATGTGTGAGACATCACACACAGCCTTTTGTCACTTCTTAAACTGTCATGACTTCTTGTCACAGAGAAGATGGAATATATCTGAGTATATCCACTTATTATTTCTCAACCCCCTTTTATCTCTGTATTTCTTCATATACATTTATCCTGTCATTCTCTCCTCCTGTCCACTGCTAACTAGAGAGAGGTGAGAAAAAGAAAACTGTTGTAGATTTGCGATATCAGTCCATATTTGCATGTAACCTATGCACAGCAAAATAAAAAATAGATACCAGTCCAGGTCAGCTGTAACTAGCACGGGGAAAAGTTCAAGAATACAGAGTACCATATAATTATTTCAGAGAAGTAATAAAAGAGATTTTAATCTCTTTTTTAAGTTTAAATAACAGCTTTATTGAGATATAATTCCACATCATATCAATTTCCTCTTAAGGCAGTGGATCAATCACCTATAGGGTCCATTTTAACCACATCTGGCCCTAATGTGTTCTTGCTCTAAATCTAATATTGTTTCCTGGCTTTCGTGACTCAAATTTTCTGCTGCTCACCTGAGTTATTCTCCTATCTCTACTGACTGGTTTCCCTGCATTAGTTGCAATTCTCTCAAGATTCAGTCTTTAAACAGCTGTGCCTCTCTAGGCTTTCCCTCAGGTCAACCCTCTTTCCTTGACTTCGACGATCACTCCATGCTGAGGACTATTGATTTTAGTGTTCTATTCCAGACTCTGCCCACCAACAAGGGAGCTTTCCTTTGAATTGGCTCGCCCTGAAAGATTAGTTTGTCTTCTCCCTTCTCCCACCCTTCCTCTTAAATATACTTTGATAAAATATAGTACACCTTCTCTGGAGAAGTGTCCACTGAATTTGGAGGAGACAAAATATGCTCAGGGGAATGTTAAGCACTATAGAGCACTTTGTGATTAAATGGAAAACAAGTGATGTGCACAATAATTCTGTGTAGAGTTACTCAGAAGAGGGAGACAATACTAGAAGCAGAATTTCAATCAGGGAAGAAGACAAGTAAGCGAACTAGAGCTGGGCCCTAAACAAGCTGAATTTGGGTAGAACAGGTAAAGTCAAGGGCAAGTAAAGGCCCAGAGGCAGGATTTATGATAATCACCAGAGAAAGGACTAGTTTGGGTTGAGTTAAAAGTCTACAGTTGAGGGAGTAAGGAAAAGGCCTTGAATACCACGTTAAAAAGCCTGGCCCAGTCGGGTGCTCACACCTATAATCCCAGCACTTTGAGAGGCTGATGCTGGAGGATCACTCGAGGCCAGGAACTTGAGACCAGCCTGGTCAACATGGTGAAACCCTGTCTACAAAAAATACAAAATTCAGCCAGACGTGGTGGCGTGTATCTATAATCCCACCTACTCTGGAGGCTGAGGCAGACGAGTTGCTTGAACCCGGGAGGGTTGCAGTGAGCTGAGATTGTGGCACTGCATTCTAGCTTGGGCGACCGAGCAAGACTCTCTCCCGACCCCCGCCTTCACCTCCAAAGAAAAAGAAAAAAAGCTTGGCCCTTACCTTGCAGGTAATAGGGAATTATTAAAGGTTTTCAGGTAAGTTGACAGCAGTGTTCTTTTCAATGTCATATTTTTTCCTCTGCATCTATGCACTCCATTCCTGGAATGTTTTCCTTGTTTTCTTCTAAACATCCCAATTTCACCCTTCTTCAACAACCCTCAACTTAATGCCCCATCTTTTGTTTTTTTCAAACAGACTACAGGTGTGTACCACCATACCTGGCTATTTTTTATTGTTTTCTGTAGAGACAGGGCTTCACTACGTTGCCCAGGCTGGTCTCAAACTCTTGGCCTCAAGTGATCCTCCTGTCTCAGCCTCCCAAAGCATTAGGATTACAGGTGTGAAACACCACACCTGGCAATGCCCTATCTCTTAATGCTTAGCTTACAGACCATAGCACACAATGTAACACTTGCCCCCATACTGCCAAAAATGGACTACTGGTTACTTGGCATAAAACTTATTGTCTCTTCCATTAGATAAAGCTTCTTGAGAAGAATCACAGTTTTCCATTTTGTGAAACAGATTTATGGATGTCACTTAAATTTCTTAATCACCCTGATCCCGTTCTTTCTTTTTCCCCCTCCTTGCAATATATAGATATATAAAAGAAAGTTAGTTGTTGGCTTTGTAGAGTTTCCCAAATTCTGGATTTTGTCCACTGGCGTTATGTGGCTACAAATACTTAATGCACAATTCTGAAGATTTGAGAAACAGTATTATCATTTCATGGTTTTGCTTTATTTTATACAGCTATGTTTCGGGAAACACACTCTAACAAAAGTTGTACACACTGTTATGAAGTTCAGTGGCCTTTTTCTCTTAAATTGTAAATACACAATCAGGAAATCTCAAGGCACAAAGGGGCCATGCAGATAATCTAACCACTGAATTTTGCAAGCAAGGAATCTGAATTCTAGATAGACAATAAATACTAAAGCTATAGCTAGTTACATGGAACAGAAACAGGAGGTCAGTGGCTTGTTTTGACAACAAATACTTGCTCAAATTTATCTGTAATCTCAAAATTACTACTTGTAGTGTTTTGCAGTCATTCATGGACACGCGCACAGCAGTGAAAAATCCGGGCTGCTGAGCATGCACATTCGCAGCTGAGGATGAACAAGGAGGTGCTTTGCCTCGTTTCAGTTCTTATACAGTAATAAGCAGAGGATGAAGTTCAAGTTCTAAGTCTGGGATCCATTAGTGGGGTCGTTTCAAGAAAGTTACTTTACATTTCTCAACTTTGTTTTCTCTTTTATAAAATAAAGACAGAAGTCTACCAGGATGTTTATTCTAGGATTTAAGATTATCTGTGTGAGAGATATGTATGTGTGCACATGAATATGTATATATTCCCCCTAGGAGAAACGGTACAGTATTTGCTAATTCAGTGTCCACAGGACTTAAAGAACATAATGCGTGACTAATGAGAATCAACTGTTTAAGCAAACTTGATAACATTCTATCAAGTGGTGCTCTGCAAACGGGACCTCAGAACTTGTTTTCTTACAATATTATACATTAAATGTGGTAGTTTGGTTTAGGTCCTGTTAATACTCTTGAACTTTGGGGTGGGTTTCAAAATAGTGGCCTTTCATATGGGTCGTCGTTCTAGAACATAATCCCAAGACAAAGTCTAGCTATATTATTTTTATCACACTTCCCCTATCCATACTTTGTGGAGGGTTTTTTGTTTTTTGAGACGGAGTCTCGCTCTGTCACCCTGGCTGGAGTGTACTGGCACAATCTCAGCTCACTGCAACCTCTGCCTCCCGGGTTCAAGCAGTTCTCCTGCCCCAAACTCCTGAGTAGCTGTGACTACAGAAGCGCCACCATGGCTGGCTAATCTTTTTTTTTTTTTTTAGTAGAGATGCGGTTTTACCATGTTGGCCAGGCTGGTCTCAAACTCCTGACCTCAGGTGATCCACCCGCCTCGGCCTCCTGAAGTGCTGGGATTATAAATGTAATCCACTGCACCCGGCTTTTTTTTTTTTTTTTTTTTCTGTTTGTTTGCGAGACACGAGTGCTGCACCTCGTCGCACTAGGCTGGAGTGCAGTGGCCAATCTTGGCTCACTGCAACCTCTGCCTCCCAGGCTCAAGCAATTCTCATGCCTCAGCCTCCAGAGTAGCTGGGATTACAGGCACGCGTTACCATGCCCAGCTAATTTTGTGTGTGTGTGTGTGTGTGTGTGTTTTTGTAGAAAGGGGGTTTCACCATGTTGGCCAGGCTGGTCTCGAACTCCTGACCTCAAGCAATCCACCAGCCTCTGCCTCCCAAAGGGTTGGGATTACTGGCGTGAGCCACTGCACCCAGCACCTCCCATACTTTTTTTTTTTTTTTGAGACGGAGTCGCGCTCTGTCACCCAGGCTGGAGTGCAGTGGCCAGATCTCAGCTCACTGCAACCTCCGCCTCCCGGGTTCACGCCATTCTCCTGCCTCAGCTTCACGGGTAGCTGGGACTACAGGCGCCCGCCACCTCACCCGGCTAGTTTTTTGTATTTTTTAGTAGAGATGGGGTTTCACCATGTTAGCCAGGATGGTCTCGATCTCCTGACCTCGTGATCTGCCCGTCTCGGCCTCCCAAAGCGCTGGGATTACAGGCTTGAGCCACCACGCCCGGCCCCTCCCATACTTTTAAAAAGTACTAAAACTTTGGGAGAGATGGAAAGAAAAGGAAAAAAAAAGGTTCTTACTCATTGTATACTTTCCAGGCATTACATCCATGCTGTGACATTAGTTCCAGATTCTCGATTCTAACAGCTTGATGCTCTAACTGGGCCATAGAATTGTTTACACATTCTTGCCATGCAGTAATGTCATTTTTTTGACCAGAGGAAGGGGCGGGAAGCTCATATCTGAAATTAAACAACAAAATAAAATAAAACCATCTGTACTGTCAAGCCTTTACATCTCTTCCCAACAGAATGTCCCATGAGTCTCCATATAGTATAAAAACTACAGAAGACTGAGGATATAAACCTTGCAATAATAAGAAACCGATACAGCCTAACAATCAATTTACAAATATGATTTAGCACTATTATGTTCACTTCAATGTGAACTGGTTAAATAAGCAACATTACATTCACATAAAAGATTGTTATATTAGCTATTAAATGATGTCACTGAAGAACATTTAATAATATTAAGATGTGAATAATATATTAAGGGGAAAAAGTAGTAGACAAAAACCTTTGCTACCATTTTTGTAAAATACTCACACCCACCCATCCACTAACATACCCATTCCCTGGTAGAGAAAAAAATAAGTGGTATGACTCCTTCTATTCCCTCTTCATACTACCCAGTCAGTCCTTCAACACTGCCTCTCTAGATATCTATAGATGTATATCTACAGATATCTATAGATATATATTTATATCTACATCTCCATATCTATCTATAGATCTCTGTATCTGTATCTATATCCATAGATATATCTTTATCTATCTATATCTGTATCTACAGATATCTCTCTCTATATAGTTTTTTTTCAAGACTGGGTTTCCCTCTGTTCCCCACGCTGGAGTGCAGTGGTACAATCTCGGCTTGCTGCAACCTTCATCTCCTGGAGGATGTCATGTGATCTCCCTACCTTAGCTTTCCAAGTAGCTGGGTCTGTGGGTGCGTGCCACCACACCCAGGAACGTTGTTCATTATTATTATTATTATTATTATTATTTTTTTTTTTTTTGGTAGAGATGGGGTTTTGCCACGCTGTCCAGGCTGATCTCAGAACTCCTGGATTCAAGCAATCCACCAGCCTCGGCCTCCCAAAGTGCTGGAATTACAGGTGTGAGCCACCACGCCCGGCCAACACTGCCAATATTAGCCAGCAAATACATTCTTCACAAATCTCAGCTCATTACTGAGTTACTACAAACTAAATTTTAATTTCCATTTTAATATTCTTACCGTTTCATACTGAGCAATTCAATTGGTTGTCGAGCAGCCAGTCTTTCAAATTCATTTCTCATTATGTCAGTCTGATGTGTAAATCAGAAAAAGATTTCTAAGATCATGTTGACAATTGAAATTAACAATCACCAAAGAGTAGATTTAAGCTACACTACCTATTATAATGAATCATTTACCTTTCCCTAATTCTTCTCTGAGTTAAATGCTCTCTAGAATAACACACACACACACTCACTTCACATTCAGCTTAGGCAGGAAAAGTGGCATGTATTAAGGAGCCCACAGAGAAGAGGATTAATCCTAAACTAGCGGTTCTCAATTCCAGAAGCATGTCACCATCAGTTGGACAGTGCTATGGTTTGAATGTTTGTCCCCTCTGAAACTCATATGGAAACTTAATCCCCAATGTAATAGTATTAAGAGGTGGGGTCTTTAAGAGGTGATCGGGTTATGAAGGCTCAATCCATTCATGGATTAATGAGTTATCACCAGAGTGGGTATGTTATAAAAGCCAGTTTGTCTTTCTCTTGTGTGCCCCTATGTGCCACGTAATGCTCTGTGCTGCTTCAGGACTGTACACCAAGTACACATCAGCAAGAACGCCCTCACCAGATGCAGCCTGTGAACCTTACTTACACTTTCCAGCCTCCAGAAATCTAAGAAATTTTTTTTTTTTCCACGATGAAGTCTCACTCTTATCCCCCAGGCTGGAGTGCAATGGTGTAATCTTGGCCCATTGCAACCTCTGCCTCCCAGGTTCAAGTGATTCTCTTGCCTCAACCTCCCGAGTAGCTGGGATTACAGGCGCCTGCCACCACACCTGGCTAATTTTTGTAGAGACAGGGTTTCACCACGTTGGCCAGGCTGGTCTTGAACTCCTGACCTCAGGTGATCTGCCCGCCTCAGTCTCCCAAAGGGTCTTTTCTTTATATTCACTATCTTCTCTAGCAATTTTACTGTTTGCAAGTAAATGTAGTATGGTTATTCCTCTTTAGGGATGTTTTGGCCAATATCTTATCCCATTTCCATTCTGCACATTTCCTACCCTGAGTATAAAGAACTGCTTAAAATATTCGTTTGTAGTAATACTTCAGCTATTCCATGTAATTTTAATTTTCTGAGGGCTTCAACTATCTTAACAATTAGACTAGAGAATAAGTATCAAAGGCCTTACAGAAGCCTGCATTAATGTTTAAAAGTTTTGTATTAGGCTGGGCGCGGTGGCTCACGCCTGTAATCCCAGCACTTTGGGAGGCCGAGGTGGGTGGATCACGAGGTCAAGAGATTGAGACCATCCTGGCCAAGATGGTGAAACCTCGTATCTACCAAAAATACAAAAATTAGCTGGGCATGATGGCACGCGCCTGTAATTCCAGCTACTCGGGAGGCTGAGGCAGGAGAATTGCTTGAACCTGGGAAGCGGAGGTTGCAGTGATCCAAGATTGTGCCACTGCACTCCAGCCTGGCAAAAGAGTGAGACTCCATCTAAAAAAAAAAAAAATTTGTATTAAGCATTTCTTTCTGGAGAAAGCATTTTGCAGGGGCTACTGCTAAATTACACACAATCTTAAGAAAATGTAGTTATCTAGTTTCCTCCAAAAAAACCAAGGCATTTTAGCTAGAAAATTCTGCAGTGACAGACAAGGAGTAACAGTTAATAATTAAACAAGAGGCAGTATAAAAATGCGGTATAAGTAGTCTTGAGCCATATAGCACAGGAGGAACCCTTAACTAACTCACATGCTCAGTAAGTGATAGATCTGGAATTTTAGCTCAACTCTCTCCAAAGACTAAGCCAGTGTTCGTGGAGCTAAGTCATGGGCGGCAGGGTCGGTGGGGGAAATCCCTGCTCATGGACTCATCTCAGCTTTGAGAGGCCTTCCTCAACCACCCAACCTAGAGTCACCCAGTCACTTTATCACTATCATTCTCTGTGCAGCATTTATCAACAATTTTTCTGATCTATTTATTGTCCATCTCAACACTCTAGATTGTAAGGTTCATCAGTATGGACCCTGCCGATACTGTTCTCCAATACCCAGCAAGGAACAGACCTTCGTAAATAGTTGTTAAGTGAATTAATGAAAGAGTAATTTCAGAGGCAGTTTGAAGAATGGTTAAGGTCTTAGTCAATGAGCCTTTCTAAGCTGCAGTTTTCCCAGCTAAAAAATGGGGATAGCGAACACAGTTATATAGTTTATAGAGCTGTTTTGTGCACCAAGAAAGACAGTGAGCCCAGTATACATTACCCACTATTACTAAGAAAGGATGCCAGGTGTGGTGGCTCACACCTGTAATCCCAGCACTTTGGGAGGTCGAGGCAGGTGAATCACTTGAAGTCAGGAGTTCGAGACCAGCCTGGCCACAATGGTGAAACCCTCTCTCTACTAAAAATACAAAAATTAGTTGGGCATGGTAGTGCATGCCTGTAATCCCAGCTACTTGGGAGGCTGGGGGAGGAGAATCGCTTGAACCCAGGAGGCAGAGGTTGCAGCAAGCCGAGGAGTTGCATGCACTCCAGCCTGGGCGACAGAGCAAGACTCTGTCTCAAAAAAAAAAAAGGATTAAATAATCTGCAAACTAATTACAGGAGAATCATTTGAACCCAGGAGTTTGCTAATTAAATAATCAGTAAACTAGGCCGGGCACGGTGGCTCAAGCCTGTAATCTCAGCACTTTGGGAGGCCGAGACGGGCGGATCACGAGGTCAGGAGATCGAGACCATCCTGGCTAACACAGTGAAACCCCGTCTCTACTAAAAGCTACAAAAAACTAGCCGGGCGAGGTGGCAGGCGCCTGTAGTCCCAGCTACCCGGGAGGCTGAGGCAGGAGAATGGCATGAACCCGGGAGGCGGAGCTTGCAGTGAGCTGAGATCTGGCCACAGCACTCCTGCCTGGGTGACACAGACAGACTCCGTCTCAAAAAAAAAAAAAAAAAAAAAAAAAAAAAAAAAAAAAAAAATCAGTAAACTAATTACAAAGGTATTTAAGAGAAAAGGAAAATAACTGGCAAAAGTATTATAAAAAGTCTGTGATTGAATGCAGTTATTTGAAAACGTCAGAAATCAGTCCAATAAAGAAGCATTACTGTACTTAGTTCTCTCTCTCTTTTTCTTTTTTTTAAATGAGATGGAGTCTCGCTTTGTCGCCCAGGCTGGAGAGCAGTGGCGCCATCTCGGCTCACTGCAAGCTGTCTCCCGGGTTCAGGCCATTCTTCTGTCTCAGCCTCCTGAGTAGCTGGGACTACAGGCACCCGCCACCATGCCCAGTTAATTTTTTGTATTTTTAGTAGAGACAGGGTTTCACCCTGTCAGCGAGGATGGTCTCGATCTCCTGACCTCGTGATCCACCCGCCTCAGCCTCCCAAAGTGCTGGGATTACAGGTGTGAGCCACTGTACTTAGTTCTTAATGTGGTTAACATCTACACCTAGGTAACAATATTTAGAAAAAGCATAGGAAAACACGTTCATAGGAACATATGTGTTCTACTTATAACTTAGCCAAGGCTAAGGGTGAGTGGTGGCTCACCCTGTATCCCAATACTTTGGGAGGATGAGGTAGGCGGATCACTTGAGGCCAGGAGTTCAAGACCAGCCTGGCCAACATGGTGAAACCCCGTCTCTACTGAAAATACAAAAAATACAAAAATTAGCCAGGCATGGTGGCAGGCACCTGTAATCCTAGCTGCTCAGGAGGCTGAGGCAGGAGAATCACTTGAGCCCGGAAGGTGGAGGTTGCAGTGAGCAGAAATGGCACCACTGCACTCCAGCCTGGGTGACACAGTAAGACTCCGTCTCAAACAAAAACAACAAACTTAACTAACAATTTTTTCATGTTACTTTAATGCAAATAATATCTTTTTTTTTTTTTCCTCTGAGACAGGATCTCAGTCTGTCGCCAGGCTGGAGCGCAATGGCATTATCATGGCTCACTGTAGCAGCCTTGAACTCCCAGGCTCAAGTGATCCTTCCACCTCAGCCTCCTGAGTGGCTGGGACTACAGGTGCATGCCATTGTGCTTGGCTAATTTTTTAATTTTTCTTTTGTAGAGAAAGGGTCTCACTATGTTCCACAGGCTGGTCTCAAGTGATCCTCACACCTCAGCCTCCTAAAGTGCTGGGATTACAGGTGTGAGCCACCACACCCAGCTAAATACTGCCTTTTAATAATACAATCCTTTCATAAATAAACGATTAGGTATAATGGGGAAAAAACTTCCAAGCTGTACATATTGAAATACTTGAATCCAATAATCTAGAAATATCTTACATTTCACTTAGCTAATTAGACCCTAACTAGAATCTTGGCTGTACTTCAAGGTTATACATTTAAAATAGTATCATACTCACTGTGTGGAGTAGAACAGCATCTGACTCCCTAGGCAAGCATGGGCACTCCTTTCTCTAATCCTCTTGTCCTTATATATACCTCCACTATAGGTCCTTTACATATTATTACACATTTATACATACTATTGTAAACTTTGTTTTATGTATCTAGCTCCTCATTGTATTGTATTTTTCTGTATTCAGAAACCCTATCTTTTTTTGGAGAGGATGCTTGTCTTAAACAAAGAAAAGAAAATTAAAAGAAAACAAAATACATATTTTTTAAAACCCACATATTTTTATCTCTATGATTTCAGAATCTAGAATGGCACCTAGCACTTGGAAAATATTCGTATCAGTGAAAGTTCTTGCCTACATTAATCAGAAATGTGTTAATAAAAACATCGGACAGATTATAGAAAAAAGGAGAAGGCTGAGAAAAGAGTGGTACACGCTTGGATATGGTTTGTCCTTTCAGTCATACCACAAACGTTTGGTAAATAACTAGACTTCAATATCCCACTCTCCAGTGGTTCTAAACAGCTTAGGTAATTAGGCTTACACATATTAAAGAACTCTAGATCACTTGCTGTAAAGTGACTCTTGGCAGAAGAGGGTCCCTTTGAGAATTTACGCATGGCTCCTATCTCAAAGAATTGTAGCCACAAATGTTTGCATTAAGTGAGTCGTGGAGTCCCAGAAAGTCTTCCTATGGATCTTAGAATAAGAACCTCGGAGAAGGCTTATCTAGCTGTTTTCAACAGACTGATACCTATGCAGGCAATGGTTAAAACTGGAATTTAAAAATCACTTTAACGTAGCTGAAGCTCTCAATCCAAAATAAAGGTTCTCAGGAATCCTCGTTCACACCTGAGCTCAAGACATACTTACTTCAAAGGCAGAATAATCCGGGGCTGTTAGGTAGCTCAGGTAGTTCTTAGTAGGTCGGTATCTGCGAGTTTCCTCCTCCACCAGCGCTGCAGCCTTAGAAAGAGAATTGGGGCCAGGGTAGAAGCGGCAAATTGTAACATGTTTCTTTCGGTACCGAGCCAGCGAACAGTGAGTCAGCTACAAAGACACCCCGCACTCACCGCTTCCCGCACACCAGGGGCTTCATAACCTTGATCAAAATACGGCAGCGCATCCACCACAACCTCACCAGCCACCAAACCCGTGCCCGCCATTCTGAGGACCTCAGGTTTCCCTGCGTTTTCTGCGTCTGCGTAAACTGAGTTCTAGTTAGATACGCAGGCGCCTGACACTGATGTAATCACGTTCCCGGCATATTGACGTTAGCGCATGCTCAATTGCTAATTTTGAAGGCGGGTCCGCCCGGTATCTAGAAATTGCCGGGCTGGTGTGTTTTGGGCGGACGAGACGTCACGTCTTGGCTTCACTGCGTCAGCGGAAGGCCTCAATTTCCTGTCTTCTGCTTACTGTATTTTTTTTTGCCAGCGAATGGTGGCGGTTTGAAGTTGGGGCTTTTCATTTCCTCCAAAACAATGATATCTGGAACAGGAGCCCCTTAACACTTTTGGAGGGAACTGGCTGCAGGATTTGACGGGGAGAGAGAACTGGTTTCCCACCTCTGCTTACTCCCACCTTCTCCCCTTAATCTTCTCTTCCTCTGTGCCGGACTTCTTTCCTTTTTTGTTATGGACACCCGGTCTTGTTCTGCTGCCCAGGTTGGAGTGCAGTGGCGCGATCATAGTTCACTGCAGCCTCAACTCCCCCGGGCCCAAGCGATCCTTCCACCTCAGCTCCTGAGCCGCTGGGCCTAGAGGTGCACACCACCACGCCTGGCTAATTTTTAATTTTTTTTTTTTTCCGAGACGGAGTCTCACTCTGTCGCCCAGGCTGGAGTGCAGTGGCGCGATCTCGGCTCACTGCAAGCTCCGCCTCCTGCGTTCACGCCATTCTCCTGCCTCAGCCTCCTAGTAGCTGGGACTACAAGGCGTCCGCCACCATGCCCGGCTAATTTTTTGTGTTTTTGCATTTTCAGCGTGTTAGCCAGGATGATCTCGATCTCCTGACCTCGTGATCCTCCTGCCTCGGCCTTCCAAAGTGCTGGGATTACAGGTGTAAGCCACAGCGCCCGGCCATTTTAAATTTTTTTTGTAGAGTTGGAGCCTTCCTATGTTGCCAAGGCTGGCCTCAAGCTGTCCTCTCGCCTAGGCCTCCCAAAATGTGGGGAATACAGGCGTGAGCCACTGCACCCCGGGTCGTTCCTCTTTTACTTCCTTGCTGTACCCCGACTATCCTTCCCCCTTGGCACCCTGAAAACCTTTGCATTGGATAAGTACAATTCTTAAAGAGGCTCTAGAATTAGGCGCCAGTCTCCATTTAAAATTGTGAAGCTTTATGGTCTGAGTATCAAAAAGAACCTCAGTTCCTTAGAAATCCTGTCATTTTGCCTTTAGGACTTAACGGTAATAGAATGGCACTCCTCACTGTCTCCGAACCATTCAAGCTGCTGCCCATGCACTTTGTCTTCTGCATGGCTCCTGGACTAAGGAGCCTCCCTTTGATTAAGCAGGTAAAGACCAAACAAAGTTGTCAGACTATATACCCTGCCCAGTGTGCAGTCTAGACCCAGGCTTTGTCTGCCAAGAGCCTGGAAATGTTGACCTCCATTATTAAGCCTGATCAGTCTAAGACTAATTCTTATTACCTAAGTACCATTAGGTAAATGTGCTAGCTGTAGATTTAAGTGACATAAAAGATCTTTACATCTTAAGAATTCTCCATGGGATCTGTGGGGTTTTTTATGTATTTATTCATTAAAAGATCTGTAAACAATATTTTATACAAATCTTGATTCTTTTACAAAAATATCCAGAATTCATAACACTTTACAGAAACAAAACACAACAGACCTAAGGAAATGAAGCAGCTTCAGGCTGCAAAGATGAAGACAGCATTCCTGAAGCAAAGGTAGCCTCCTAAAGGGATAGCCAGGATCCATCACAGTAAACCCTTTTACCCCCATTTTATAAACATCCAATTATTAACTGTTCCCGCTAGGTTGGAGTGTAAGAAGAGACCAAATGGAGAGATGTCTAGTAGAAGCCCCATTAGGGTAACCTACTTAACATTAAAAAAAAAAGGCTCAGTTCTATTCCCTGGACCCACATCTGTAGGAATTATATTAAACAGCACCAGTCTTAAATGGTGTTCTGCTTCAGATTCATGCATACCTGAATGGGTTGTAATGAAATACTGTACAAGTCAATAAACTGTATCACAATACAACTTAACAGTTTTGTAAGGCTGAATAAATACTTTTTGTGCCAGTTGAAACCATCAGCAGAAACTGAAGAAAACAAACTGATATTTGCTATAACATTAATAAATGAAAAGTGCACCATCTGAACTTGAATTTGCCCATGAGTTTGAAAAAAAAAAAACAAATAGGCCCGGTGCAGTGACTCACGCCTGTAATCCCAGCACTTTGGGAGGCCAAGGTGGGTGGATCACCTGAGGTCAGGAGTTCAAGACTAGCCTGGCCAACATGGTGAAACCCCATCTCTACAAAAAATACAAAATTAGCCAGGTGTGGTGGTGGGCACCTATAATTCCAGCTACATGAGAGGCTGAGGCAGGAGAACTGCTTGAACCCAGGAGGCGGAGGTTTCAGTGAGCCGAGATCGTGCCATTGTGCTCCAGCCTGGGCAAAAAGAGCGAAACTCCATCTCAAAACACACACACACACATACACACACACACACACACACACACACACAAAACATTGCACCATCACTGAAAAATTTCTCTTTCCAATCACTACTACTACTTTAGATATTAAAGGTCTGGATGACTAAGTGGTATATGTTCAAGGAATGTTCATATTTTGAGTCTAATTTAATTAGAGCAAAAATTTCAGCATTTCTAGGGGAATAAAGAGAGTCTCATCTAGGCATCTATATATAAAGTCCCTTATCCTCAGAGCTGAAAAGTGGCTCTGGTACACTTAATACAAAATTTTTATTAATAAAATAAATAGCTATATAATCCTACTGAGATGAAATTTCCATCTGGAGGACTAACCAACTTTCTCTGTGTCCATAAAAGTCCTGGCTTCAGTTCTGTGTTGTATAACTTTGGGCAACTTATTTAACTTCTTTGAATTTGTGTTTTTTTCTTTTTTTTTTTTTGAGATGGAATCTTACTCTGTCACCCTGACTGGAGTGTAGTGGTGCGATCTCCGCTCACTGCAACCTCCACCTCCTGGGCTCAAGCAATTCTCGTGACTCAGCCTCCCGAGTAGCCGGGATTACAGGCACCTGCCACCATGCCCAGTTACTTTTTTTTAAATTTTATTTTTAGTAGAGAGAGGGTTTCACCATATTGGCCAGGCTGGTCTCGAACCCCTGACCTCAAATGATCCACCTGCCTTGGCCTCCCATAGTGCTGGGATTACAGACGTGAGTAACAGCACCCAGCCTTAGTTTCTTTATTAGTAAAATGGAGATATAAATATCTATCTCATAAGGTTGATTTAAGGATTGGTTGAGATGATATGCATACATATACCACAGTGCATGGCACATGGTGGACACTAAAAAATAAAGGTGGCTCCCATGCCCTTGAGAGGACATTTTCATAATAGTTATAATTCCACAAAGTTTAAATTTATTTACTTATTTTTAAAATGTTTTTGTAGAGATAGGATCTTGCTATGTTGCCCAGGCTGGTCTCAAACTCCTACCCTCAAACTCCTGCCTTAGCCTCCCAAAGTGGTGGAGATTACAGGCGTGAGCCACTGGATCCAGACTTCACAAAGTTTAATGTTGACATGTGAGGGACAAGCAAGCTACTCAAATGCTACACAATTTGGAGCAGGAGTTGCAAGATGTCTAATTTTATAAGGTACTTAATAACAGTACTTTATAATATTACAAGTAGGGCTTCCTCCTGAGATTCCCCTAGATACAATATAAGGCAAAATAATGGAGATATGTGATGAGTCTATTCCTTTGCCCAGGTCAAACAGCCCATGGATTTAAAGCTGACATGATAGTTCAGTGATGAGAATTATGCATATAAGGCCAGTGTTCTCCATTTCCATCGTGTCTCTCTTCTATGTTAAACTCAGCATTTCTCTCATTATTCTCATCTTTGGGCTATTTTTTAAAATGTAACAACAAGGCTTTTCCTTGTGAAAGACAACTACTTTCATAGATGAAGCACAAAACAGAGAATGAGCCCAAGAATTACATAGAAAAGGCTGCTATTAAAAAAAAAAATGGAGACAGAGTAAAGATGGCATTGGTTCCAGACCATTCCCAACAATTCTCCAGTGATTACTACAGCAGCAACAGGAGAATCCTCCTCCGACAGCCTGACTCGCTCTTAAACCTTTTAAAATTTCAAGAATTTTGTAGAATACTTCATGGGATCCTGACCCTTGGAAAAATATTTTCTTTGGCACTTTCTGTTGTATATTCAGGATGGAGACAATCAGAGGTTTCATTTCTTCTGCAGAAATTTCATTTTACTTCCTAAAGGGAAAGAAAAGGACAGTGAACTCTCAATTCATTTTTATTTATTGTACATTATTTGAGGCAATGGGTTAACGGGTCAGTCATTCAGAACAGCCCAAGAGTTAAGCTGACATCTCAAACTCAGTTGATGTGTTTAACCACCAAAACAAAAACAAAAACGAACCCCAAACCCCATGTGTCTAATTAATTGCAGAGGTCAAAAAGAATTCAGACATCATGTAATCCGGTGGTTTTCAACCTTGACTATAGGTTAAAATCACCTGGCTTCTCCCCAGAGATCTCCTGGAGCCCAGGGGAAAATTTTTTAAAGTTGTCTGGAGATTATAAAATGTAGTCAGAGCTGGGAACCACTGATCTAATCTAACTCCATAGTATAAAGATGAAATAACAGCCTAAGGCCTAATATGTCCATGGTCTGTCAACTAGTGAAGGACAGGGCCTAATTAGGGGGCATATATTTCAAAGACAAAATATAAATATCATAGAATATAGGTTATTCATTATTTTAGGCTAGCCACACCCCTGTTCTCTTATATCATACTAGATAATTAACTATTATTGAAAAATCATAAATGTGTTTATGAACTAGAAAATTAAAGACTTGTAAGAAATCCTCTTTTGCCTCAGAAGTCCCTCTAAACCAGGTGTTTTTAATCTGGAGTACCAAGGATAGACTTCATGGGGTACATGGGCAGCCTAAAATTATACGCAAAATTTATTTATATGCTGTAAATACATTTTTCTGGGAAAAGGACCACAGTTTTTATAAGATTCTCCAAGGAATGTGTCCTAGAAAAGATTAATAATCATGATATACAAACATATCATGAAATAAATAAACTTCTATCAGAGAGGTTCATCTCTGGGAAATGGCCCCACAGACCACTCTGATGAGGGATCCCAAATTTTGAGAAAATGCTTCTTTTCTCCAAAACACTTAGAAACTAGCATCATGGTTTATGGTCAGCGTATTTAAGGCTATATTACTGATTTGATTATAAAGCTTTTGTGATGAGGCCCACTTACCGCAAAGCTTTTTCGGCCACATTTATTTTTTATTTTTATTTATTTATTTTTTATTTATTAATTTTTTTTCTTCAGAGACATCTCACTCTGATGCGTCAAAATGTGGCATAACCAAAGATTTCTTACTGAGGCTTGCCAAACTCGCAGGCATCCGGGCAAATTACCCCCATCAGACTCACTCCCCGAATACATAGCTAGAAAGCGTAACAGGCATGTGCCAGGCATGGCCTCATTTATTGTTTTTTTTTTTTTTTTTAAAATGAGAGAGAGTTTTGCTCTTGTCGCCCAGGCTGGAGTGCAATGGTGTGATCTCTGCTCACTATAACCTCTGTCTCCTGGGTTCAAGCAATTCTCCTGCCTCAGCCTCCCAAGTAGCTGGCATTACAGGTGCCTGCCACTAAGCCAGGCTAATTTTTGTATTTTTAGTAGAGACAGGGTTTCACCATGTTGGACAGGCTAGCTAGTCTCGAACTCCTAACCTCAGGTGATCAACCTGCCTCAGCCTCCCAGAGTGCTGGGATTATAGGCATGAGCCACCATGCCAAGCCATGTCCAGCTAATTTTAAAATTTTGTGTAGAGATGGGGTCTCACTATGTTGCCCATGCTGGTCTCAAACTCCTGGCCTCAAGCAAACCTCCTTACTTGACCTCGCAAAGTGCTGGAATTACAGGCATGAGCCACTGCGCCTGGTCTTCAGCAACATTTATCTAACAAGAAAACACAGCAACTTACCAAGACTCCGCAAAATTCTATTCATCCCACTGGGCTCTGACTCAGGAATTGTTTCCAAATACTGGATGGCCCGGACCTCAAACAAACCTACAAGGAAAAACTCATGTTGGTGAAACTGTCTAACACTCCAGACTGGGAATTACATAAAACTCTGTGCTCATTACCAGTGTATTATTCCCAGGGCTATAACAATATTACAAAATAAACAATTCTCATAATAAACAACTCGGATTTCGAGTCCTTGTTGCTTTACAATACTTTTTATTCATAATATAGTAAAATCTTTCAAGGTATTCACTAAATAGAGAGGGAGAACTTAATAATGAAACCGACCTTTAACTCCACTTTTCCGGAGCTCTCGGTCCTGGATGAATCCTGCAAACATCTGAGTCTCCATGAAGAGATCCAGGAAGTGGCGTACACTTCGGGAGGTGTGGGACTTACGGAATGGTTCCCTTTGGAAAACACGCTCCCCACGCTCCGTGACAGTCATGTTCAAAGAATAATGTCCTACTAACTCCACAAAAAACCTGACAAATGCTTCGGACACCAGAGAGTTGAGTGTCACATCTGCTGCAACATGAAAAAAAAAAAGAAAAAAATCTCCTCAGTTATCTGTATCTGTAAACACTGGTTCTGGTTATGGAAGTCATGCCTAAGAAGTTATAGATCAAAGGACTGAGAATAAATCTAGGAGTGTTCATTCTTCACTTTCTTTCTCCATGACCTAGAAAAGGCTAATTGATTCTACCCTTACCTTCATTTTCTTTCCATACATACTCCTTCTACATCTTGCAAACTGGCTTGCACATCTGTTGATTTCATTGTAACTGCTCTTTCAAAGGCCACTGGTGAGAGCCAGCCAAATTTAATCTGCTCTTCTATTTTTATCTCCTTTAAGCTCCATGTTGCATTTGTGCTGACTACCTCCTCATTTCTTTTGTCCCCCACAACTCTATGCTCTTCTGATTTCCTGGTTCCCTTCCTGACTTGATGACAAAGCAGTTCTTTTTCTCTTGTCCTTTCTCTTCCTGAGCATGGTGCTCAGACACTCTTCTTCAACACCCCCTTCCTTAAAGGGCTAATTGGCACAGAGATAGAGCTGGCTATGATAATACTGTAATTCCAAACCTTAGTTTTCCAGCCCTGTTATCTCACCTTCTACATTTTCAGGCTACCTATGGGTGGTTATCATTTGGCTGTCCCATTAGCACATAAGTTCCATCTGTCTAAAGGTCACTATGTCAGGTTCTTTTTGGAACTTGGACTATGAATCAATTAAACAAACAATACATATCTAAAGCCAAATCCATTATATTTCCCCACCAAATCAGTTTCCCTCTCAATAGTCCCATTTTTTTAAATAAAGATTTTTTTTTTTTTCCCTAAAATACAGACAGGGTCTTGCTATGTTGCCCAGGCGCTGGTCTCAAACTCCTGGGCTCAAGCAATTCTCCCACCTCAGCATTCCAAAATGCTGGGATTACAGATGTGAGCCACCATGCCTCGGTGACACTGCCATTTCATACTACACTATAATTATTCCATAAAAATAGTGATTTGAGTGCTGAAGTTGCACTGTATTAAGTGCTTTTACAAACATAATAATCTATTATTATTTTTTTCTTTTACGGAGGAAACTGAGGTGCCAAATGATTAAATAAATTCTCCAGGGTCATCCCATCTAGTAAGTGAAGATGCTGGACTCACAAGTCAGGTGATTTTTAATCTCTATAATATACTACATTATATTGCCTTCCAGGTTCCAGGCTCAAACTTCAGATTCAGCTTACACTCCCTCTTTTTCTTCCATATCCAAATAGTCTTTCCCCCCCCAACCCTTCACACTGTCATTGCTCTTTTCCCAGGGATGCACTCAGGATGGGAATCAGGGACCTAAGTTTAGTCAGAGTTCTACCATAAAGCAGTTGTGTAATAGTGGGTGGCTCACTTTTCTCAGTTGGCCTGTCCACATCTGGGCAGCTAGCAGGGCTGACCAGGTGATTTCCAAGGTCTCTTTCTGAATTACACTTTGACTCTAATCTAGGGTTTTGCTATATTTTGTCCAACTCCCTTCCTTCTCATCTCTTTCCTTCTGCAGCTGAGAATCCGTGTCCATCACTGCATTTATCTTTTTCTCTTTTTTTAATTACTTTTTTTTTTGTAGAGATGGGGTCTTGCTATGTTGCTCAGGCTGGTATTGAACTTATCCTGCCTTGACCTCCCAAAGTGCTTGAGATCACAGGTATGAGCCACCACACCCAGCCCCAACACTGCATTTATCCTCAACACTTTTGCCTCACTGTTATGTCTTATTTTCTTTCTTTTAAAAATTATGTTTTTCTATAATTTCTTTATTCTTTCCCTTTTAATGTATATACTTTACATATTCTTTGATATGTATATTTTATAAGATCAACAATGAAATGAATAAATTCTCTACCACAAACAAAGCTTACAAACAGAACATCACTAGTATCTTTGAAGTTTCCTGTGTGACTCTCTCTAATGGCATTCTTCTCCTACTTTCCAATAGAGTGACCATGGAATTTTGTATTTATTATTCCCTTGCTCTGCATTATAGTTTCACCATACCCATATAAAACCCCAATAGCATATTATTAGGTTTTGTATGTCTTTGAACGGTATACAAAATGTTGTAGTCTTCTTCAATTTACTGTTTTATTCAATATACGTTTTTAAGATTCATTCTTAACTGGGTGCAGCTACAATGGCTCATGCCTGTAATCCCAACACTTAGGAGACTGAGGCAGGCAGCTCACCTGAGCCCAGGAGCTTAGGACCAGGTTGGGCAACATAGACTCCATCTCTACAAAAAATTTAAGAATTAGCTGAGCGTGGTGGCACAGGCCTGTGGTCCCAGCTACTCAGGAGGCTGAGGACAGAGGATTGCTTGAGCATAGGGGGTCAAGGCTGCAGTGGGCCATGATCACACCACTTGCACTCCAGCCTAGTCGACAAAATAAAACCTTATCTCAAAAAAAATTCATTCTTAAAGCTTTATTCTCCTGAAAATGGATATTCACATTGTTTTTAGTTTTTGCTATCACATATACTAGCACTATGAAAATTACTGAACTTGTTTCCCAGTGATCATGTACGAGAGATTCACTAGGGTATGTATCTACAAACTACATTGTTGGGCTGTAGGATATGTACGCCTTTAATTTTACTAGATAATGCCAACTTCAAAGTGGTTGAACTACTTGACACACTCTTACCAATACTTGATATTGTTAGACTTAATTTTTTTTTTTTTTGAGACAGGGTCTTGCTCTATTGCCCAGGCTAGAGTGCAGTGGCACCATCACAGCTCACTGCAGCCTCAAATTCCTGGGCTCAAGTGATCCTTCCACCCAAGCCTCCTGAGTAGCTGGGACTACAGGCACACATCAACACTCCTGGCTAATGTTTTAATTTTTTTTTGTAGAAACAGGGTCTTGCTGTGTTACACAGGCTGGTCTTGAACTCCCGGGCTCAAGTGATTCTCCCACCTTGACCTCCCAAAGTGTTAGGATTACAGGTATGAACCACAGTGCCTGGACAGATTTTTTAGTTTTTGTGAATATGGTGGGTATAAAAAATGGTATTGCACTGTGGCTTACATTTACACTTCCCTGAATGTAAATGATGTAGTGAGGCTGCATGTCTCTTCAATTACTTATGTGCTTATCATGTTTCTTCTTCTTTGAATGTTTGTTCCTATCTTTTCCTCATTTTTCTATTGGATTGTTTATCTTTTTCTTACTGATTTGCAGGTGTTTTTTAAAAAAATAAATTCTAGACACTATTCATTTGGTAGCTACATATGTTGAAGATGTCTTCACCTAGTCTGTAACTAGTTTTTAAAATCTCTTTTCCATGGTGTCCCTTGATGAAAAGAAAATTTAAAGATTTAACACAGTCAAATTAACCTATCTTCTCCTTTATGGTCTCTGCTCTTTGTGCCATGTTTTTAAGAACCCCACCACTCTGTTATTGACATAAAATATTTTCTTCTGTGCTTTCAAAAATATTTTCAAAAGCTTTGCTTTTAACATTTAAGTCTTTAAATTCACTGGAATTAATTTTCTGTATAGTATGAGATGTACATCCATATTCATTTCTTTTCATATAGAAGACCAATTGTTCTATTTATTATTATTATTTCTTTATTATTATTATTTTAGACAGGGTCTTACTCTCTCACCCAGGCAGGAGTGTAGTGGCACAATCTTGGCTCACTGCAACCTCCACCTCCCGGGTTCAAGTGATTCTCCTGCCTCAGCATACTGAGTAGCTGAGATTAAAGGTGTGCACCACCACACCTGGCTAATTTTTGTATTTTTAGTAGAGACGGGGTTTCACCATGTTGGCCAGGCTGGTCTCAAACTGCTGACCTCAAGTGATCTGCCCACCTCCGCCTCCCAAAGTGCTGGGATTACAGGTGCGAGCCACCACGCCCAGCCCAAGGATCATTAAATGATCCATCCTTTTTCCACTGATACACAACGCTGGCACTGACACAAATCAAGTTTCCTTATGCATACACACTCTGTATTCTTTCTGTTGCTCTATTTCTGCACCAAACCCAAACTATCTTAATTACTATCTTTATAATAAATTTTGATGTCTAGTAGTGCAAGCCTTCCAATCTTGTTCTTTTTTGAGTGCCTTGGCTATTCCTGGCCCTTTGTACATCCAATTAAGTTTTATGGTGGGCGTAATGGCTCACCCATGTAATCCCACGGCTTTGGGAGGCCGAGGTGGGTGAATTGCTTGAGCTCAGGAGTTCAAGATCAGCCTGGGCAACATCGTGAAACCCTGTCTCTACAAAAAACACAAAAAACTAGCCAGGTGTGATGGTGCACGCCTGTTGGCCCAGCTACATGGTGGGCTGAGGTGGGAGGATTGCTTGTGCTCAGGAAGTCAAAGCTGCAGTGAACCAAGATTGCACCATTGTACTCCAACCTGGGTGACAAAGCGAGACCCTGTCTCAAAATAAAATAAAATAATAAATAATAAATTTTACAATCAATCGGCTGAATGGAATTCTGATTCTCTCTTGAACCCTCTCCCATCTCACTTTCTTCCCCTCATTCCACTGAATCTGCTGTTATCAAAGTCTTCATATTAGCAAATCCACTGGTCAAATCTTAAGTCCTTGCCATACTTGGTCTCTTTGTAGCTGCAGGCATAACTGATTACTCTTCTTTTCATGAAGTATTCTATTTGCTCAACTTCTGCAATGTCACACTCCTGTTTGTTTTTTATTTTTCTTTTCACTTTTTGTAGAGATGAGGTCTCATTATGTTGCCTAGGCTAGTTTGGAATTCCTAGGTTGAAGCAATCCTCCTGCCTTGGCCTCCCAAAGTGCTGGGATTATAGGTGTGAGCCACTGTACCTGCCCACACTCCTGGCAGTTTACACACATACTTTCCTGGTTTTTCTCCTTTACTGGCTGCTCCTCTTAGTCTCCCTTGCTGGATAGTTCTCCTTCCAACCTCCAAGTGTTGGAAATCTAACCACGCCATTTAAAGCAACAGAGGGCTCAATCCTTAAACCTTTGTTATTTTCTAACAATACTCACTCTATAGGATCATCTCATCTGGTCCCACAGCTTTAAAACAGCAATTTCTAAATGTTTGCTTTTAGCCCAAATCTTTCTTCTAAAACATTTCCAGTTGGATGTCTGCTTAAGTATTAAACTTCTAATAGGTATCTCAAACTGTAACATCCAAAACTAAACTTTTTATTACTCCTCTAAATCTGCTTCTTCTAGGCCAGGTGTGGTGGCTCACAACTGTAATCCCAGTGCTTTGTGAGGCTAAGGCCGGAGGATTGCTTGAGACCAGGGGTTTAAAATCAACCTAGGCAACATAGTGAGACCCCGTCTCTACAAAAAATAAAAAGATTAGCTAGGTGTGGTGGTGCATGCCTGTAGTCCCAGTTGAGGCAAGAGAATTGCTTGAGCCCAGGAGGTTGAGGCTGTGGTGAGCTATAACTGCATCACTGCACTCCAGCCTGGGTGACACAGCAAGAAACAAAAAACAAAAAAGGAAAAAACCCAAAACAAACAAAAGAGCCCTGCTCCTTCCTTAATATTCCCTGTCAGTACATAGCCTTAGTTTTCTCATCTGTAAAATGAGGATTAAATAATGATACCTGCTTCATAAAGATAAAACAAAATGTATATTAAGTGTTTAGCATAATGCCTGATATAGTGTAAGCACCCAATAAATATTATTTGCCCATTTATTTAACAAGTATTGAGTACCTACTTACTGAATACTGTTTAAAGTACTGGAGATAGAGAACAAAATAAAGCCACTGTTCTCACAGAACTTATGCTGTAGCATATGAAATAGTGCTAAGAGCCTTGAAGAAAATTAAAGCAAGGGGAAGAGGATAAGGAGCACTAGGGGAATGGGTACAATTTAAAATACGACAGTCAGGAAAGGCCTCAGGGAGAAGGTGACGTGAGCATGGACCTACAGGAAGAAAGGGCAGGAGTCATGTGGATATCTGCGGGAATAGCATTCTATAAATGTAACTGAGCAAGTGCAAAGGTCCTGAAATAGAAGAGGACTTGGCATATTGAGGATAAGCAAGGAAGCTGATTATAAGATTTTCAAGGCGCAGGCAATCTAATGCTACTTTGGTATATCCTTTAACATAGTGCTAGGCATTCGGTAAATATTTACTACCTTAAACCTTAAGTCCTTGGCTCACTTGATACCTTGTGAAAAATTCTGCTCCTGAGTCAAGATTTCATTTCTTTCTTTCAAAATCTGCATCAGGGCAGCTTGAAGTTTTGGTGGTAGAATTTCATCCTCATCAGATACCTTAAGAAAAAAAAATGGAGATTTTTCTTTGTATGAGATTTGAGGGATTAAGTCTCAAATATACCCTAGTTATTTCTCCAAAATTCCACAAATGACTTTATATGTCTTGGCTAAAGAGTTAGTCTGAAGTCTCCTTCCCTACATGAAGAATCTCTCATGTTTATGGTGTATATATTTTAACTATATTAAAAAAATAAATAATATACTTTATAAAATTTTCTGGCACTTTTCCACCAGATCTCTCTCATCTACAAGTCTTCTATTATATTACGAAGATCATGCACAAATAAATTGTATTTCAAACGTGATGAGCTAATCAATTCTGAAAATGTCCTGGGAAACACTCTTCTTTTCACCCTGTGTTTCAGAGCTTACACTCTGACTACAGGTTATATCCGGAGGGCTGATCTAAGAAGGCTTTATGAACTCTTCCTTTCTACTTCAATATTAAGAATAAATGATCACTTCATTTTTGCTCCTACTGTACCTTGTACAAATTTCTATTATACAATTTCTAAAACTTTATGTATGTGTCTGTTTCTCCGCATTAGACTGTAAGACGTGAGGGTTCAAACTGTGTCTTACTCATTTTTACATTCTAACAGAGTATGTAGAAACAATCAGTGCTTAATAAATGCCTTTAAAATGTAATTAAATTAGAGGCTTATGTGTCGACCCACCTGGAGTTGAAGGGTGGTTTTACCTCTTTTGAGAATGACACATTTATGTTTCCTCCTTCCTTTGGGATAGACAGCTATAAACTGAAGCCAAATTTTTCAAGTCGATCTTGCTTGACTGGCCATGGTGTCAACTCAAGTATGTATAAGAACTAAAAGTTTTGCCTGAGTCATATTCTCTAAGTACTTTCACATATTGTCTGTCCGATTATCTACAGTAGACATTTATCCTAAAACATTAGTAATTACCTCCTTTGGCACTCACCTCCTGTAAGAACTTGTCTGCACAGAGATCAACTATCAGCACCTGTGAAATAAAGGAGCCAGGCAAGTTCAACCAGAGACATTCACAGACAAATATAGGCAATGAGAATAGTTTTAAACAAAATTTACTCAAAGTTTTAGCCCATTTAAAAGTTAGTCAATCGACACAAGAAATAAATTGCAAATGAAAGAATGATGACGTGCATACCTATAGATTAAAAGAGACTAAAAACGTATCAACTAAATACGACGTGTGGGGCCAGGCACGATGGCTCACACCTGTAATCCCAGAACTTTGGAAAGTCGAGGCAGGAGGATCTCTTCAGTCCAGGAGTTGGAGACCAGCCCTGGCAACACAGTGAGACCCTGTCTATACACAAAATTTAAAAATTAGCTGGGCGTGTGGTACACACCTGTAGTCCCAGCTACTCGGGAGGCTGATCTGAGAGGATCACATGAGTCTGGGAGGTCAAGGCTGCATTGATTGTGATTGCGCCAATGCATTCCAGCCTGGGTGACAGAGTGAGACCCTGTCTCTAAATAAATAAATGAATAAATAAGTACAATGTGTGGACTTCATTTTGAACCTGATTTAAACAAATTATTAAAAGTTTATGAGACAACTGGAGATTTAAACACTGGATTTTGCTGATATCAAGGAATTGTTGGATATTTTAGGTGTGATAATGGTATTGAGGTTATGTTTAAATATGCCCTTATGTTATAGAGGTTCACACTGTAATATTTAGAGATGAAATTGTGTCAGGATATCCTTCAAAATATTATGGGAAAGAGGAATGGGTAAGGGTAAAGACTGGCCATTACTTGATAAGTACTGAAGTGGGGTGACTGGTACACAAGGATTCATTTCACTCTTCTGTTTACTTTTACATATGTTTAAAGTTTCCAAAATAAAAGTGTTTTTTTTTTTTTTTTTTTTTAAGAAGGACAAGGCAGCGGAGTAACAGGGAGCAGTCTTTTCAGTAAGTGGTATCGGCACAGATGGTACCATATAAAAACAAATGAAACAACCCCTACTTCACATTATACACACAAAAAATCAAGTTCCAGGAGGATTCATAATCAAAAGTTAAAGGCAAAATAATGAAAGGCCCAAGAGATAATATAGAAGGATATTTTCATGAGGTTAATATAAAGTAACTTAAGCAGCTCACTAAAAACACCATGTATAAAGAGAAAGACTGATAATTTTAAATTATTTTAAAATTCATTTTAAAATAATGTGAATTATTTAAATTCACATTAAAATTAAGAATTTCTGTGCATTAAAAAAACATCATTTTTGAAAATGAAAAGGCAAGCCACAGACAAAGGGGCCAGTATCCAGAATATAAAAAGACATCTTAACGCCAGGCGCAGTGGCTCATGCCTGTAATCCCAGCACTTTGGGAGGCTGAGGTGGGCGGATCACCTGAGGTCAGGAGTTCAAGACCAGCCTGGCCAACATGGTGAAACCCTGTCTCTACTAAAAATACAAAAATTAGCCAGGCGTGGTGGCTACTCAGGNACAGACAAAGGGGCCAGGATCCAGAATATAAAAGACATCTTAACGCCAGGCGCAGTGGCTCATGCCTGTAATCCCAGCACTTTGGGAGGCTGAGGTGGGCGGATCACCTGAGGTCAGGAGTTCAAGAGCAGCCTGGCCAACATGCTGAAACCCTGTCTCTACTAAAAATACAAAAATTAGCCAGGCGTGGTGGCTACTCAGGAGGCTGAGGCAGGAGAATCGCTTGAATCCAGGAGGCAGAGGTTGCAGTGAGCTGAGATCGCGCCATTGCACTCCAGCCTGGGAGACAAGAGCGAGACTTCATTTCAAAAAGAAAAGAAAAGAAAAAGAAAACATCTTAAACAATAAGAGAGTAGGGGCTGGGTGTGGTGGCTCACACCTGTAATCCCAGCACTTTGGGAGGCCGAAGAGGGCAGATCACTTGAGGACAGGAGTTTGAGACCAGCCTGGCCAACACGGTGAAACCCCGTTTCTACTAAAAATACAAAAAATTAGTTGGGCATAGTGGCGTGCACCTATAGTCCCAGCTACTTGGGAGGCTGAGACACGATAATTGCTTGAACCTGGGAGGCGGAAGTCGCAGCAAGCTGAGATCACGCCACTGCACTCCAGCCTGGGCAACAGAGTGAGACTCCATCTCAAAAACAAAACAAAACAAAAACAAAACCAAAAACAAAACAAGAGAGTAAACAATGTAGTGGAAAGAGACAAAGATTTTTATAAAAGATGATATTCAAGAGACCAATAAATAGAAGGATGCTTAACCTCAACAGGAATCAAATTAAATTAAATTTGTGCAAATTAAACCACAATGTGAATAACACTACGCACGCACCAGATAGGCTACATTATACAACTGATGACAGTGATGGTGAAGACGTGGAGCAACAGGAATTCTCATACGCTGTTGAAGGGAATTTAAATTGGCACAACTACTTTGGAAAACAATTTAACTTTATTTATTAAAGTTGGAGATATGTTTACCCTATGACTCAGCAATTCAATTTCCAAGTATATACCCATTGAACTACGTGTGTATGCACTGGGAGTCATGTATATTTATAGCAACATTATTTATAACAACCTCAAACTGGAAACAACTCAAATGTTCAATTGTAGAATGGATAAGAAAATTGTGGTACATTCACACAATGGAATCCTATATACAATTAGAATGATCAAACTATTGTTGACCTCATCAACATAGATCAATCTTACAGATATAATATTGAGCAGAGGAAGCCAGGCAAAAATATATATACCATATGAATCTATTTATATCAAGTTTAAAACCAGACAAAGCTGGATTACATTGCTTAGGGAGGAATGCCTAGGGGTTAAACGATAAAGAAAAACAAGTCAATGAATACCATAAAAGTCAAGATAATGATTACCTTTGGTGGGGGATGGGGATGGGGATGGAAACAGAGATTAGAAAGAGGCATGAGGGGCACTTCTAGGGGGTTGGCACTGATTCCATTGTGGTAATATTTCCATTCCATTCTAATGCTGGTTATGTATCTGTACATTTTGCTTTAACCACGTATCTATATTGTGTTTTATTTGAAATAAAGTTTTTTGGGGTTTTGTTTTGAGACAGCGTCTCCCTCTGTCGCCCAGGCTGGAGCACAGTGGCATGATCTCAGCTCACTGCAACCTCTGCCTCCTGGGTTCAGGCAATTCTGCCTCAGCCTCTCAAGTTGCTGGGATTACAGGCATGTGCCACCACACCTGGCTAATCTTTGTCTTTTTAGTAGGGATGGGGTTTTACCATGTTGGCCAGGCTGGTTTCAAACTCCTTGACTTCAAGTGATCCACCTGCCTCAGCCTCCCAAAGTGCTGGGATTACAGGCATGAGCCACCATGCCAGGCCATGAAATAATTTTTAAAGTTAATCCAGAGTACTGTACCCTTCAGAATAACACAAGAATGAGCCCAAGGTTACTACTGTAAATAAGATACAGGTTTGAATTTATGTGTACTATCAAATTTTCCCATCTTAATACTAGAAATATTATAAACAGTAATATTATAATACAATAGAAATATTATAAATAGCATAAAGTAGTAATAATAACTATATTAATTAATAACAATTCCACCACTCTTAAGATCACTTATTTTTACTTCTCAATGCTCCAATATTAGGTTCCATTCTTCCATCTCACCTCTTCAATGGGTAGGTCCTGGAGCTGTGGTAAGCAGCAAGACAGGATTCCAATAAGGAATGGAGTAGGTGAGCAGACAATGTCAATCATAGATGCTGGCAGGACTGGGATGTAGGTATGCTGCCAGGTGAACGGATACAGTGTAGCTACCACAGCATGGCCACATTTTGACAGGGTGCTAGCCAGAGGAGAAAACAAATGGTGTCATATATAGAGCAACATAAGGAGGACATTTCAGTTATGTTAAAGAATTAAAAATTGATGCTGGTTAGTGATCATAGATTAAAAACTATGTGAACAGTCATTAATTTTTTAACATTTTAGTTAAAATTTAAACTTAATTTACTGAAAATGTTCAATCTCAATCCAGCTCATCTCCACAATTTCTCATGCAAAAAATTAGTGTACTTAGAAAAGTATTACCAACTTTTGACAATAGGGTAAGCAAAATGCATTTAAAAGGGAAATTTATTATAACCCAAAAAAGTCATTTGTATAGCCTAATGCAAGTGGCTTTTTGTTGATTTACCATTTGAAATTATCCATGCCACTATATACTACTAGATAATTGAAAGACTGATCCTACATTTTAAAAATATGCCCAAATTTTTGTTCTCACTCATAGGTGGGAATTGAACAATGAGAATACTTGGGCACAGGGTGGGGAACATCACACACCGGGGCCTGTTGTGGGGTGGGGAGAGGGAGGGAGGGATAGCATTAGGAGAAATACCTAATGTAAATGACAAATTAATGGGTGCAGCACACCAACATGCATACGTATGTAACAAACCTGCCTGTTGTGCACATGTACCCTAGAACTTAAACTATAATAATAAAAAAAACTCCAATTTTAAAATTTGGAACAAATAAAACACCAGTGTGAAGTAACATATTTCACTTCTTACCTTAGGCTGTCAGCAACAAAGATTACCCTACGCTCCAAAAGGAGCGAGGCACAGACGCGGATGAGATGACATACACTCAGGCACTTAAAGAGACATTCAAAATCAACATGTTCCAATCGGGAATCTAGTGGTCGGCAGAGTTCAATGGACTGAAATGCAAGAAGTTGAATCAGGTGAGCTAATATTGGAAAACAATCCCTAGTGCCAACGCTATGGATCCTGTTATTCTTACATAAGTTAAATTCAAGAAGGGTCTGCTACACAGGATCTGTGAAGCTTCCTATACTAATGCCAGGACCCAACAGCTTATTTTTGTTCTGTAAATCAAGATCCTTTATTCCTTCTGACAACAGTACATACAGTCTTCATTTATCACATTGAAATTGTCATTACAAAGGGACTCAGTCTATGTATGGTAGAAAATCTCTGGGTCCTGGGTCTAGGAAGAACTATGTTACAGATCAGCTGGATATTTCTCCATTGCTTTTACAGTTTATGGAAAAGGGAAATCTATCCCCTTGGGCTCTGGAAACTGCCTACTAGTATAAGTCCTGCTTTTTAATGGCTATCAAATCTTTTCAAAATGAGCTAACTTACCTCATCTCCAGCCCCAGGGAGGTAACTCTTAACTGTGATGGTGCGTCCAGGAGCTGGGAAAGGAGCTTCTATGACACTTCGCATGAATGGGTAAACAAGGGCTGGAGACATTTCTCTTCTCTTCTCTACTTCATCCAGAATCTATACATGCAAAGCGTTACTTTGTTATGGACTAAGTTAAAAAACATAAAAGAATGCTATTACAGGAACTGCCCAATCTGGTGTACAAACTTTAAAATAACCTAAATATAATTTAAGGCAGATAAGCTTCTGCAATCAATAAAAGTTAAATAAGCATCATATCTCTTGGGAGGTATCATTATACCCTGAAGAAAAGTTACTAACATAAATCAACATATTTTTAAAGGAGAAGCCCCTTTTTGGCTCACTAAGGGAGGGACAAGGAAGGTGACAGTAACAACAATATCCTGCAATTTGGTCTAAGAAAGACGCAAGACAAGATAAGCTTTGGACTATGTTCTCCCTTAAGCTGAAAGTTCTAGCAAACCAAAATGAAGATGATATAGCAACAGCAAATGGATTAGAGATGTGAGTTTAAGCCTTCAGGCATGTGGTTCCTAGTTTACTAATAGGGAACCTTTCTGAAGTAGTATGTTAAAGTCTATGCCACTTAACATTGCGAGCTCAAAAGGACACCATTTTCATACAGCTCATTCTCCACTCACCTTTGAAAAAAGATTGAAGCAGCCTAGGCGACTAACCATGCAGTATACCTCAGGGAGTCGCTTTCCTTTGCCTTCTGGCTAAAAGATAAAAACAACAACAACAACAAAATCAAGCAGTGTAAGTTTTTATTAATATTGATTTGGACTACTAATTATCTTTTACTACTCTTTAGTACAGAGCAGTAACCAAGGCTCACATCTTCAGTGAACACTAAAAGATGTGAAAAGTGCTAAAAATGATAGCATGATTTATTCTAGGTTTAGTGAAGCCATCTAAGCAAGAAAAAAGTCCTAATATGGTTGATGAGTAACTCAGAGCTCCTTCGAGTAGCTCATTGTACTCTATTCCAAATGTATCCAGATGAGATTCAGCCACTATGTCATCAGTTACTTTCTCTATTATAAACAAATAAAATAAATCCATACCCCTTCTCTTCTAAAACACTCCGTGGCTAACCCCCACCTTGCTCTTGCTGTTTAATGCTAATACAGCTTCCTTAATACACAGGTAATTGAGCATCCCTCAAACTCATCTAGAGATAGTGCTTCTGAAATTCCTACTCTGACTCAATTGTTCCTTGACCAACCCTGTCTTGGTAAGTAACACAAATCTGATACTTACCAAGAGCTTCTTACAGTAACCAAACCACCGGCTTCCATCTTCACCAGTCAAGACAAAGGAGAATGTTTCACTGAAAAAAGAGCCAATAGTTAGTTTAGGATCCAAACAACCACTTATGGCATTCTCCATGGAACAAACAATTGAAAACTAGAATCCAACAGTAGTCATTTTGTGATCTAAAAGAAGGCATAATATTACATTCATTGCAAGTCACATTCCTCCTAAGGAATGAATGCCCAGGCCTTAAGAATATCTTGCCTTGTACTGGAGTGAGAGAATAGGTATGGGATAAGCTGTTGATGTTCGTTCCTTTTGTTTTCTTATTCATCCACTCTAGGTATTAATCAGGCTTATTTTCATTTAAATTTTATTTTTATTTTTTAAGACAGTCTCACTCTGTTGCCCAGGCTGGAGTGCAGTGGTGCAAACAGAGCTCACTGTAGCCTTGACCACCTGAGGCTCAAGTGATCCTCCCACCTCAGCCTCCCAAGTAGCTGGAACTACGTATGTGTGCCACCATGCCCTGCTAATCTTTTAATTTTGTATAGAGATAAGGTCTCACGATCTTGCCAGGGCTGGTCTCAAACACCTGGGTTCAAATAATCCTTCTGCCTCGGCCTCCCAAAGTGCTAGGATTATAGACATGAGCCACTGCGACTGGCCTTATTTTCCTTTTGTTGAATCCTCAATTTAGTCAAACAGGTAAGCTACAAAGACTTTTGATATGTCATTTCTCAGTTCCAAATTCTTCTCTTTAGTTCTGAGAGGCTGTATAGAGCAGTGACAGGCAAAGGATTATATCCTTAATATACAAAAATTATTAGGAAAATATCAACTCCTCATTAGAAACATGGGCAAAAGAAATGCGTTAATAATTTACAAAATGAAAACCTAAATATGCCGAAGAAAGAAACTCAGACTCAATAATCAAATAAGTCCCCCCGTTTTTTTTTTCTGAGACAGAGTATCACTCTGTCACCCAGGCTGAAGTACAGTGGCGCCATCTCCGCTCACTAGAACCTCTACCTCCCGGGTTCAAGCATTCTCCCGCTTCAGCCTCCCGAGTAGCTGGGACTACAGGCACGTGCCACCACACCCAGCTAATTTTTTATTTTTAGTAGAGACAGGATTTCACCATGTTGGCCAGGCTGGTCTTGAACTCCTGACCTCAAGTGATCCTCCCGCCTTGGCCTCCCAAAGTGCTAGGATTACAGGCGTAAGCCACAGCACCCGGCAAAGTCCAATTTTTTTTTTAAGAGACTGGGTCTCACTGAACACAACTTAATTTTCTGAAGACATATTTATTATCTTCCTTCCTTCCTTCCTTCCTCCCTCCCTCCCTCCATTCCTTTTTTTTTGGACAGAGTCTTGCTCTGTTGCCCAGGCTGGAGTACTATGGCATAATCATAACTCACTGCAACCTTGAACTCCTGGGCTCAAGTGGTCCTCCTGCCTCAGTCTCCTGAGTAACAACTGCACACCACCATGTCTGTCTAGCTTTTTGGTATTTTCTGTAGAGACAAGGACTTGCTATGCTGCCCAGGATGGTCTCAAACCTGGCCTCAAGTGACCCTCTCACCTTAGCCTCCCAAAGTGCTAGGATTACAGGTGTGAACCACTGCACCTGGCCTAAATCCAAACTTGAACAATATATACATATCTGTATTTGGCTAAAAATAAAGATTGGAAGGGAATATGACAAAATATTTACAGTGATTACCTTTGAGTAACCAGATTGCCAGTGATCTGTAATTTCTGCTTTTTACTTACTCTTCTGTATTTCCCAAATACTCTAGAATAAACATATATAACTCGTTGTGGGGGAAAGCCAGCCACAGAGCAGCCAGGTCAATATGAAAGGCGCTGTTTATAAAGGTAGCAGTGCAACTGACAACACAAGAGCATCAACAGTGATGGCTGAGAGATGAGAGTGTCAATCAGGCTAAACTGCTTATGAGAGACAGTGGCTTAGTCCGGAGGCAATGCGAAGTTGAAGTGCAGAGCTATTTAAGCAACGGCTGAGGCTGTTATCCAGAAGGTCATTACCATGTGATATGGTTCAACAAATCAAGCTTTTCAAACTAAATGGCATCAGCAATAATTACAGTTTTGAACAAAGCAGGCATCTATTAATATTTACAAGCAGAATTCAGAAATTGTGATAGTTCATTAAAAATAGTAATTTCCTCTAGATACCTGGAAGAAATTCTTTAACACTTCCTTTCTTAATATACTACACTTCCCAAACTGGAGCCTCCCTTTGTACAGGTTCCACAGGGGAACATAAAAGCTGGGCTGTGGATTCTTCTGTTAATTTGAAGGAGAAAGAAAATGAAGATGAAGACATTGCTCTGTTTTATCTCTGTTTCTAGGTTGAGTCTCAAAATCCAAGTCTTTTTTCCTTTCTGTACACTTGGGAGCATTTTTGATTGCACGTAAAATAGAACTTTTGTTGTTGTTGTTGTTGTTGAACTGGCAAGCTTGAAGTGACTCTCAAATTTGTTTTCCTTTTGACACTGAAATTATTCCATGTTTTTCTTTTTTTAAGCCCCACATAGGAAATGTTCTAATTCTGCTTCTTCCTTTCCTCCCACCACATCCTTGACTTGCCACAGTATTCACATAGCTTCACTAATGGCTCTACTCATTTCTCAAATACTCTGATTTATTTTTTCAGTTCTAATGAATATAAATTAGATAAATTAGCCCATTTACCTCTTGAGTTCTGAGGTTGGCATCCAGTCCTTTGAATCAGGAAAACAAAATTTTGGGATAACTTTAAGCCTCTCTTCCGTGTCTTTGGACTGCTTATAGCCATGATCGTCCTGAAAAAGATAACACCCTCAAATACCCTCAAAATAGGTGACTTAAATTATACTATGTAAGTGGGGAATAGAAATAAAAAACCCAGTCTCATCTCAGGAAAAAAGGTCTCTGATAAGCCTGGGCAGTTACTGATAAGCCTCAGCATGGTTTTGTACTGCTTAACAAAATTAAAAAGTCAATTCTGGAAATCACTGGAGGTGAACTGAGAACAGCGTTACTGAGAACAAAGAATCCTATTTTTACTGAGAAATGGTACCTGTGGATATCTCAGCATCTACTGTAAGAGAGATTAGTGAAAAGTTTCCTATCAAGAGGAAATATCTTAATTCAGGATTGACAAACTAATGGGAACCCAGTATCTTTATGAACCGAGGAACATAAGATAAAAATTCATTCTTCAATATACTGAGAACAAAAACCTAGTCACCTCAAGACACTGTCCAATCAACAATCAAAGAAGCTTTGAAATGGTAGATGAATATTATTTAGAAAAGATACGGCCAGATGCACTGGCTCATGCCTGTAATTTCAGCACCTTGGGAGCCCAAGGTGGACATATCACTTGAGCCCAGGAGTTGGAGACCAGCCTGGGCAACATGGTGAAACCCCATCTCTACAAAAAATACAAAAGTTAGCTGGGTGTAGTGGCACATGCCTGTAGTCCCAGCTACTCAGCAGGCTGAGAAGTGGGAGGATCTCTTGAGCCTAGGAGGATGAGGCTGCAGTGAGCAGTGATTGCTTCATTGCACTCCAGCCTGAGTGACAGAGAGAAACCTGCCTCGAAAAAAGAAAAAATAGGCCGGGTGCGGTGGCTCAAGCCTGTAATCCCAGCACTTTGGGAGACCGAGACAGGCGGATCACGAGTCAGGAGATTGAGACCATCCTGGCTAACACAGTGAAACCCCGTCTCTACTAAAAAAATACAAAAAACTAGCCGGGCGTGGCGGTGGGTGCCTGTAGTCCCGGCTACTCGGGAGGCTGAGGCAGGAGGAGAATGGCGTAAACCCGGGAGGCGGAGCTTGCAGTGAGCTGAGATCTGGCCACTGCACTCCAGCCTGGGCGACAGAGTGAGACTCCGTCTCAAAAAAAAAAAAAAAGAAAAAATGAGAGATACTATTTTGAGAATCCATCCCATATATAATCATTTCCTTTAGCATAGAATCTTTGCTACCTAATTGCTGGTTTGCAACTTCTTGTAAAAGTTTAGCATAGAAGACCCTTTTGCATAAATCTGGTACTGTACCTATGTGACAGTCTAAATTTCAGTAAACTAGACATTTAGAAATTAGTATGACCTGTCCTCTATAAAAACAAGCCCTTAAGTCTAATTACCATATTGCCTTCAGATAACTAGTAAAAATCACCTCCCCTTTAATTTCTTTTTTGTTGTTGTTGAGAAGGAGGTCTTGCTATGTTGCCCAGGCTGGTCTCAAACTCCTGTGCTCCAGTGATCCTCCCGTTTCAGCTGGTCAACTAGCTGGGATTATAAGCATGTGCCACTGTGCATGGCCCCTTTAATTTCTTAAAAAAACCAAACTATGTAGCCATTCTGGGTCACTTAACAGTGCTGTGACATTGTACTTTCAGGCTACATTGAGAAATTTTATGAGAAATTAAACTTACTGATTATTTACTGTAGGGATATTTTTGAGGACCTTTTGAAAATGAGAATCCATGCAGGAAATGTCTCTTAGATTCCAGTACAGTTGTACTTCACCAGCTTTTTTAGTGAAACATGTAACTCAGGGTTATAAACCCAAAAGTCCTAAAGTGGCCAAGCAGGTAACTGAAATGAGAGAAGTGGTCCAAGTAATGAGCAGGAGAGTGAGTAAATGTCCCTATTAAAGGGATCACTCCTTACTAAGGAAAACTACATAATTCAGACAGCATAATGCAACATGAAAATGTGGAGCTTCTTGTCCAAAAAGCAGAAAAAATTAAACATAAAACATCTTTTCTTCCGTGGCCTCTGTAATGGAGTTTTTATTTGCTATTTAACATCACACTCCCTTAGGCATGAGGATCCTGGGGGATGAGTGTAGACTCTCACAGACACCCAAGTGCTGCAGTCTGCAATCTGGTACACAAGGGGCCCACGAGATACTGGGTTTCCTCTCCGGGTAGCTGCAGAATTGAGACTCTGTGTTTCGACTGGGGGTTGGGAAGTTAAGCCAGGCATCTCCGCTTCCCATGGGGGCCAACATTCCAACCCACAGCAGTTGAGCAACCCCCAAAAAGTCACCCATGAGTGGCACCACCAGCCCAGGCCAGGGAAAGCTTCCCCATGCCTTGCCTGGAGATGCTGCAGAGCAATGCTGGCCTGATCCTAACCCTCCCAATGCCTGTGCCCAGCAGGGGGGAGTAGGTGGCAGTAGTCACTGAGTAGAAGTGGAAAGGGCACATGCTAGGTAGGACCCAGGGAATCAGGCAGTGGAGAACAGGACAAGAGAACTCATCCTAGGGAAGCAGCAGAAGGTAACAACATGCATGAACTCAGGCTTTAAGACCTTGGCACATGCCCAATTTTCCTATCAGACTTCATTTACAAACACAAATTCAAAGCTAAAATTATTTAGCATTTCAAGATGGTGACTGCAGATCGTTAGACCCTACATGCAGGGCCCTTCTGAGTGAGGGCCTTATGTAACTACACTGGTCACCTGCTCTGAAGTCCTGCTCCTTATTAAGCTTCAACCCATTCCTGACACTTAGGAATGCAGGCTGTGTTGGCATTCTTTCCAGTTTCTCAGGAAAAGGCAGAAATACCGATTTGTATGTGAAATTTGATTGTTAAATGTTGGCAACAAAAATTATTGTTGTTACTTTTACACAAACACTATGCAAAGCAAAAGAAACCCAACCATGTCTCTGGGCTTAACTGGTTCACAGGCTCAATAAGCTCTGTGAACCAGAGACTAAGATCTTTTTCAGTAGTACTCCCATCATCTAATCCTGGCAAATATTAGGTATTTTAAAAATATTTGAATGAATGAATGATTTTATTTTAAAAAAGGTAGAGAAATCAAATATTATTGTTAATAATAATGGTTACCAAAAATTAACACCTACCATTTATCGAGTACATACTATGTGCCAGGGATGGCATTAAGCACTTTATATACATTATCTCACTAAATCCTTACTAGTAATGGATAACATCATATTGAGCTTACTATATGCCAGACACTGTTCTAAGTGCCTTATATAAATTAGCTTATTTAATCCTCACTATGATTCAGAGGGGTAGATACTATTGTGATTACCCCCATTCTACAAATTAAACAACTAAGACACAATATGGTGGCTCACGCCTGTAATCCCAGCACTTTGGGAGGCCGATGCGGGCAGATCACTTGAGGTCAGGAGTTCGAGATCACTCTGGCCAACATGGTGAAATCCTGTCTCTCCTAAAAATATAAAAATTAGCTGGGCGTGGTGGCACATGCTTGTAGTCCCAGCTACTCAGGAGGCTTGAACCTGGGAGGTGGAGGTTGCAGGGTTGCAGTGAGCCGACACTGCACCACTGCACTCCAGCCTGGGCAACAAAGCGAGACTCTGTCTCAAAAAAAAAAGAGAGAGAAAGAAAAGTAACTTCTTAAAGTCACAGAACTAATAAGTGGGAAACGCAGAGCTTTTGCACAGAGTACATGCTCTAAACCACTACCCTATTCTGTCACATTTATTATTCCCCTCCTTAAGGATGAGAAAACTAAGGTTTTGTAACTTGTTAAAGATTATTAAATGGCAGAGCCAAAAATTTAAAAAACTAGGAAAATGAGCTATTTTGTTTTGCTTTGTTTCGCTGGGTTGCAGCTCATGCCTAACATAAGATGTTTTCAGAGCCACCAGATCCTACCACAAGTATTGGTAAAAACTGGCTGAGATAACAAAAACCAAGAGGACAGGAAATAAATGCACACAGAGACACAGGAACATTCCTGAATGCCTCTTGGCCTCCTTGTACCTACCTTGCCAGGGAATTGTTGTATGACCTGGGGAATATAGCTTATTCCTGATGGTTTCTTCTGTAGAGACACCACCACAAAAAGTTCAAACAGCTGCTGCTCCTGTAATTCAATAAGATCCCGCTCCAAGGTCTGGTAGTGAGGATTCCTCTTGGAAGACTGTTGCAGTTGTGCTAAGCGTTTATGGCGATCTGTAATGAAATCATGGAGCAATGTTTTCTCTCTGTAGCCCTACCTTCCTTGCAGCACCAGAGGTCATGACCCACACAGGATTAATCTTCACACAGTCACTGCGGAATGAATGCTGAATAACCAGTATCTGCCACATAGACATATCTGTTAGGGCTGTGACATACTAGGGGGAATAACTGCAGACCCTCACAAGTGCGCAGGGTCCTCACTCCACTTCTGGACAGCAATGGGACTAACATTCCATGTACCAACCAATACTTATGTATGTCCCAACAAATAATCTATGCTATCCCATCTTTCATGGCATCACACCAGGACACATGGAAAATGTCACGAAAAAGTGCTAGACTGACAACAGATGCTACTGCTGGGAATGCCATTAAATCACACGGTGCCAGGTGGCAGGGGGCAGGGGGCAGACATTTGATAAAATAACTGAGTCCTAAGTACAGAAAGGGGTGAGTTTGATAAATTAAAACAAAAATTATCCTCACATTGAAGAAACTGTCCAGTTCCCTTCCCTCCTTGCCGTATATTACTAACAATGAATATATGCTTGTATCAGTAAATGGTGCTAGACGCAAGAGAAAAATATTAAGTGGAAGAAGATATCCATCAGCAGACTTTCTCAAAAGAATAAAATTATGGAAGCATACTATTTAAACAGTCATAGCAGTATCAATCAAAACTGGATAGCACCTATCCTCTATTTTCATTTATCTCTAAATTTTGAGCAATCTAGGGTGGTCCCCACGGAAGGAAACTGTGGACTTGCAGAATAGTCTACATGTCCCAGTGATTTGCTTATGTGTCATTCTGAGCCACTGATAGACTCAACCTCTAATTGTCTTTCCTTTCTTTTTGATATAATGCATTCTGTCCCAAAAGAAGTTATACTATAGATCAAAATATTAAGAACATTTTAAAAAAATGCATCCGGGAATGGCTCCCCAGAATAATCCAGTACATTCAGTGCTCTAGGCAAAACTTTACTTACGTCAAAGGGCTGAGTTCAAGTCAAGAAAACTTTAGGTCCTGTTTCTCAGTAGTAACAGCCCTAAATTAGTCATCTTTACATATCTAGACTGAACCTGATGATTATTAAATTTCACCTTCAGTCAGGCTACAGAATCAAACACCTGAAGCAATTCAGGCCGGTGGAGGGAGCACAAGACTATATTAATCATAAAATTAGGGTGTCAGATTGGAAGTGGAACTGCCCTGTACTCAGCTTTGATAATGTATGTCTTCTACTTTTTACACGGCTTAGTATGTCCGTCACTGAAATATGAAGTAGATAACTTGCTGTGATAACTAGATAACATCATCATTAGATGAAGGATGAAGGCATCATGAAGTGCTTGGACAAATAGAGTCAAAAAAGCATGATGCATTCTATATTCTACTAGAAAGTAAACAGCACAATAATCTGGAATATAAATGCCTATAAATAACAAATAGATGTTTACTTTTTCAATATCAGAGGTATCAAAGTTACTTAAATAATTACACTTGAGTGGCTACAAAAAAATCAGATATTTGGCTGGGCGCGGTAGCTCACACCTGTAATCCCAGCACTTTGGGAGGCTGACGTGGGAGGATCATGAGGTCAGGAGTTTGAGACCAGCCTGACCAACATGGTGAAACCCCATCTCTACTAAAAATACAAAAATTGGCTTGGTGTGGTGGCGCGTGCCTGTAATCCCAGCTACTCAGGAGGCTGACACAGGAGAATCGCCTGAACCCAGGAAGCAGAGGTTGCAGTGAGCCGAGCTCGCACCACTGTACTCCAGCCTGGGCGACAGAGGGAGACTCCGTCTCAAAAAAAAAAAATCAGATGTTTACTGCTCAGAGGATGATTCACACACTCTATTTTGGCTGCCAGGAAACTACTGCATATATGTCTGGACATGCAGCCCTCTGCTGCTCCCCTAAGAATATTCCATCATAAGAACCACACTGTTCAGCCTCACTCCACCATGGGAGACTTTAAATGCTGTCAAACAGCTGACAGTGTTTAATTCTGACTGTTTAATTCTCCAAACCTCAACAGGTTCTGAAAATAAGGAAATCACCTACAAAATGGAACTTCATGTTGGGAAAAACATGCTTAATCACAAATGTAGGTGCCCTCCACCTAACTCATGATCATCATAAGAACGGGAGCAGCTCCATTGACTCACTCACTCTTTGGCAGATACTCGGCATCACTTTCGTTCCCACTGGTTTCACCTGAAAAAGAGAGACGGAGTTTCCATTTGTATTGTCCAACAGTAGGAAGTACATGAGGATGAGAACAATGTAAACCCACAAACCTGGGGACTTGGGAGTAAGGAATAATAAAGCTGCTGAGCCTTTCTCCAAACCACTTGGTTGTATCAGGTTGGGACAGTTATCAAAAGAGAGCAAAAGGCTCAAAGAGGAAACTCCTCTACTACATCTTCTTCCCACACCCTACTTCACTCCTCAGCTCCCCCTCATCCCTAATTCTAGAAACTAATTGCATTTCAAACCAGTTTTAAGAAGTCTAGTTCAGAGTGGATTCTATTTCTATATCTACATAGTTGTCTGTATATTCCAAATAAAGTATCAAAGGCAAACACCAAGAGGCCTAACCAAGAATATAAACACCAACCAGACTATAAATTTAGAATAACAGGAAACCATGAGAACTAGGAGAGGGATATTACCAAGTCAGCCCACCTTTTCTATAATGCCTCTAAACTACTTCTAGTCCACATGGATTTTTTCTTTACTCCAAATTCTCATAGTACTCATAATGCTTTGAACTATTTTCATTTTCCCCAATCAGATTTTAAGTATTTTGGAGATAAGAGGCTATCTTGTTTTCACAAGGGAGTGTTTTGTATAATTCTGAGCACACAGGCAACACACACACACACACAAGCAGCTTTTAAAATAAATAAATGAAACATTTCTAGATTAAGTTTGAAAAGTTAAAGCAAAACAGAAATGCAAAGAAAGGGAAAACATTTAAATGTATCAGAAAAAAACAAGGCCTAGAAGTCATAAGTGAAATTTGATGATATAAACTTGTATCTAATTTAAAAGTCAGTATTAAACTCAAAAAGTGAACGATAAACTGGGAAAGTATTTGTAAACACATTGCAGATACAAGGCTGTTTCTTAATGTTCAAAAAACTGTTACAAATCGAGAAGAAAAAGCACAACAGAAAAAAGGAATAAAGGGTGGGAACAGGCAATTCATAGAATAAGATTTGTAAGTTGTTGATAAACATAAAAACTGCCCAAATTCATAATGAAATAAATGTAAATTAAAACAATAAACAAGACATACATTTTCAACCATGATACTGCCATAAAAAGCTTTAATAAAGCATAGTGTTTATTGATGAAGATTATGGGGAAAGAGGTATTTTCAAATGATGTTTGTAGAAACAAGCTGTTACAATCTGCTTGTGGGACAATTTGGCAGTAGTTACAATTTTTTTTTTTTTTTTTTTTGAGACAGGGTCTCACTCTGCTGCACAGGCTAGAATGCAGTGGCACAATCTTGGCTCACTGGAACCTCTGCCTCCCACGCTCAAGTGATCCCCTCTACCTTAGCCTCCCGAGTAGGCTGGGACTATAGGCGTGTGCCACCACACCCAGCTAATTTTTTTTTTTTTTTGAGACGGAGTCTCACTCTGTCGCCCAGGCTGGAGTGCAGTGGCACGATCTTGGCTCACTGCAACCTCCACTTCCAGGGTTCAAGCAGTTCTCCTGCCTCAGCCTCCTGAGTGGCTGGGATTACAGGCATGCGCCGCCATGCCTGGCTAATTTTTGAATTTTTTAGTAGAGACAGGGTTTCACCATGTTGGTCAGGCTGGTATCGAATTCCTGACTTCATGATCCGCCCGCCTTGGCCTCCCAAAGTGCTGGGATTATAGGTGTGAGCCACCACACCCGGCCACCCAGCTAATTTTTGTATTTTTTGTAGAGACAGGATTTCGTCATGTTGCCCAGGCTGGTCTCAAACTCCTGGGGTCAAGTGATCCACCCACCTCAGCCTCCCAAACTGCTGGAGTTACAGGTGTGAGCCACTGTGCCTGGCCAAAATTTTAAATCCATATGTTCTGTGATTAAGCTCACTTCTAGGAACTTATTCTACAAAAATAGTCTTATATAGAAACATAAGTAAAAGACGCGTTTGCAGCATTGAAGATTTTTATGTATACACACACACACACTTTTAAATATCCACAGGTTAAATAAAATGTTAGAAACAACTAAACTGTCTACTAGCTAAATAAAATTATTTTACTTCTATGCAATGAAATACAGTACAGCTATGTGGATCTCTGTGTTGATATTGAAAGAGCTCTGAAATACATTAATTAAGCTTTTTAAAAAAGGAAGGCATACAAAGCCTGAATAGTGTAAGAGTATTTGTGTAGAAAATGTATTTGCATGCACATAAAATTTTCTAGGTATGCGAGGGGGAAGTTTGGAAAATTCTGGCTTTTCATTTTATAATAAGGAATAAGAGAACATTAAAATAAATGCTGCCTATTCTTAAGATAGGTGGGAAAGACACATAAGATGTTACAGAAAAAGTGCTTGTTTAAATATTGCATATTACATATGTTTTATAACTCAAAATTAACCACCATGACAAAAAGTATAGTGTGGCTATAAAATATTATTCAGAGGACGAAACAAACACTGTGAGCTCCTGGTCCTATCTATAGTCTTAGTACCAGGTACCTCTTAGAAACTTAGGAAGTGCTTGGAAAAAAAGAAAAGAGAGAAGAAAAGGGGAAAAGGCAATATAACTAGAAAAGTCCTTATAAAAGATCACTTAATTGGCTTAATATATTCTCATCTATGGGTTTTGATGACCTGTATTCTAAGACAATGAATGAAGGTTCGGGGGATTATGAGGCAAGAGAAAAATCTACTGAGAATCCACAGGGATCGAAAAAGTACCAGATAGTCCACTTTTAATATGAGACTTCAACACACAAAATTATAATGACAGAATTGATGAAGGCTGGTAAGTCCTTTTGTAATACGTGAAAACTGAAAGTTAAGAAATATTTAGGGCCAGGTATGGTGGCGCATGCCTATAATCCCAGCACTTTGGGAGGCCGAGGCAGAAGGATCGATTGAGCCCAGGAATTCAAGACCAATCTGGGTAACATGGTGAGATTTTGTCTCTATAAAAAATTAAAAATTAGCTTGGTGTGGTGGGCATGAGCCTGTGGTCCCAGCTACTCAGGAGACTCTGGTGGGAGGAAAGCTTGAACCCAGGAGGTTGAGGCTACAGTGAGCCATGTTTGCATCACTGCACCCCTGCCTGTGTGACAGAGTGAGACTCTGTCTCAGAAAAAAAAAAAAAAAAAAAAAAAAAATCAAGAAATATTCAGGTTGGAATATATTCAGTAAACTCTAGCAGGGACTTCAGAGTAGGTAAATATAATTATCTATTGTATTAGGCATTGTTGATATACAGACAAAAGCTTAAGAAAGAAAATGAAAATCTGAGAACTGTGATGATAAAGGCAGGAGATCCTCAGGCATGAGAGAAATTTCTCTGGTGCATTGGAGGAGTTGGTCAGAGGTAGGGAAAGGTAAATGCTTATTTTATTTGAGCCATAAGTGAAGGGTTACAATGTAGAGGCTGCTCCTTTTTTCTTTACTTTTGTTTTGGACAGCAGAAGTTGGCTAGAAGTTGGAGGATTTTTTGTTCTTTTCAACATTAATACAGTCAAAAAACTGGCTCTTCAAAAACTTGTCTTAAAGCCAAATTTACTAGAATGTTCCTAATCCATAAGGCATAGACTACAAATAAATTAAGGGCTCGGTAATAACCTACTTAGAGATACCTGGGTGCAGTGGCTCACGCCTGTAATCCCAGCACTTTGGGAGGCCAAGGCGGGCGGATCACGAGGTCAGGAGATCAAGACCATCCTGGTTAACACGGTGAAACCCCATCTCTACTAAAAATACAAAAAATTAGCCGGGCATGGTGGTGAGCACCTGTAATCCCAGCTACTCGGGAGGCTGAGGCAGGAGAATGGCGTGAACCCGAGAGGCAGAGCTTGCAGTGAGCTGAGATTGCGCCACTGGACTCCAGCCTGGGAGACAGAGCAAGACTGTCTCAAAAAAAAAAAAGCAGCAGCAAAAGGAAAAAAAAGAAAATTCTGGCCAGGTGTAGTGGCTCATGCCTGTAATTCTAGCACTTTGGGAGGCCCAGGGAGGTGGATCATTTGAGGTCAGGAGTTCAAGATCAGCCTGGCCAAATATGGTAAAATCCCATCTCAACTTAGAAAAAATTAGCTGGGTGTGGTGCCATGCGCCTGTAATCCCAAGCTCCTCAGGAGGAAGAGGCAGGAGAATCACTTGAATCCAGAAGTCAGAGGTGGCAGTGAGCTGAAATTACACCACTGCACTCCAGCCTGGGTGACAGAGTGAGACTCTGTATCAAAAAGGAAAAAAAAAGAAAAGAAAATTCTATCTTTAAAAGTCTGCAAAAAGAAGAAATATTCTCCTTTGCTATGACTTAGCTGTTGTTTCTAAGGAACTTATAAACCAAAATTGCTAAATTCTACATATTTGCCAGATGCATTAGTCCATTTTCACACTGCTAATAAAGACATACCCAAGGCGGGGCACAGTGGTTCACGTCTGTAACCCCAGCACTTTGGGAGGCTGAGGTGGTGGATCACTTGAGGTCAGGAGTTTGAGATCGGCCTGGCCAACATGATGAAACCCCGTCTCTACTAAAAACACAAAAAATTAGCCAGGCATGGTAGTAGACGCTTGTAATCCCAGCTACTTGGGAGGCTGAGGCTGAGAATTGCTTGAACCCAGGAGATGGAGGTCACACTGAGCCGAGATCATGCCATTGCACTCCAGCCTGGGCAGCAAGAGCAAAACTGCATCTCAAAAAAAAGGCATATCCAAGACTGGGAAACAAAAGAGGCTGAACTTGACTTACTGTTCCATATGGCTAGGGAGGCCTCAGAATCATGGTGGGAGGCAAAAGGCACTTCTTACGTGGTGGCAGCAAGAGAAAATCAGAAGAAGCAAATGCAGAAACCCCTGATAAACCCATCAGTTCTCGTGAGACTTATTCACTATCACAAGAATAACATGGGAAAGACTGGCCCCTATGATTCAATTACCTCCCCCTGGGTCCCTCCCACAACATGTGGGAATTCTGGGAGATACAATTCAAGTTGAGATTTGTGTGGGGACACAGCCAAACCATATTCCCAGACAACCAAGTTAAGAATCTTGCATAAGTTTTTAAGAAAGTTCTAATGATTTATTATAAATGTTGACAATTTCTTAGTTAACAATATAAGTTTTGTCTAGGCATCTGAAGGATACAACTTTTTTTTTTTTTGAGATGGAGTCTCGCTCTGTTGCCCAGGCCGGAGCACAGTGGCGTGATCTCAGCTCACTGCAACCTCTGCCTCCTGGGTTCAAGTGATTCTCCTGCTTCAGCCTCCTGAGTAGCTGGGATTATGGGTACGCACCACCACGCCCAGTTAATTTTTGTATTTTTAGTAGAGACGGGGTTTCTCCATGTTGGTCAGGCTGGTCTCGAACTCCTGACCCTGTGATCTGCCTGCCTCGGCCTCCCAAAGTGCTGGGATTACAGGCGTGAGCCACCATGCCTGGCCAGGATAAAACTTATTAAATGACTACAAGTTGAGTACCACATACCTTCAGTCTATACAAGACTAATGTTTTCATACCTACAACAAAAGAGTCTATACTGATAAATGATTATAAATCAAAGTAGGACTACAAAATAGTGATTCAATTTGTCTATGAAAATTAGTATTATTGGTTTATGATTATTTTTGCATTTATTTATTTGTTCATCCAATAGGTATTACTTGACACAGAATTAAATAAAATGGGTTTGAGAAACAATCCCTTATCTTAAAGAAGTTTATGCTTAAGTGGGATAACAGGAAAGTAAGCCAAAATTTTTAATACGTATCAAACATTAAGTTATATGGTGATTCTCCTCCTGTATCCTGACAGCTACAGGATAGCTGGAACAGATAACAATTCTTACCTTTTGTTGGAGGTAATTCCTTTCCAGTGTAAGTATGTAACTTTACCTTCTTCTTCCCTCTTTTAGATTCGAATATGTCATCTATTTTCAATACAAGCTGAAAAAAGACCAGAAAAATACAAATTAAGACCAACACCCAAAAGTTTCACAGTTTGATGATATTTATCTATTAAGGATTCTTATTCAGAGAAAAGACCTATTTTATAAATAGAAACCTTTACCTTTTTGAATATTGGATTTAAAATGATGACCTTTAATTAGATGATACGTTGTTCTAATACCAAGTCCACATAACATAGGGAAGGAAAATGGGAAAGGATATCGTATGAATCCAGCACAGGCTTTTAGATTCCTTGTCACTCCATGTCACAACATGCAGGAAATGTGGCTATTGCCCTTTGTATAGTGATCAAGCCTCTACTATTAAACTCAAGTTCTCACTTGCCTGGAGCAGGAAGCAGAACACTCATTTATCTAAAAGGCAAGGTGAGGCATAGTTATTTCTGCTCCCAGAAATTCTTCCCAAGGAGCAGATAAACATACTTAGAAAGCTTTTGTCAAAAGGAATATTCTAAGAGTACTAACATTACCATTTATTTTAGAAATATGTCATAAAATTACGAGACCCAAATATACTGAAATATAAAAACTATGTTTTTTCTTCCACTCATCAATCTATTTCTCAAGCAAGTAAAATCCAGACCATTTATTTTTAAATTGTTATATAATTGCTTCTCTCCATTTCATAAGTATTACTCATTACAAAGTTTTCTTTGCTGCTGGGAGAGATGTGTGTGTGTAAGAGAGACAGGAGACACACACAGAATGCGGTAAAAAAGAGGAGATTCGGAGCTGATCAACAGGTACTTTTAAAAGGAGGAATTGATTAGTTTTTCTATAAATACTTCTCTTTTTTTCTTAAAATTCCAAGCTTTTCTTAAGTATCAATCCTGATTTAACATACTTAAAGCCTAGAATTACAATTGTTAGGAACATTATAAATGACAACAACCAATAAAGTTCCCCGAGAAAAATGCTCTTGTATTCTCTTTTGTCCTTGTTTCTCTAGCCATCCTGGCAATCAACAGGCAGTGAATCAGTCCAGTGCAAACCACCGTCCCCTGCCAACCACCCATCCCCAAAAAACCATGCAAGAAACATATGCTTCCAATACACAGATTATTACCACATTTTTGGATGAGTTTGTGCTCTTAAAAGATTTTTATCGCTGCAATGCAAGTGAAAATTGCCAATGTTCTTAAATATTACCATTACAAAAAACAAATTTAAGAGAATCTAAAATTAAAAAGTACTAAGAGCTATAGAAAAGATGTATGGAAATAAATATATATTTGGGTTACATAATGACCCAAAATAGCATAATTGTTAATTTGCATTTGAAAAGTAGAATCAAAAGTATATTCAAGTATAAAGGAAAGAGAACTGTTCTAAAACTATGCGATAAAGTGATAAATTTAAATTTCTGTCATGAGCTAGGAAGAAGAGCCTCCTAGTTGCAAGAAATACTGTAGAATATTCTTCCTAAGAAATGATGGAAATCATACTGCTGTACACACAACACAAACAATAGAGGCAGTAGGAAATGTACTCTAGCAAACAATCCGACACAGGTTTCCACAGCAGGGAAGGAACGGAAGAGTGGGGAAGAGGCAAATGGACTAGATCAGTGAGGTGAAACTGTGAGGCAGTTTCCTTTCCAGGGACAGCTGGAGGCCTTAAAGGGGAAATAAATGAAAATGGACTTTCTTATGGAATGTTGTTCTAGAAGATACTACAAAGCCAAAATTTGTATTGCATAAGGGACATCCTAAAAAGATTTAATCCAAGGAGGGTCATGGGTAGAAAAGCTGTCATGGCTTGTTCCTGCCTGACAATTAAAAATTCATAATCATTTTTTTCTCCTCATGTCTCCAGAAACCTTCAGAAAAATATTAGAAAGGGAAAAGTTAGATCATATCACCTATCATCAGATACAGAAAAAGCTTCGAGTACTTGAGATCCATAATACATAAAATATTGAGGCATGAAATCAAAAGTGCTGTAAAGCCTCCCTGGGTCTCATTAAACTCTATAACCCGTGATTCCTAAATATTTGTTAATGCCATTATAAGAACCACATCTTAAACGCAATCCCTTAAGGTGTTTGCATTCTTCTCCCTATGAACACACAATTTGTCGTTTCTTGGCCATGTGGGAGGCTGCTTTGTTGTGCCAACATGATCTACCAGAGGATGGAGCTACTGCAAGATGCCTGGCAGTTCTTTAAGCCTCTTTTTAAAAAAAAATTCCTCATGATACACAGAAAGATAAACAGTCAATTTTTTTTTTTTTTTTCACTAAGAGAGATCAGTTTAACCTCTTTTTTTTTTTTTTTTTTTTGAGACAGAGTCTTGCTCTGTTGCCAGGCTGGAGTGCAGTGGTGTGATTCTCAGCACACTGCAAGCACCGCCTCCCGGGTTCATGCCATTCTCCTGCCTCAGCCTCCTGGGTAGCTGGGACTACAGGTGCCTGCCACCATGCCCAGCTAATTTTTTGTATTTTTTAGTAGAGAAGGGGTTTCACCGTGTTAACCAGGATAGTCTCGATCTCTTGACCTCATGATCCACCAGCCTTGGCCTCCTAAAGTGCTGGGATTACAGGCGTGAGCCACCACGCCTGGCCCAGTTTAGCTTTAAAAAACCTCTATGTCTTTAACTTTTCACATAGTAAAGAGGAAGGGGCAGAAAACTGATCATAAGAATTAAACTGTGGAATAGAATATTTCCCAAGGAATCAATCAACAGTTACTAACCCAAGAAACAGATGTGACTTTTGTTTAATGTTAAAATCAGGTACAAAAAGTACATGTTAGGCCGGGCGCAGTGGCTCAAGACTGCAATCCCAGCACTTTGGGAGGCCTAGGCGGGTAGATCACGAGGTCAGGAGATCGAGACCATCCTGGCTAACACAGTGAAATCCCCTCTCTACTAAAAATACAAAAAAATTAGCCGGGCGTGGTGGTGGGCATCTGTAGTCCCAGCTACTCAGGAGGCTGAGGCAGGAGAATGGCGTGAACCCAGGAGGTGGAGCTTGCAATGAGCCAAGATTGCGCCACTGCACTCCAGCCTGGGCAACAGAGCAAGATTCTATCTCACAAAAAAAAAAAAAAAAAAAAAAAATTACATGTTAAATGAACAAATTCAGATGGGATTAAAGAAGGAATAATATTTAAGTGATCTGATTTCTTCATTACAGCAGAATATTTGCACAGTATTTTGACAATTCTGATAATACCCTGCATTACAGCAGAACAAAGTAACAGAGAAAGTTTAAAAATTTTTCATATAATTTCTTCAGTGTTTCTCCTAAGAGAAAATGTCTATCAGTCTGGTGCAGTGGCTCACACCTGCAGTCCCAGAACTCTGGGGGGCCAAGGCAAGAGGATTGCTTGAGGCCAGGAGTTCAAGAACAGCCTGGGTAATATAGCGAGACTCTATCTCTACAAAATAAGTAAACACGTAAGAAAAAATACATATATGTATGCCTGCAAGTAATCTCAATTTCTTCATTTTGGTTGCAATGCTTCCAGTAGAGATGACATACAGACTTATTGCCTTTTCTCCCTTGAGGGAGAAGTCATTTATGTATTATGATTGCTGATAATTTCTATTCCCAAGTAATAGATTTGTTTTTTTCTTTGGAAATTTTTGCCCCAAATAAATGGCATATACTTTTTCGTTACTGAAAATCTGTAAACTCAAGCACAAAACTGAACTCACTTTGGCAATGATATGAATGAGTGAATTAGAACAACACTGAAGCCATCCTGAGAGAACGCCCTTTTACATAAGATTCTGGTGCTTCCTTGAAATAGGCAGATGATTTTAATGAGAGCTAAAGTAACTGAAGCGAAGTCCCCATCTAAATCAATTTTACAAATCCATAATGAAACTCTGGCAAAAGCCATTCATGCACTTTTCTAGCATGAGCAAAAATTTAAAACGTAACGCTGCCTTCCAAGTCTTCTAATCCCAGTAGGTCAGTTCTAACCTATTATTCATTCCAGTCTACAGTTTACTTATTCTCATTCATGGAAATGCTGAAATAAGAGTCAAAGAATGAAAGCACTGGAGTCTTTACCCTTGGAAGATTTTTCATTTTCCTGTTTGCAACTTCACCAGCTCGGAAAAGCTTCCATTCCGTTAAAGTGACCGGCAAAGTGGTATCTTTTGTGAGCTTTGACCGCAAATAAGCTTGTGAGTTCTTTACTTCCATAGTCTTCCGGTGAAGGAATTGAGGTTTGGGAGGGAGCTAAAACAGGATAAGATGTACTGTTAAGATCACCTAGTTCTGTTGTTGTTGTTTGTTTGTTTGAGATGGGGTCTTGCTCTGTCACCCAGGCTGGAACTCAGTGGCATGATCATGGCTCATTGCAGCCTCAACCTCAGAGCTCAAGCGATCCCCCCACCTCAGCCCCTTGAACAGCTGGGACTACAGGCACGTGTCACCACATCTGGCTATTTTTTTTTGGTAAAGATGGGGTTTTACCAGGTTGCCCAGGCTGGTCTCAAACTCCTGGGCTCAAGCACTCCTCCCACCTCCACCTCCCAAAGTGCTGGGATTATAGGTGTGAGCCACTGCGCCTGGCCAGCATCATCTAGTTAATCTCTGTGTTATCATACAAAGTCAAAGCTATTCCAGAAATGCATTTATCCTATATTTCATTTAAAATCATTTCAAATGAAGATAACATAATTTCTTTCTCACCATTTATAAAGAAGTTTCTCAGGTTTCTAATCCAAAGTTCCACTACCGGGTAATCAAATTCCCAGAAAACAATGGCCCACAGTTTTCATGAACTCTAGGGAGCCTTTGTTTCTAGGCGTCTCGCAGGCTTTCAGGGACTAGGAAGGTAATTTAATGGGCATAGGTTGATGTAGATTAATAGGGAAAGTGGGAACTAAAGTGAACTGAAAAGTTCATGGCTGTCTAAAGGCATATATATTCAATTATTTTTGAAGTGTTAACCACCAAAAAAAAAAAAAAAAAAAAAAAAAAAAAGATGTTTCTTACCCCAAAAAAAAAAAAAAAAAAAAAAAGCTGTATGCTATCCCAAAAACAAAACAAAACAAAAAAACCACCACCAACATTAAAACTTACATTTCAGTGCCTCTTAGTTCTGGCCCCAGTTAAATACCCTTAATCTTTTTGTAGATACCATGAATAAGATTCTAATGTTTTCTTCAATTAATTATCTGGTTATACCTTGGGCGCTTTAAAAGCACTTTTAGCGGGTGGTAGCTTCCATGCTGAAGGGGATCTCCACATAGGTAAAGGCTGCACTGGAATATCTTCATATGGATTTTCTTTGGTGGGATCTTAAAAAATAATTTTAAAAAAGTTTACATGAACATAATTAAATGCAAAGATAACCACGGCTAGCAAAAGAAAGAAAAAGCTAACTATGTTCAGCTTTCTTATTCGACATTGCCGTAGGGATGTGGGTTAAAGCACTTTAAGCTTACAAAACCACTTATGTGTCCAACAGAGCTAAAAGAATTCTCAAAATGCTATATTATAAAAATCTACTTATGAGCTGAGCAGTCTATCACATTAGTTGTAAAATTCATTAGAGAATAAAATAATTTATACACCAAAGGTTTCCATGCTAAAGAGAAAAACCTAGGGCAATATATGCTTGATTATAGAAGAAAATACCATCCTACAATTAAAGGCTTCACCAAATACATAATCATCAAACTTAATTGCAAAGTTGTCAACACCTACATATGATATCTTCATAGATATTGTCCTCAGACTGTGTGTAATAAAGTGCTGACCCAGAATTTTTTCCAAGTTCTTCATGAATCATCTGTGAGTTCCGATTTCGAAAGTGCTGAATATCCTCAAATTCAAAGGATTTCCTTAAGAAAATAGATATATTTTAAAGTTATATCTTTCAAAACTCTAATCTTTATTTTTTAACATTTTTATTTATTTATTTGATTGTTTTATTATTGTTATTTCTTGAGACAGAATCTCAGTCTGTTGCCCAAGCTAGAGTGCAGTAGCACAATCTTGGCTCACTGAAACCTCTGCCTCCCAGGTTCAAGTGATTCTACATTGCCGTAAGGATGTTACGCCTGGGATTAGAGACGCATGCCACCATGCCCAGCTCTTTTTTGTATTTTTAGTAGAGACGAGGTTTCACCATCACCACCAGGCTGGTCTTGAACTCCTGACCTCAGGTGATCTGCCTGCCTCAGCCTCCCAAAGTGCTAGGATTACAGAAAATTCTAATCTTCTTCAAATTGGTATGGGAGACAGAAATAAATAAGTACAGAACTTGTATGCAAAATTACAAAGGTGTTTTATCAGAGATCTAAGAATAATGAAGTAGGCTGTGCCTTGTAAACACCATGAGAAAACTGGATGCCTGCAGCGAATCACATTCATGTTCTACATTGGGTTCCTTTATTAAGTTCACTTAGTAAGGAAAAGTGGGGCTGAGGCCAGCATGCCCTAAACGAAGTGGAAGAATGTTACTGCTTCCCTACAGAATTTTTTAATTTAAATTTTATTTTATTTTATTTTAGAAGCAGGGTCTCATTCTGCTACCCAGGTTGGAGTGCAGTGAAGTGATCACAGATCACTGTAGCCTGAGCTCTTGGGTTCAAGTAATACTCCCAAGTAGGTAGGATGACAGGAACACATCACCACACCTGGCTAATTTTTTCTTTTTTTTTTTTTCTGTAGAGACAGGGTCTCACTATGTTGCCCTGTCTAGTGTTTGGCTGGTCTTGGACTCCTGGCCTCAGGTGATCCTCCTGCCCCAGCCACCCAAAGTGCTGGGATTGAGCCAGCACACCCAGCTCCTATAGATTAATTTTGTTTTTTGTTTTTTTGAGACTGAGTCTTGCTCTGTCACCCAAGCTGTAGTGCAGTGGCACGATCTCAGCTCACTGCAAGCTCAGCCTCCCAGGTTCAAGTGTTTCTTCTGCCTCAGCCTCCTGTATAGCTGGGACTACAGGTGCACACCACCACGCCCAGCTAATTTTGTATTTTTAGTAGAGACAGGGTTTCACCATGTTGGCCAGGCTGGTCTTGAACTCCTGACCTCAAGTGATCTGCCAGCCTCAGCCTCCCAAAGTGCTGGAATTACAGGAGTGACCTACCATGCCCGGCGCTGGCCCAGATTCTTAAAGATGTATTAATAAAATGGAAGGTGTTCTGATGCTCTTATGTCAGTAGATTATCTTAGACATTACTACATTTCTGCTTTTTTCTCTTATTTTCCTTCCACATTAATCAACACCTGCATGTTCAAATCAAGGCCATCACCTAAGCTGGGAAATGGAAACTGGTTTGAAAAGGAAAAAGAAGCTCAATAATCCTGTAAGGGAAATACCTACAAGTCTTTATCTGTAGGATAAAAACATACCTTTTAGATCTTCCTCTTATTTTTCCACCATATTTCTTTGGTTCAGGTTCCTGAGAAGAGGCCAAAGAAGATTGTGCACAAGAATTATTTTCACAGTATTTTTTGTCACAGTTTCTTTCTTTATACGGCATAACACCAGATTCGGATAAATATCTGAATGTCCTACGAGGTTTTGGCAAAGGATTTATGGAAGGTCCACATTCTTGCCCCTCAGGCTCAGAGTAAATATTTTCTAAGCTCTTGGTTATTCCGTATGAACTATCCAGAACTCTGAAGTTCAGTTCTTTTTCTGAAGAGTCACAATGTTCTAAAGCCAAATTTAAGAGTTTATCTGGGGGAAGTGCTTCTATTTTCTTCCACAGTATTTGTGAGGTATAGAAGTTTCCTGGAGGTAATGAAGTCTCTGGATCTAAGACATCTTCTTTACAGCTTTCAATTTCTTTGACCCGAGAACACACCCAGTTGGATTCTGATTCATTTTTAAAGAAGTGTGTATCATCATATTCCTGTTTCTTATTTTCATTCTCACTTTGATCATGGCTTTTGGTATCTTCATTTATATCTAGACCTACATTCTCACAGCTGGTTACATCCAAGTTTTTGCTCTTTCTCTCAGCTATAGGATTTTTCTTAGGAAGGATCTCTTGGTGACAGTTATATCTCACTCCAAAGTCCTTTGGACGCCACTTTTCTGGATTAGATATATTAGCCCTTCCTTCCCATTGAGAAATTTTTTGTTTGATATTTTTGCAGTGGCTTCTTGACAGTGTCTGAACAGCAGTACGAGAAAAGCCAACATCCATGTTCCCAACTGGGTGAATGACAAGTGATTAATCTTACAAAGGTTCCATTACAAGTAAATGTGAAATATTGTATTCTTTATCCTGTCAGAATCCAAACGATTCCAGTATTTTCCCTTCATGTTTAACTTGTAAATCTCTTTGTAAAAAGAACAATTTTGATCAGTGATCCTTGTTGAAAATGGCTACAACCTGATCTTGAATAATCCTGTGAAAATGACACAAAAATATGTTAACACATTTTATAATTTCCTAATTTAAAACTCCACTGAAACACTGTCCACCTATCCCTCCATAATTCATATACATTGCACATGTAAAAACATACCTGTCATCTATTAAGTGATCCAACTACATAAAGGCACTCCTAAGATGGTGAGACAATAATACTAACAAAACATTATTTGTGGTATTTTTCAAATTGTCAGCTTTAATGTTCTGCCATATTTAATTTCCTAAAGTTAGCTAGAATGAGATTTTAGAAAAAATTATACATAGTAGTATACAATATTATTTCGTAATAAATTAATTCCTTTTTTTTGAGACTCTGTCACTCAGGCTGGAGTGCAGTGATGGTGATCTTGGCTCACTGCAACCTCTGCCTCCTGGGTTCAAGTGATTCTTCCACCTCTGCCTACTGAGTAGCTGTGACTACAGTTACGTGACACCACACCTGACTAAGTTTTTGTATTTTTTGTATAGACGGAGTTTCTCCATGTTGCCCAGGCTAGTTTTGAACTTCCTGAGTTCAAGCAATCCACCCCCTTGGCCTCCCAAAGTGCTGGGATCACAGGCATGAGGCACTGCACCTAGGCATAAATTAATTCTTTGTGAAACCTTCTCTTAATGAAACAAGGAGCAATGGAGTATCATAAGGAGCATATATATACACAGAATTACATCTCAAAAACCCCCCAAAATTTATGTATGTCCACAGCAAGAGCCAGTTAGCATGGAAACACACCAATAGCCAACTTCCTCTTCCTGTCTTACGTTGATTAATAATATCAGCCCATCATATAGCCTATTTCAACTTTACTTTTAGCAGCACAGGATTCCATATACACTAAAGACAACTCAAGGTGCTCATTAACTATCAGTTGCTTTAAAATGTAATAACCTATTTTGATGACTGGACTTCACACATCTATGCTACCACACCCTTGACCCAAATCAACACAAATACTCACAGCCACTGTCACATTCCTTCCTTTCACACAGAGGCTTCATTCAGGCCCATAAACCATTTCCTCATATGTAAGCTTCAGTGGAAAACTTTTCCTACCAACTGAGTAAAGACCTGATCTCAAGTTCTACTGTATACTTGTTAAAAATAGCAGTTGATTCAAAACTTCCTGAGGCAGGGATCATCCTTCCTTGAGCTTTGTCTGTGTGGCCTTGATTAACAGGCAGGAAAATATCTTAGCCCAGCTCTGTCAGTACAGCTGACCAAAACTGTTACATACAGAAAGCACACAAAAATGTTATTCTTGGCAGAGCAACTGCTAACTAAGACTTCCATCAACTTTCATTTAAACCATTCCTACCTACAAATCTGTGGGAAAATCAGCTTTGCCAGCAAATAAACTTTGGTGACAGTCTGATGCAAAAATAAAAAAACTTCCAAAAAACTTTCAGAAATTAACCTCATGTGGATGAAAACATAATAACTATACCCAAAGCCCAAAACACCACAACTGTTGCACAGAACTCTTGATAAAAAACGAATGCATACAATTTAAAGATCTAATCTGCTACTGTTGATTATTAAAACTGAAAATTCTTTTCTTGCTTCTGATATTTACAGGGAATTCCTAGGATTTTAAGGTGTCTTTGAGACTCAAGTTTTCTTCACTATAGACAAGATAGGACTTTTTTTCTCTGGCTCCTGGGAAACTCCTAGAGGTTTTTGGTGGTCCTTGTTAACCCTTTCTTTATTCTTCTCTGGTTAATGTGTCTTAAGCGTGAACGGCTCAAATTGAGAAAAAAAAAAGATGAAAATTGTCAGGGCTAAAAAAAATTTTTGACCTGAAAATTACTGGCAACATGGCTGGGTGTGGTCACTCACACTTGTCATCTCAGGACTTTGGGATGTTGAGGCAGGAGCATCACTTGAGGCCAGGAGTTTGCGAGCAGCCTGGGCAAAACAATGAGACTTCATCTCTACTAAATAAATAAATATATAAAATTAGCTGTGCATGGTGGCATGTACCTACAGTCCCAGCTACAGGTTGGGAGCGTGAGGCAGGAGGACTGCTTAAGCCCATATATTGGAAGCTGCAGTGAGTTATGATCACAGCATTGTGATCTAGCCTGGGTGATGGAGCAAGACCCCAACTCATAAAAACAAAACAAAAAAAAGGTAAAAGTCAAATGACTGGCAACATGGCTAAACCTATAGAATTCACACACAAATATGAATGATGTATACTGATGGTGTTTCAGTTGAACAGAGTAGCACGGCAGGCAAGACTCTCATAAAATAGGTAGGTATTTACTTTCTCCTAAATGTATGCTTTAATACATTATAGCTTTCAAAAAATGAACTATTTCAAAAATGAAAACACTTTAATGAATTTTAACTAGATCTATGACTGTACTGATAACACAGAAAACCTGTCTTAGAGCTGATTTAACAGTTTCAATTTTTGCCAAATTAACTTACACGCTTTATAATGTGGTTTCCCTATTCTCACATATAGGTTGTGATTTTGTCCCATCCAAAAATAAGAATTGCTCACCTCCATTGTTTGCTTACAGAAACCTCACATCTGTCCCTTTAACCTAATTATATTCTGAGCCACCTTGCTCCTCAGTGCCTCCTCTCCCATGGCTCTCCCAGCCTATGAGATCTTATTCATCCCATTCCTCATCTTCCCAGTTTCTTGCCTTAACCTCCATTATTATTGGTGGACATCCTAACTCCTAAGTGCTGGCCCAACTTTCAAATCCTAGATCTCTCCCAAGATTTGTCTTTTGAAAACTTCCAAAAGCCAACTTATTTGCATACTTGTTCTAGAGACTGCTTCTCAAGTTTGCTTTAACAGTTCTAACAGAAACAGAGGTTGAGAAAATCTAACAGTTTCAACAATTTTAAGAATCATTTTGTCTTTTATTTTATAGCACAAAATGAGTCAGAGACTTTTCAGCTATTAAAACTACCGAAGTCAGGTGCGACTCACAAGAAGAATACACAGAATACACATAACCACAATGGGCAATTTCAACAAAAGAAACAACAGCGGTCATTCAGTTCCTCACCTGAACAATAGAAGTATAAACATAAAAACTCACGCATGATTTTTTTCTTTTATGAGATGAAGTTTTGCTCTTGTTGCCCAGGCTGGAGTGCAATGGTGCAGCCTCGGCTCACTGCAACCTCTGCCTCCCGGGTTCAAACAATTCTCCTGCTTCAGCCTCCTAAGTAGATGGGATTACAGGTGCCCATCACTGCACCCAGCTAGTTTTTTACATTTTTAGTAGAGACAGAGTTTCACCATGTTGGCCAGGCTGGTCTCGAACTCCTGACCTCAGGTGATCCAGCTGCCTCAGCCTCCCACAGTGCTGGGATTACAAGCGTGAGCCACTGCGCCCGGCCACGCATGATTTTTAGAAGCCTATTCAAACAGCATACTTTAAGATGACTCTTAATCATGTCCCTTTCTTTTTATTTTCTATTGCTCTTCTGTGTATTTATTTTCATTCAAGAAATATACCAACTGTAGTTTATCAGCTTAAAATACCATTTATAACATAACCTATCATATATAGAATTTTGTGTTTTTAACATATTAAGAGAAACCAATCTGAATTCACTCAAGTAAATTAAATTCTCTTTGGGAAAGAGGATACTGATGCTCTATTTTACTAATTCAAGTCTTGGACAGGGCAAGTTTCTCACTCCAAATCTTTTAAAATATTTTATTTGATTAGATATAAGCATCTGGAAAAATAACTTGGAAGAATTTGGAACATTCTAAAATCTGATTTACAAAATAATTGAGGGGTACACTGTAAAAATAGTGAATTTTACCTCAATTAAAAAGAAAACTGGCTGGGCGCAGTGGCTCACGCCTGTAATCCCAGCACTTTGGGAGGCTGAGGCAGGTGGATCACGAGGTCAAGAGAACGAGACCATCCCGGCCAACACGGTGAAACCCCATCTCTACTAAAAATATAAAAAATTAGCTGGGCATGGTGGCACGCACCTGTCATCCCAGCTACTCGGGAGGCTGAGGCAGGAGAATCGCTTGAACCCGGGAGGTAGAGGCTGCAGTGAGCCGAGATCACGCCACTTCATTCCAGCCTGGCGACAGAGCAAGATTCTGTCAAAAAAAAGAAGAAAATTGATGAAAGGGACCAGGAAAACTTCACTTCTGGCCATGATGGAGTAACTGAACTAGGCTTGCCTTTCCCACATTATAACTATAAAACCAGAAATATATATAAAATAAATGCTTTCAGATACTGGATAACAGATAGCTTAGGATTGTGATCACTGAAAGAAGAGAGAAAAATGAGGCAGGTTCTATGATGGCCCAGCTTTCTCCCTGGAGACTCCAGAAAGTAGGGTCAGGAAGGGGAACCCAAATAGACATGGCAACCTTACTGAGTTGAGGATAATGAGATTGGAATATGGAGAGGCTGAGGCAAACGGAATTTTCAGGGCACAGTATCAGAAAAGAGAGCAACATAGAGAAAAAGCTCCAGAAATCTACACAGAGTCCCCTTGAATCTTTGGTTGAATACTAAGCTGTTAATGCATAGGGTAATACTACATGAGGCTAGACAACGAACAACTAGTGGAGAAAGAAAAACTATGGGGGATTTTTAAGCTAAACCAGGGTTCACCCAGCTCTGGGAAACCCTCAAAGTCCAACAACAGAGGAGCAACCTCAATGAACGCCCAGTTAATTCAGTAGAGAAACAAGAGGTCATGATTTACCAGTAGGATGAAATTAACCCTAGAGTAAAGACTATCTTAGAGCCACCCTAACAAGGATTAAGTTGATTCTTATGAAATTTAAGTATGCACAAAACAAAATTCAGTAATTTTACATGAAGACAACTAAATCCAGACACTCAGCAATGTAACATTTAAAATGTCTGGGTGTGGTGGCTCACACCTGTAATCCCAGCACTTTGGGAGGTCAATGTGGGTAGATCATCTGAGGTCAGGAGTCCGAGACCAGTCTGGCCAATATGGCGAAATACCATCTCTACTAAAATACAAAATCAGCTGAGCATGGTGGCACATGCCTGTAATCCCAGCTACTTGGGAGGCTGAGGGAGGAGAATTGCTTGTACCCGGGAGGTGGAGGTTGCAGTGAGTCGAGATTGTGCCACCGCACTCCAGCCTTGGAGACAGAGCAAGACTCCGTCTCAAAAAATAAATAAAATAAATAAAATGAAATAAAATAAAATGTCCATCATCTAATCAAAATTACTAAACATACAAAGAAACCTGAAAATAAGACCTATACCCAGGAGAAAATCAATCAAGTAGAACCGGGCCGGGCGCAGTGGCTCACACCTGTAATCCCAGCACTTTGGGAGGCCAAGGCGGGTGGATCACAAGGACAGGAGATCGAAACCATCCTGGCTAACACGGTGAAACCCTGTCTCTACTAAAAACACAAAAAATTAGCTGGGTGTGGTGGCGGCGCCTGTAGTCCCAGCTACTCGGGAGGCTGAGGCAGGAGAATGGCCAGAACCCGGGAGGCAGAGCTTGCAGTGATCCGAGATTGCATCACTGCACTCCAGCTTCGGTGACACAGCAAGACTGTGTCTTAAAAAAAAAAAGAGAAGTAGAACCAAAATAATACAAAATAAAAGAAATAGATCCAAAACAACAGACATGATGGAATTGGCAGACAGGGACTTCAATTTAGCTATTATAAATATTTTCATAAATTTGAAGGAAAACATGAACATAAGTAGAGTAATGGAAGATATAAAAAAAGACAACAAATAAAACTTCTGGAGCTTAAAATATACTATCTGAAATGAAAATTCCCTGGATGGGTTGAAGAGCAGATTTTAGTTATTTTAGAAGGAATGACCAATGAAGTTGAATAAGTAGCAATAGAAACTGTTTTAAAACGCCTGAAGCACAAAGTGAAGAAAAAAAGCTAAAACAAAGATGAAAACAGAGCTTCACTGGGACAACATCAAGTGGTTTTGCTTTACCCTACATATAACTGGAGTCGCAGAAATGAAGGGGTCGGGAGTGGGGACAGAAAACAAATATTTCAAGTAAAACAGATGAAAATTTTCTAAATTTGATGAAAACTCTAAACCCAAAGATCCAAGAGGCTCAACAAACCCCAAACAGGATAAACACAAAGAAAGCCACCAGGCAAACCATAATCAAGTTGCTAAAACCAGTGATAAAAGAAAATTCTTAAGAAGTCAGAGAAAATATATATATAGAGGGGAAACAAGGTAAGCCAGAAAACAAGGAAAATTTTAAAGTGCTGGAAAAAACCCAACAACTGCAAATCTAGAATTCTAGACACAATCTTCAAAACAAAGGCGAAATAAAATGCTTTCAGTTAAACTAAGCTGTAAAATCTGTCAACAGCAGACCTGCATTCAGAGCCAGTGACATAATTCATGAGTCCAAGTATAAATTGAAAATGTGGGGTCCCTGTTCAAAAGGCAGTAAAAGTGCCTTTAAAGGTACACATAAAGCTTTTCTTTTCTTCTGTAGCCTTGCTTTCAACTTGTGGTGTTTTTTTATTTTCTATTTAACACTGTTTTAAGTAAAAAAAGAAAATTATGCTATTAGCAGAATTTTACATGTATCTATATTTAGTGCCCATTTTAAATGCAAATATCAGCACGTTTAACTCGTATGCAGCATCACGTAAAAAATAATGTTAAAGTTCTTCAAGTTGAAGAAAAAATGATACCAGATAGATATCTGCATCTAAAAAAGGAATGAGGAGAACAAAACATGGTACTTGTGGATAAATATAAAAGGCATATTTTTTCTTGTTAATCTCTTTAAAAGATGACTAAAGTAAACATGATAATGCACTGTGAAATTTACAACAATGTGGAAATAAATGTAAGACCAGGGCATAAAGGTAGGAATGGAAAATTGTGTATGGTGTTGTAAGTTTCTCTAACCCACAATGGAACTGAATTAAAATCACTTCACGCCAACGCGGTGTCTCACGCCTGCAATCCCAGCGCTTTGGAAGGCAGAGGCAGGTGGATCACTTGAGGTCAGGAGTTCAAAATCAGCCTGGCCAACATGGTGAAGCCCCGTCTCTACTAAAACACAGAAATTGGCCAGGCGTGGTGGCACATGCCTGCAATCCCAGCTACTCAGGAGGCTGAAGCATTAGAATCACTTGAAGCAAGCGAGGTTGCAGTGAGCCAAGATCGCGCCACTGTGCTCCAGCTTGGGCAACAGAGTAAAGCCCTAGCTCAAATAAATAAATAAATAAATAAATAAAAATTTTTTTAAAAAGACAAAAAAAAGAAAAAAGAAATCACTTTACATATGATATGAAGTGGTACTTTATATATAATTTTAAAATGATGGGTTAAAGTTGTGTTATAAACCCTAATGAAACTACAAAGAAAAAAAAGAATAGCTAAGAAGTCAACAAAAAAAGATTAAATGGAATTCTAAACAAAAATTGATGCCAAAAAAGCAGAGGAGTTGGAGGGGGAACCCTAAGAATGGTAACAACAATAATAAAAAACCCACATGGGATAAACAGAAAATGAATAGCAAGATGGTACACTTAAATCTGACTTTATCAATAATTATATTGTATATAAATAGGTTAAGCTCCAAGCACAAGGCAAAGATGATCAAACTTAATTTAAAAAGCAAGACCTAACTCTATGCTGTTCATAAAAAAATGCACTTTGAATACAAAGATACAGATTTGTAAAAGAGACACAAACAGTAAACACTATCATAAGAAAGCTGGATTGTCTATATTAATATCAGACAAGGTAGACTCCTGAGCAAGAAATAACAGCAGTGATAAAAGAGGGACATTACAAAAAGATAATGGAGGCAATTCATCAAGAATACCTAACAATTCTAAATGTTCATGCACCTAGTTAAGAGTTTCAAAAATGTAAGAAGCAAGAAAATATCAAAACTAAAAAGCCAAATGGACAAATCCACAATTTTAGTTGGGGATTTCATAACTTTTCAACAGTAGTTGATAAAACGTATAGACAGAAAATCAGTAAATATATAAAATCTTTGAATATCACTATCAATCAACTTGACATTTTAGAATGCTTTACTCAACAAACATAAAATACATACTCTTTTCTTTTTTCTTTTCTTTTTTTTTTTTTTTTTGAGACAGAGTCTCACTCTGTTGCCCAGACTAGAGTGCACTAGCGTGATCTCGGCTCACTGCAGCCTCAGCCTCCTGGGTTCGAGCGATTCTCCTGCCTCAGTCTCCTGAGTAGCTGGGACTATAGGCACGTGCCACCAAAAATACATACTCTTCTCAAGTGTACATGAAACATTCACCAATAGACCATATGTTGGGCCATAAAATAAGACTCAATAAATTTTAAAAGACTGACATCATACTGAGAATGTTTTCTAGCCCAAAATGGAACTGAAAGAGAAATCAGTAACAAAAAGATATCTGGAAAATCCCAAATTATTTGGAAATAAATCTTATAAAATAAAAAAGTTTAAAAACACTAAGTGAGGATACTACTTCTTGATATTTGAAACTGGAACACGGCCGGGCATGGTGGCTCAAGCCTGTAATCCCAGCACTTCGGGAGGCCGAGTCAGGCGGATCACCTGAAGTTAGGAGTTGAACACCAGCCTGGCAAACCCTACCTCTACTAAAAATACAAAAATTAGCCAGGCGAAGTGTCATGCACCTGTAATCCCAGCTACTAGGTAGGCTGAGGTACGAGAATCGCTTGAACCTGGGAGGCAGAGGTTGCAGTGAGCCGAGATCGTGCCACTGCACTCCAGCCTGGGCGATAGAGTGAGACTCCATCCAAAAAAAAAACTGGAATACATTTTACCTCATAAAGTTTCAAATTATTATTTTAAATTTCTCTCTAGGTTAGGTGCTCTACCTTAACATTTGTTTAAATGGTCCCATTGCTAATCCTGCACAAAATGTACCAACCTTTTCAACATCATAGTCCTCTACATCCTGTACTGAAATTTGAGTGTCATCATTACGCCTAATAATATCTTCAAAAGGATCAATTATTTAAAGTTCTCCCTTAAGAAGAAAAAAAGCGTAAACCCAAAGAAAGTGGAGGAAAATAAAAAGTGAGTATTAATGAAATAGATGAACATAGGATAAAAATCAATGAAACAAAAAACTGTTTCTTTAAAAACATTAGTAAATTGACAGACCTCTAGGCAAAGTGAACAAAAAAAGAGTCTGAGGCTGCAGTGGGTTATGACTGCACCACTGCATTCCAGCATGGGTGACAGAGCAAGACCGTCTCTTAATACAAAAAATAGGAGAAGAAAAAGAAATAATACCAATCATATACAAACTCTTTCAGAAAACAGAGGAAGTAGAAACCATTTCAACTCATTCTATGAGACCAGCATTACCCTACTAGGTAACTGGGCAAAAAACTTATAAAGAAAAATACAGAATAATATAACTCATGAACATAAATGCAAAAGTCCCTCTAAAATATTAGCAAATCCATTGGGCGTGGTTGCTCACACCTGTAATCCCAACACTTTGGGAGGCCAGGGAAGGCCGATCACTTGAGGTTAGGAGTTCGAGACCAGCCTAGGGAACATGGCGAAACTAGTCTCTACTAAAAACACAAAAAGTAGCCGGGCATACTGGCGTGCACCTATAATCCCAGTTTCTTGAAAGACTGAGGTGGGAGGATTACTTGAACCCAGGAGGTGGAGGTTGCAGTGAGCCAAGATCACGCCTCTGCACTCCAACCTGGGTGACAGAGAAAGACTTCATCTCAAAAACAAATAATAATTTTATATATATATATATATATGCAAATCAAACCCATAAATAAATATACAGAAAGGATACCAGAATGCAAGGTTGCTTTAACATTAAAAGTAACCATGTTTATGGGATAAAGAAAACTATGTAATTATCTTAATAGGCAGAGCGAGGTGGCTCACACCTGTAATCCCAGCACTTTGGGAGGCCGAGGTGGGCGGATCACAAGGTCAGGAGATCGAGACCATCCTGGCTAACACAGTGAAACACTGTCTCTACTAAAAGTACAAAACTTAGCCGGGCGTGGTGGCAGGCGCCTGTAGTCCTAGCTACTCGGGAGGCTGAGGCAGGAGAATGGCGTGAACTTGGGAGGCAGAGCTTGCAGTGAGCCGAGAATGTGCCACTGCACTCCAGCCTGGGCGACAAAGTGAGACTCCATCTCAATAATAATAATAATAATAATAATAATAATAAATTATCTTAATAGATGAAGAAAAAGCGTTTGAAAAAATTTACACTTTCAGCAAATCGGAAACAGAACAGAATTTCTACAACCTGATAAAATATCTATAAATAAAAAAACCCACTGCTGATATCACAATAAGTGGTAAAGACTAAATACTTTTCCTTAAGTATGGGAAAAGGCAAGGATGTCTCCTCTTACCACTTTTATTCAACATTGTAAAAGAAGTTTACAAAGGCCAGGTGCAGTGGCTCATGCCTGTAATCCTAACACTTTGGGAGGCCAAGGAGGACAGATGGCTTGAGCTCAGCAGTTCAAGACCATCGTGGGCAAAGTGGTGAATCCAGTCTCTACAAAAAATACAAAAATTAGCCAGGCATGGTGGTGCGGGCCTGTAGTCGCAGTTACTCAGGAGACTAAGGTGGGAATGGGGGAGGACTGCTTGAGTCTAGGAGGTTGAAGCTGCAGTGAGCAGATCTCACCACTCCAGCCTGGGTGACAGAGTGAAACCCTATCTCAACACCACCACCAACAACAACAAAAACATAATGAATAAGGCAAGAAAAACTAAGTAAAAGGCACAGAGATTGTAAAAGAAGCTGTTTTTTTTTTTCCTGCAAACAATATATTGTAAATGTAGAAATTCCTAAGAAATCTGTATTACAAGATATAAGAATTCATAAGAGAATTTAGCAAGGTCTCAGAATACATGGTCAGCAAGAAGAATTAATTGTGCCTCTACACACTAAGAATAAACAATTGGAAAATGAAATTTAAAATAACATGTACAACAGCATCAAAACATGAAACAGTGGCCGGGTGTGGTGGCTCACACCTGTAATCCCAGCACTTTGGGAGGTCAAGGCAGGCAGACCACTTGAGGTCAGGAGTTCGAGACCAGCCTGGGCAACATGGTGAAACCCTGTCTTTACTAAAACAAAAAAAAAATCCAAAAAAAAAAAAAAAAAACAATTTACCTGGGTGTGGTGCACACCTGTAGTCCCAGCTACTCAGGAGGCTGAGGCACAAGAATCGCTTGAACCCAGGAAGTGGAGGCTATAGTGAGCCAAGATCATGCTACTATACTCCAGCCTGGGCAGCAGAGCAAGATCTTGTCTCAAACAAAAACAAAAACAAAAAAAACCAAAGAAAAGAAAAAGAAATACTTAGGGATTCAAGATGTGTACACTGAAAACCACAAGCTAATGTGGAGTAAAAAAGAATAACTACATAGACAGATATTATACATTAATGTACTGGGATATTCCTTTTTTTTTTTTTTTTGAGACAGAGTCTTGCTCTGCTGCCCAGGTTGGAGTGCAGTGGTGCGATCTCGGCTCACTGCAGCCTCAACCTCTCAGGTTCAAGCAATTCTTCTGCTTCAGCCTCCCAAGACTGCAGGTGTGTGCCACCACACCTGGCTAATTTTTATATTTGTAGAAGAGACTAAAATGTGGTTTTGCCATGTTGCCCAGACTGGTCTTGAACTTCTGGCCTCAAGTGATCTGCCTGCCTCGGCCTCCCAAAGTGCTAGAATTACAGATGTGAGCCACTGGGCCTGGCTAGGAATATTCAACTTTGTTACAATAAAAAATTATCTCAAAATTGTTCTATAGATTCAACACAATCCCTAGACTATTGAATCTATAGACTCAACAAAATCACAGCAGGCTTTATGGTAGAAATTGACAAGTTGATTTTCAAGTTTATAAGGAAAGGCAAAGAATCTAGAATAGCCTAAATAATTTTCAAAAAGAATAAAGCTGGAGGGCATACGCTACCTGATTTTAAGACTTATTATAAAACTGCAGTAATCTCAACAATGTATGTTAGTTGATGGGACAGACAAAAGAATCAGCAGAAGAGCAGAGTCCAGAAATGAACCCACATTTATATAGTCAATTGATTTCCACAAAGCTGGGGAAAGAATAATCTTTTCAATAAATGGCATTGGAACAAATAGGTATCTATCTGGGAAAAAAAAAATGAACCTCAACATTTACCCATAACATTTACAAAATTTAAGTTGAAATAGATCATAAACCTAACTACTAAGAGCTAAAACCACAAACTTCCTAGAAGAAAAAAACGTCATGACTTTGAGGAAGGAAAAGATGTCTTAGGACACAAAACACATTAACCATGAAGAAAAGGAATGGATACACTGGACTTCATCAAAATTAAAACCTTCTGCTCACTTAAGATATTGGCTTAAAAATGAAATGGAGCTGGGTGCGGTGGCTCACACCTGAAATCCCAGCACCTTGGGGGGCCCAGGTGGGAGGATCGTTTGAGCCCAGGAATCTGAGACCAGCCCTGGCAACATAGTAAACCCCATCTCTACAAAATTAAAAAAAAATTAGGCGGGCATGGTGTCATGCATCTGTAATCCCAGCTACCTGGGAGGCTGAGGTGGGAGGATTGCTTGAGCCTGGGAAGTCAAGGATGTAGTGAGCGATGATTACTCTACCGCACTCCAGCCTGAGCAACAGAGCAAGAAGACCTTGTCTCAAAAAAAAAAAAAGAAAAGAAAAGAAAAAGAAAAAAACAAAGAAAGAAAAGAAAGAATATGTAGGCAGAAAAGCAGTAAATATATAAAAGACTTGAATATCACTATCAATCAACTTGACTTAATTGGCAATAAATAAATAAATAAATGGCAAGCCACAAAGTGGGAAAAAATATCTGCAATACATATATCTGATGAGGACTTAAATCCAGAATATGTAAACAATTATTACACTAAAAAAGTCAAACAACACAACTAAAATATGAGTAAGATTTGAACACTTTACAAAAGATTTATGAGTAGCCAATAAAGCACATGAAAAGATGCACACCATCCTTAGTCACCAAGAACATGCAAATTAAAACACAAGATTCTAAAATTACACACCCACTAGAATGGATAAAATTTAAAAGAATGACAATACAAAAGATTGGAGCACCTGGAACTCTCAAATACTGCTAGTGTAACATGGTGCAACTGCTTTGGAAAACAGTTTCTTACAAAATTTAACATATGATTGCTATATGATGTAGCCATTTGGTCAGGCGTGGTGGCTCACACTTGTAATCTCAGCACTTTGGGAGGCCGAGGTGGGAAGATCACGAGGTCAGGAGTTTGAGACCAGACTGGCCAACACGGTGAAACCCCGCCTCTACTAAAACTACAAAAAATTAGCCAGGCATGGTGGTGGGTACCTGTAATCCCAGCTACTTGGGAGGCTGAGGCAGGAGAATTGCTTGAACCCACGAGGTAGAGGTTGCAGTGAGATGAGATTGCTCCATTGCACTCTAGCCTGGGCAACAGAAGCGAGACTCCATCTCAAAAAAAAAAAGAATTTTATTTCAGCTATTATATTTATCAGCTCTTAATTTTCTATTTGGTTCTTTTTTTTCTTTATATTCTCATTTGTATTTTGAAATACTCCATCTCTTCATCCATTATATTAATTTTTTTCGAGATGGAGTTTTGCTCTTGTTGCCCAGGCTGGAGTGCAATAGAGTGATCTCAGCTCACCACAACCTTGGCCTCCCAGTTCAAGCAATCTGAAATGCTGAAATTACAGGCATGAACCACCTGGCCACCACTGCTTTTTTTTTTTTTTTTTTTTTTTTTTTTTTTTTTTTTTTTT
>NW_016804657.1:5075765-5077621 GCF_001698545.2 Rhinopithecus bieti
AGGCTTGAGCCACCGCGCCCGGCTGCTTTTTTAATCCTATCAATATTAAGCTGGAAAGAGCGTGGCTGCAGTTTCACATAGTTTTGGTTCACCTCTGTAATCAACTCTGGCAGGGCATTACTGCGTAATAAGTGGGACTACACAACTTTTTGTGTCTCTCCTGTCCTCCTTCAATGCCACTTTTTTAGCAAAAGCTGGGACAAAGAGGACACAGCAGATAATTCCTGGGCTAAGTGGTTTGTTTTCCCATTTGAGATTCTTCCAGATTCCAACCTACATTTCAATTTCAACAATTTACACCATTAACTAAGGCTTGTCTGATTGCATAAAGTCTTACCATCTATGTCAGAGCTACTTGAATCCAGATCATGCGCTTGTCCCAGGTGTAAAAGTTCCTGTGGCTCTCTGCTCATTTATGAGGGGCTATTTTTACTTTGAAAATCAGTTCATGAAAGTTTATGTGCATCCACTGCTAGTCACAAGTCCCAGAGAAATATATGATTTTTATTTTGTCTGGAACGTTCTTGTTACTATCAGAGCAAAGGTCTTTTTACATCCTTCTACATCCTAAATGGAAGTCTTAAAATAATCAATGAAACAAAATAGTGTAGAATAGAATACATTAGAGTACACTGCATGTATTGCTTCAGAAACGTTTGTTTCAGGGATGTGTGTGTGTGCATGTGTGTGTGACCATGGTGAGGTATGGTCAGAAAATTGTGGAAAGCATCTGTTCTAGAGATATTAAGGTCCACTTCCGTGCTAAGCAGGAGTTCAGAGAAAAGATGTGACGACACCAATCTTTAAAGAAAATAGTCCATAGCTAGATCAACTTCATGCACTGAAACTGTTCAGAAACCTGAAGGCTTTTTTTTACATATCAACACAGAACAAAGTCAGTCTCTGGAAAATACACAAAACATAAATTTTTTTTGTTTTATGACAATTTAACACAAACTTAACACAATTTTAACATAATAAGCAACTGCTGTTAAAGAGTAAAACACATGCAGATATTTTAATAATAGCCTTTGATTTTTTATTAAAGCTATTTAATAGTTTTGAGTGCCTGTGTACTATGTCTCAATTTGTTGCTTACTGATTGCTATTATTAGGTTGAGAATGCACAGAAATTCTGAAGAAAGAGTATGTTCCTTTTATGTTTGGCTTCCTTAAAAAAAAACTTCCTAAAATCTCTTTTTTAGAGAGCAGGAAAGAGATAAGAAGATTCTCTGAAGGTTGAACTCAGCAATTAGAGGCAATACTAACATAATGGCAAAACAAATATATAGCTGATAGAGTTTGGATATTTGTCCCCTCCAAATCTCATGCTGAAATCTGATCTCCAATGTTGGAAGTGGGGTTGAGTGGGAGGTGTTTGTGTCACAGGGATGGATCCCTCATGAATGGTTAAATGCACTCCCCAAGGTAACAAGTGAGTTTTTGCTCTATTAGTTAATATAAGAGCTGGTTATTGGAAAGAGCCTGGCACGTCCTCTCATCTCTCTTGCTCCCTCTCTTGCCATGTGACACGCCTCCTCCCCCTTCACTTTCCACCATGATTGTAAGCTTCCTGAGGCCTCACCAGAAGCAGATCCTAGTGCTATGCTTCTTGTCCAGCCTGAAGAACCATAAGCCAAATAAACCTCTTTTCTTTATAAATTACCTAGCCTCAGGTAATCCTTTATAGCAACGCACAATGGACTAATACAATAGCCAACAAATATTTATGAAACAATTGGGAAAAGCCAACTGTATAGTTTTAAACCTATTTTAAAAGTCACAGGTACACAAAACTTGTATTTTATGATACATACAAAATATGATCACAATTTTGCCACTAAATTAGTTTCTGG
>NW_016804657.1:5079089-5096818 GCF_001698545.2 Rhinopithecus bieti
ATATATATATATATATATAATATATTTTTATTTATTTATTTTTGAGATAGAGTCTTGCTCTGTTACCTTGGCAGGAGTGAAGTGGCACAATCTAGGCTCACTGCAACCTCTGCCTCCCGGTTCAAGTGGTTCTCCTACCTTAGCATCCCAAGTAGCTGGGATTACAGGCACATGCCACCACACCCGGCTAATTTTTGTATTTTTGGTAGAGAGGGGTTTCACCATGTTGGGCAGGCTGGTCGCAAACTCCTGGCCTCAAGTGATCCGTCTGCCTCGGCCTCCCAAAGTGCTGGGATTATAGGCGTGAGTCACCGCGCCCGGCCAATAAAATTAAACAGGTAAATATTTCATGGTGTGCAAGAGATAAGATAAAGTCTATACTCCTAAATATGACATATAAGGTCTTTTGCCCTCTAATTCGAGCTTTGACTCTTGCCACTTGCCTTACTCACCAGCTACATATTTTCCAATAATGCCAAATAGTCTGGGAACTATTAGCAGTCCAAAGTTAGAATGTTTGAGTTACAGAGTTTAAATACCAACAGCTTTGGTTCTTGGTTGTATATCATTAGTCAAATTACTTAACCCTTCTAAGCTTGTTTTCTTATTTGTAGAATGATCACAATGTTTACAGATAATACTTACTGAGTACTTAATATGAGCCAGGCATAGCTCTACTAACTTTATCCATATTAACTCACCTAATTCTTGTAACAACCCCATGAGGTAGATACTACTGTAAATCTCATTTTACAGATAAGACAATAAGGCACCAAGAGGTTAAGTAACGAATACATGTCTTAACATCCTTTGGCACAACAGATACAGATATTTATTTTGTAAGGTTGTGAGGATTACATACGAGATAAAGTAACTAAAATGTTTAAGACAGTGACTGGAATATAGTAACTGCTCAATAAATGACAGGTACTATAAATTTCTCTCTGAATACACCATGTACTTTCAAGATCAGTTGAAAGTTTTTCCGTGAAAGCTTCCTTAGCCCTCTCCCCAGAGTTAATCACTCCTTCTGTGTGCTTCTATTACACCTATTTGCATATTGTTATACTTTTCCAATTCTGAATTTGCCTTACAGCAAATACCTGTGTACGTCTTTTCCATGACCTCAAGACTCTTAACACTCATTCTTGCTGGAGACACTTAGAAAAAGAGGAAAGTCAGGGATAAGACTGAAGGGGAGGTAGCATGAATAGTGACAAGCAAATGCTTCTGCAATGCTGTCTTAGAAGACCTAAAGTAAACCTCAATCTCAGAATGTCACTCCTGAACTTGTTATAGCAGAGGATGCTAAGGCTTGTGTCAGGGAAAAACAATGAACAACATAAATTCTGCTCAGGAAGTTGGGTGGGAACTTGCACTATTCACATTATTTGCTTTTTTCCATTTTCTATTACATTAACACATTATTTAATTGAAAGCCTCAATACATTTTTAATAAAGCCCACAGGAATATATCTCGCACAAGATTCTTCATTAAATGTGGCTAGAGATATTTTAAAACAAATAATAAAGGACCAGGCTAACAGAGGAAAAGTGTCAAACAGGCTTCTACTTTTCAAACCTCTATCACCTTGTTGACTGTTCCCTGAATAACAAATCTTCAAAGCAAGCACATACAGGATACCAGCCTTTTATCTCACTCCTATCAGAGGAAGCAGCCTTATAAGTAACTAAAAATGGTTCCCAAAATAACAAAGAAACTTTAAATAAAGTTCTAATACTGCTTACAACACATAATATAAATTTCTCAAGCCATTACTCTACCTATTGGCAAATCAAGAAATACGTAAGATTCTTTAAAAAGTAAATTTAATCCTTTAACAGTTCTATCAAGTCTGTTGAGATATTTGTCATGGAAATTTTTTCAGGTTTTTTAAAATGAAAGAATGAAAAATGATAGCTGATATAATGCAGATTATATTCAGAATTTTGACGCATAAGCCAAAGACTTAGAATAACAAAGACTTAGAATAATGCTAACTTCATGATTGTGTTACATGGTTGGTTATCTGCACTATTCATAAAACCTTCCAAATGACTACAATTCCTTTTCCCTGCTGTTTACTGATTGTAGTGGGTACTACTGGAGGGTTTATTTGCCACAGCTACATGACCCTAGGTGTTATCTCTGTAACAAACCCAATGTAATTCCTGTTAGCTCCACCTTTAAAACAAATCGAACTCCCACCACTTACCATCTGTACTGGTAACACACTAAACCAGGCCACTATCACTTCTTCCTCTCTCATTTTCTATTTCTAGTCAATTTTCACCTTCCCTGTTCATTCTATCTAAAATAAAGCTCCTTTTCCAACACGATTTTCTATGTCCACACTCTCTGAAATTGTGTTACTTATTTGCTTATTTACTTCTCTCCCTCACTGGAATGTAAGCTTTTTTACTACTGTATCCCCAGCACCCAGAAGAGTATGCATTATACAGTAATCCTTCAGTAAATATTTGTTGAATGAATGACAAAATCCTAAGTATAAGAATGCTTAAAAGGAAAAGGCTGACGAAAAATTTGCAGTGCCTGTTACTTTAAATGCCTCCAGTGATTTGAAGCTGCCCCATTTGTAGAATCCGGGAAGCTTCTTAGAATAGTTTAAGAATATGAGTAACACCAAAATAACTTATTTAAATAATTCACACCACAATAAGAATGTTTTTTCTATATTTACAATTTGCCAAGCACTATACACAGAATCTCATTCAATCCTCGTAACAATCCTTAGACGAAGACATCTTCATTTTCTAGATGAGGAAACTGAGGCTTAGCAAGTTTAGATGGCTTTCTAAGGTCATACACATTGTTACAATTTGAAAAGCATAATTTAATAGCACATAACATACTACCTTCAGGATAGAAAGACATTTTGAGAAGGGGCAATATCTAAGTTAGGGGTCTCCAATGAAGAAAACGATTTATAGTTATTTATAAATTATAAACATAAAACTATAACATCATGTACATTATAAAGCATACTGAAACTAAAATTTAAAGGTAGGAGATTTTAAAATCATTCTGCTAGTTTAAATTAGTAAAAATTAAATATGTAAAAGGAGGGTATAGTAACCATTTCATTCTCACTGAAGTTTAACTACAAATATTTTGAGTAAGAGCAGTGTGATGAAACGTGGTTTTGATACAGTGATTCAAAGATTCAGTCTAAAACTCAGTTTATTTCAATACTCGGTTCTAAGGGTGTTACAGACTGAACCGTGTCCCCTGAAAATTCATATGTTGAAGTCCTAACCCCCAGCACCTCAGAATATGACTGGATTTGGAGATCAGATCTCTTGAAAGGTAGTTAAGTTAAAATGAGGTCACTAGGGTGGGCCCTAATCCAATGACTGGTGTTCTTAGAAAAAAAGAGGAAATCTAGACACAGACAGATTCAGAGGAGAGATCATGTGAAGACACAGGGAGAAGACTGCTATCTACCAGCCAAGCAAACAGGCCTCACAAGAAACTTACCCTGTCGGCACCTTGATGTTAGATTTCTACAGCCTCCAGACTTGTGAGAATATCAATCTCTAGTGTTTGAACCACTCAATCTGTGGTATTTGGTCACGGCAGCCCTAGCAAACTAATACAAAATGCCAAGGTAATAGAAAAAGGCAACTCACCACAAATACATGGAGACAATAAAAGAAGAGCTTCACTGACCGAATCAGAATACTTATTTGTCAATTCTATTCACCTTAAATTAAGCATGGATTTTTGTTGAAATTTGACTAAGTTTTCATTTTCTCTAATGTTTATCATCTGCACTTTCAAACTAACTGAACATTTAAAAACCTCTAACAAACTGATTCAAAATCTAAGTGTGTAGATAGGAGAGCTTTAAAGACAATACATTCTTTGTTTTGGGCAACATTAAGTAGTAATTGATATATTACCAAATATCAAATTCTGTCTGCAAATCATGTTTCTTTAGAAAAACAATTTCTCATTCATTGCTTTTTTGTTTTTTTGTTTTTGAGATGGAGTTTTGCTCTGTCTCCCAGGCTGGAGTGCAGCAGTGCATTCTCGGCTCACTGCAAGCTCCTCCTCCCGGGTTCACGTCGTTCTCCCGCCTCAGCCTCCCAAGTAGCTGGGACTACAGGCGGCTGCCACCACGCCCGGCTAATTTTTTTGTATTTTTAGTAGAGACGGGGTTTCACGGTGTTAGCCAGGATGGTCTCGATCTCCTGACCTCGTGACCTGCCCTCCTCAGCCTCCCAAAGTGCTGGGATTACAGGCGTGAGCCACCTCGCCCAGCCTCTTGTTCATTGTTAAAACATCATGTTTACCTTATAGGAACACACTGACCATGTTTAAGAGAATTTTTTGCTGACAACCACTTATCATTACAGAAAATCAACAATTTTAGAACACTTTTCTTTGGAAAAGGAAAATGGTGTGACTTATTTTAAGATTGGCAACTTTAAAAAATACTTTTCCATAATGTATCAGAAAACTAGTAGGTGATATATTTTCATGACTGTGACACTTCTCATTTTCAAAGGATTATAATGATTCTATTATTTAAGATATAATCTGTAAATCCACCTACTTGGACACATATGAACTGCTATATGTTACAACAGCTAAAAGTGAACAAACAAGTGAGGATGTCACCGCCAACTCCGTTTTGTTTGAGGGAATGCCTACTCTTCCCCTGGGGATCATTGCTTATATAAAGTCTGATCCAGAGAAAGCACCAGTGTCAAACCGTGCATTAAATATTTAGTAAGGCTTAATTTATTTCTAGATGAAAATGAATACAAGTAGCATTTCTAATGTTTTTTTCACATCCTAACATACCATTCTTGTGCACCTCTGGGAGATCATGAGTCCATAATGAGGTATTCTAACTTACACATGCATTAGCTTTAATGTTCACAATTTCACCTAGGTAAATAGAGAATATTTAGGGAGGGCACGGTAGCTCACGCCTGTAATCCCAGCACTTTGGGAGGCTGAGGTGGGAGGATCACCTGAGGTCGGGAGTTTGAGACCAGCTTGGCCAACATGGTGAAACCCTGTCTCTACAAAAAATACAAAAATTAGCTAGATGTGGTGGCGCATGCCTATAATCCCAGCTACTCACGGGGCTGAAGCAGGTGAACTGTTTGAACCCAGGAGGCACAGAGGTTGCAGTGGGCCGAGATTGCACCATTGAACTCCAGCCTGGGCAACAGAGCGAGATTCTGTCTCAAGAAAAAAAAAGAGAGAGAGAGAGAGAATATTCAGGGGTCGGCTAAAATAACCAGGTGGCCAAAAGTTGTATGAATATAAAATGTAAACAATCCTTTCCTTTGTTTACTCAGAAGAAGGAAGAACTATTTCTTTTTTAATTTTTATTTTTAATTAACCAATTCCAATTGTATATGTTTATGGAGTACAATGTGATTTTTTTTTAGACAGAGTCTTGCTCTGTCACCCAGGCTGGGTGGGTGATCTCCACTCACTGCAACCTCTGCCTCTCAGGTTCAATAATCCACTATTGTACAGCCTGGTGACAGTACTCTCTAATATTCTTCTGGTTTCTCAAGCCATTTAGTTAGCTTCTAAATCACTTATTTATACTATTAGATAATGTTTGTGAAAGGAATGCACTGCCACGTCTGGCTAATTTTTGTATTTTTAGTAGAGACAGGGTTTTGCCATGTTGGCCAGGCTGGTCTGTAACTCCTGACCTCAAGTGAACCGACTGCCTCAGCCTCCCAAAGTGCTGAGATTACAGATGTGAGCCACCATGCCTGACCTGTTTAGCATATATTTTAAATAATGATTATGTATTAAGTGTTTACTGTGCCAGACACTATGCTATGTATCTGCTTGCTTTCATTACTACATTTAATTCTTTTTTTTTTTGAGACAGAGTCTCGCTGTTGTCGCCAGGGCTGAAGTGCAATGGCGCCATCTTGGCTCACTGCAAACTCTGCTTCCCAGGTTCCAGCAATTCTCCTGCCTCAGCCACCCAAGTAGCTGAGATTACAGGTGCCCTCCACCATGCCTGGCTAATTTTTGTATTTTTAGTAGAGGCAGGGTTTCACCATGTTGGCCAGGCTGGTCTCAAACTCCTGACCTCAGGTGATCCACCCGCCTCGGCCTCCCAAAGTGCTGGGATTACAGGCGTGAGCAACCGCGCCTGGCCTCCATTTAATTCTTACAACAACCCTAACAGATAGCTAATATTACCTACAATAGTAGCAAGTTTTATTATTTTGTGAATGAGTAAACTGAAGCTGAACTGGTTAATTACCCAAACTAACACAAACCTAGTTCTGCTTTACTCCAAAGTTTGTGCACTAAACCACTATATATTATATTACTTGTTAGTTGGTAGACATAACAATAATATAAACTAACGCAACAGGATGTCAAATGCAACTTTTCCTGTGTTCTCCGAGTTTCAGCAGGGCCTCAAAGGCCAAAACCAAAACAATAGAAGTCGAATAACCCCACATTCTAAGAAAAGTGCAAGGCTTAGAAAGTGAGGTTGCCAAAAATTGGCTCTGCTGACATTAGTTCACTACCCTTCTCAAGGCTGTATAAGAGAAGAATTACAATTTCTTAAATTGTGAGGATTACAAGGGACAACAGAGAGGACTTCTTTAAAGAAACTAAGTGGTGTGTTTCCCTGCCTCCTATAAGGAAAGAATGATGTACCTCTTGCCTACCTCAAGCCAGGGACTGAAACCTCAAGATAACCACTCAAAGTGCTTGAGGCATATGCCCAGACTTGGGGAAGTACATAGACACAGGGACTGGTATCTGACTCCCATCTGGTGGATAAAATGAGCTGACATGTAACTAAATGTCAAAGACAGCTTAGGCACAATAGTCAAATGAGAAATTTCAGCAGAAGTTCTACAAAATGCCACAATGTGGAAAATTACATGTAAAACTAACTTTAATAACATTAAACTTTTAGAATTTGATTATGTTGATGCAATGTTATTAAATGCCCATATAATTAAATAAAATGTCTCTTTTCACATAATTATCCTTTTCTTTTTGAGACAGAGCCTCGCTCGTGTCGCCCAGGCTGGAGTGCAGTGACATGATCTTGGCTCACTGCAACATTCACCTCTCAGGTTCAAATGATTCTCCTGCCTCAGCCTCCCGAGTAGCTGGGATTACAGGCGCCTGCCACCACGCCTGGCTAATTTTTGTATTTTTAGTAGAGACAGGGTTTCACCATGTTGGCCAGGCTGATCTCAAACTCCTGACCTCAAGTAATCCACCCACCTTGGCCTCCCAAAATGCTGGGATCACAGGTGTGAGCCATTGCACCCAGCACTTTTCACTTAATTATCCTTTTAAAAATCCCCTCCAAAGTAAAAAATAACTGTCCTGTCCCGGCCGGGTGCGTGGTTAAGCCCTATAATTCCAGCACTTGGGAGGACCGAGATGAGCGGATCACGAGTCAGAGATCGAGACCACCTTGGGCTAACACGGTGAAACCGCCGTCTCTACTAAAAAAATACAAAAAAACTAGCTCAGGCGATTGGTGGGCGCCTGTAGTCCCGTTACTCGTGAGGCGAGGCAGGTAGAATTGCGAACCGCGGGAGGCGGAGCTTGCAGTGGAGCCGAGAATCGCGACACTGTACTCAGCCCGGGCGACAGAGCGAGGACTCGTCTCAAAAAAAAAAAAAAAAAAAAACTGTCCAAACTAGAACTTTGCAGTTAGTACAAATTGCTTCAAAACAACTTTAATGTAACCTAGTATTTTCTAGTGTTTTGTTTTGTTTTGTTTTGAAACCAGTCTTACTCTGTTGCCCAGAGGCATGGTGTGATCATAGTTTACTGTAGCCTTAACTCCCTGGGCTCAAGCAATTCTCCTGCCTCTGCCTCTCAAGTAGCTGCGACTATAGGAGCATCCCACCACATCTGGCTTTTTTTTTTTTTTTTTAATAGAGACAGGGTCTTGTTGTCTTGCCAGGGCTGGTCTTGAACTCTTGGGCTCAATCCTCCTGCCTCAGCTTTCCAAAGTGTTGGTATTGTAAAGTATGAGCCAACATGCCTAGCCAATAAAACCTAGTTTTTAAACCACAAATCCAAACTTGGTAAGCTCTTCTTAGCAAGACATTGGAAAATAAAGGCAGCAAAATCATTACTAAAGTATTCAAAGGTTGAAGAAATTTTCCAAAAGCTAAAAAGAAGCAATAAAAAAAGTTTTAAAAGTCACAAAGTAATACTACTAGTAATACTACCACTTTTAGAAATTTTGAAAACAGAGAAAACAGGAGAAAATACCTGTAAGTCTACTATCTCCAACATGGTCACTGGAATATTTCGGTGTATCTCCTGTTTTTTAAGCACATTTTTATACAGATGCAATTACAGTGTATATATAATTGTATCCTGCTTTTTTTATTCAGAGTTACATAAAAAGATGCAATTTTGGCCAGGCTCTGTGGCTCATGCCTGTAATCCCAGCACTTTGGGAGGCCGAGGTGGGCGGATCATCTGAGGTGAGGAGTTCGAGACGAGCCTGGCTAACATGGTGAAACCCTGTTCCTACTAAAAATACAAAAAATTAGCCGGGCATGGTGGTGCACGCCTGTAATCCCAGCTACTCAGGAGACTGAGGCAGGAGAATTGAACCCAGGAGGTGGAGGTTGCAGTGGTCTGAGATCGCGCCATTGCATGCCAACCTGCGCAGTAAGAGTGAAAGTCTGTCTTAAAAAAAAAAGAGAGATGCAATTTTCAAGAATTTCAGACTGCAGACATAACAGGCTTTCTTAAAAAACACACATTCATAACAATTGTACGATGTAACTTTCTATTTCATTCTAAAGCTTAAAAGCCAGAAGATGTATTTCTCAAATTTTCAAAAGATTCCAAAATTATATATTCTTTGCATATTTTATCTCATTTGACAATAAAAGAGCAACAAAAGTAAAACTGCAGTCACATGGTTATTAAATACATCTCATATCCCTCACAGTGCCATGTAAAACACAGTAAGGGCATTAGCTGGGTGTGGCGGCAACCGCCTGTAGTCTCGGGTACTTGGGAGGCTGAGGCAGGAGAATCGCTTGAACCTGGGAGGTGGAGGTTGCAGTGAGTTGAGGTCTCGCCACTGCACTCCAGCCTGGGCAACACAGGGAGACTAAAGACTCTGTCTCAAAACAAAACAAAACCAACAACCAGACCTAGTAATAGTAAGGGCTGGGCATGGTGGCTTACACCAGTAATCCCAACACTTTGGGAGTCCAAGGCAGGAGGATCACTTGAGGCTAAGAGTTTGAACCAGCCTGGGCAACACAATGAGACCTTCCCTCTACACACACACACACACACACACACACACACACACACAGGCCAAGTATCAATCATGTGCTGTAGTCCCAGATACTCAGGAAGCTAAGGCAGGTGGATTGCTTCAGCCCAGAAGCTGGAGGCTGCAGTGAGCCATGATTGCGCCACTGCACTCCAGCCTGGGCAATGGAGCAAGACTGTCTCTAAAAATAAAAAATAAAAATAAAAAGTGCCTGTAATCTCAGCACTTTGGGAGGCGAGGTGGGCAGATCACCTGAGGTCAGGAGTTCAAGACCAGTCTGGCCAACATGGTAAAACCCATCTCTACTAAAAATACAAAAATTAGTCGGGCATGGTGGCGTGTGCCTATAATCCCAGCTACTTGGGAGGCAGAGGCAGGAGAATGACTTGAACTTGAGAGGCAGAGGTTGCAGAGCTGAGATCACGCCACTGCACTCTAGCCTGGGTGACAGAGTGAGATTTTGACTCAAAGAAAAAAAAAAGTTATTACCAACTCTTCTTCCTGAAGAATTTGGTCCTAATTAGGCAAAGCAGAGTAAGTAAGGCAGGCATACTTCCCTCATGCTAACAAGCAAGGTAAGGAGAGCATTTGTGTAGGAGGGCTGCCTACCGTGGAAGTATCAGGGCCTAAACAAGGTAAGGAGTGCACTCCCACAGAGGGGTAGCCAGCATGGGATGTTAGAGCTTCAGCAGAATGAGGAGGGTATCCAGGCTGATAGATGGCCTGGTGCAGGGTTGTCAGAGTCAGGGCAAGGTGAGGAAAGCATCCTAGGAGGTAGCCACCTGGCACAGAGCCAACTGGAAAGTGGACCTTGGGCTTGATTTCAGCTTCTTGGCTGGGTGCTGTGTGTAATGCACAAACTACTTAATCAAACACAGCACCCTGACTCAGTACTATGCAACTATTAAAAAGGATGAGGTAGAGATCTGTATGCAGACGTGCAAAGATGTCCAAAATAAAAGCGGGGCAAGAGCAAGTGGAAAAACAATTTTCAATACACTTTTTAAAAAGGATATACATATATCTATACACCTGCTATACATGTATCTATATACATGCCCTCCCCTCACACACGCACTGCAATAATATGAATTTGAATGTTACACAATTGACTCTTATTCTCTGTCCAGCCTCCTTTTCTCAAATGGGGGATGGGCAGGCTATAGTTCTCTTCCTCAAATTGTACGAGGCGAGTAGTTAGGAAGCAATCATTTTGTGACCATTTGAACTTTCTCAATTCAGTACAGTAATCCTTTGGTATGTGTAGGGATTGGTTCTAGGACCTCCCTCAGATACCAAAACCCATAAAGGCTGAAGTCTCTTTTATAAAATGGTGTTGAATTTGCATTATAAAACCTACTTACAACTTATATCCTTCCATTTACTTTTTTTTTTTTTTTAAGAGGCAGAGTCGCCTCATTGCCCAACCTGAAGTATAGTGGCTATTCACAGACACAATCATGGTGCACTACAGCCTTGAACTCCTGGGCTCCAGTGATTGTTCCACCTCAGCCTCCCAAGTAGCTGGGACTACAGGCCCCATGCCTGGCTCTATCTCCCATATGCTTGAAATAATCTTGAGATTACTTATAATACCTAATACAATGTAAATGCTATGTAAATTACTATTATACTGTAATGTTCAGGGAACAGTGACAAGCAAAAAAAAGTCCATTCATGTTCAGTACAGATGCAACCATCCAATTTTTTCTGAATCTTTTCAATCCATGATTGGTTGTTATCCACAGGAGCAAAATCCATGGATACAGAGGATTGGTTGTATATGATCAGTTATACCAATAAAGTTTTTTTAACTTCACATTGGTACTTTTTTTGTTTTGTTTTGTTTTGTTTTGTTTTGTTTTGTTTTGTTTTGTTTGAGGCAGGATCTCACTTTGTTGACCAGGCTGGAGTACAGTGGTGCTACCTTGGCTCACTGCAGCCTCTGCCTCCTGGGTTCAAGAGATTCTCTTGCCTCGGCCACCCAAGTTACAGGGATTACAGGTGTGCACCACCACACTCGGCTAATTTTGGTATTTTTTTAGTAGACATCAGGTTTCATCATGTTACCCAGGCTGGTCTTGAACTCCTGAACTCAAGCGATCCACCTGCCTCAGCTTCCCAAAGTGCTGGGATTACAGGTGTGAGCCACGGTGCCCAGCCTCCCATCAGTACTTTTTATACTATTAATATTAAACCATATTTTTTAAATGTTGTTTTTTCATTATCCTTATAATAAGACTCGAGATTTTTATAAGATTGAATTTTCTGGTCCCCACTTATTAAATTACAGTGGCTACACAAGAAATTGTCAACAATGGTACCAGTGAGAGAACCTGGGGTGGGGAAACAAGTTATTTACTTTTATTTTATAGCTTTTATAATGATTACACGTTTTGTGTTTTTTGTTGTTTTAAACGTTAAAACAGGATCTGAATGGTGGAATAATGGACCTTTTAAGTGGTATTTGTTATATTTTTCTATATTAAGTAAAACCCTAATAAATTTTTTTAAATGAACACATACGATGATGCAGAGATATCACTTCCAATAATTTACCCTAATGAAATAAGTAGACAAATTCACAAAGATATATGTACAAGAGGAGATTTAGAATATTATAAAACTGAGAACAAACTTCCAGTAGGTAATGATTAAATGTACCATGGTAAATCCATACTCCGAAATACAATGAAGTTATAACATGCTCAAGATCTATTAAGTAAAAGAATGTTATAAAAGGTTGTGTAATATAAATTAACTTTAATCTGTATGAATAAACAAATAGAATTTATAGTTAATATGGATATGCACCAAAAAGCTAACAATGATTATCTCTGGGTGATATAACTATGGTTGACTTTTCTTTTGGTTTATCTGTATTTTCTAATTTTAAAAAATAAATGGGCTGGGCGCAGTGGCTCACGCCTGTAATCCCAGCACTTTGGGAGGCTGAGGCGGGTGTATCACGAGGTCAGGAGATCGAGACCATTCTGGCTAACATGGTGAAACCCTGTCTCTACTAAAAATACAAAAAATTAGCCGGGTGTGGTGGTGGGCACCTGTAGTCCCAGCTACTCAGGAGGCTGAGGCAGGGGAATGGCGTGAACCCGGGAAGCGGAGCTTGCGGTGAGCCGAGATCACACCACTGCACTCCAGCCTGGGCGACAGAGCAAGACTCTGTCTCAAAAAAAATAAAAATAAACATAAACATAAATCACTTTCATAGCATTTGTTTCAAAAAGAGATAGCTTACTTTTTAAAGAGACACAAATACTTATTGAACACCCACTTCATACAGAGCATTGTGAGAATTAAAACAGCAAGAACAGTGATTACACTTTATTATATATTTTGTTAAATACTATGTGCCAATCACTTCAATCACATTATCACAATTAATTTTCATAGCACCTATTTGGGGTACTACATAAGATTAAGTTTTGGTACATACAACTGGAACTGGAAATAGCAAGTGGTTTAAGCAATACCGATGTTTGTTTCTCTGCCACTTAAAAAAAAAAAAAAGACAGAGTAGGCAGTCTAAGATGTCATCAAGTCCCCAGGTGCCTATATTCTGCTATGCCACCCTCAACACATGGATTCTGTCTTCAAGATCACTTCATAGTTCACACATGGAGCTCCAGCTATTATATCCACATTCCAGGAAGCAAAAAGGAAAAAAGTTCTATTTAAGCAGTCTTCCTGGAAGTACCACACAACACTTTTGCTATGGCTTATTGACCAGGACTTAGTCACATGTACAAACTGCAAGCCAGGCTGGGAAATATAATCTTTAATCATTTTATCCTGCAATGTGCCTCAAGTAAACTACTGAGTTCTATTACTTAGAAGGATGGATATTAGATTAGCCAAAAAATCTCTGCCACAAGCAGATATTATTATCCTCATACGCACACAGAAAACAGAGGTACAGAATCAAACGGTTACATGACACAGCATAATTTGAAAGCGGTCTATATACATTTCACTACACATTCTGTGTCCCATTAGAAAATTAGATGCATGAAAATAAATATAAGCATACTCACAGGACATTTATATATGATTAAAGGCAGTTTATTACTAAATGAGTTACTGATAGATGAGAAGTCATCTACAAAATGAACAAAACTAAGAGCGCATTCCTGGCAAACGTAACATCAGCAACAAATTATTTATGAAGCACCTATGATGCACCAAGGGTTTTCAAAAACCTTAAAAAATTTTTTGTTTGTTTGTTTGAGATGGAGTCTCACTCTGTTGTCCAGGCTGGAGTGCAGTAGAGTGATCTCAGCTCACTGCAACTTCCATCTCTCGGGTTCAAGCGATTCTTCTGCCTCAGCCTCCTGAATAGTTGGGATTACAGGCGCCTGCCATCACGCCAGGCTAATTTTTGTATTTTCAGTAGAGACGGCGTTTTGCCATGTTGGCTAGGCTGGTCTTGAACTCCTGACCTCAGGTGATCCACCCACCTCGGCCTGCCAAAGTGCTGAGATTATAAGCATGAGCCACCGTGCCCAGCCTAAAGCCTATAAATGTTTTAAAATGTAACATAAATCAAGCACATAAAGTCCACTAATCTATGTACAGCTCAAAGAACTTTTATATATGTATATAAAATATATACGTCATTCATGTTGTATATAGCAGCCAGTTTTTCTTCATTTCTGTATAGTACTTCATTTAATGGTAAGGCCAATATTTATTTATCCATTCTCCTGTTGACTAATATGCGAACTGTTTCCAGGTTTTGGTTATTATGAAGAAAGTTGTTCCAAACAATTTTTTTTCTTTTTTTTCGGAGATGGGGTCTTGCTCTGTCATCCAGGCTGGAGTGCAATGGTACAATTATGGCTAACAGCCAACTCAGCCACCTGGGCTTAAAGTGATCCTCCCACCTCAGCTTCCCAAGTATCTGGGACCACAGGTGTGTGCCACCACGCCTGGCTAATTGTTTAAAAACTTTTTTTGTAGAAATGGGGTCTTACTATGTTGTCCAAGCTGGTCTCAAACTCCTGGCCTCAAGCGATCCTCCTGTTTCAGGCTCCCAAAGTGCTGGGATTACAGAAGTGAGCCACTGTGTTCAGCCTGTTATAAACATCCTTTTTTTTTAAAAGACAGAGTCTCGCTCAGTCGGAGTGCAGTGGTGTGATCTTGGCTCACTGCAACCTCTGCCTCCCAGGTTCAAGTGATTCTCCTGCCTCAGTCTCTCAAGTAGCTGGGACTACAGGCGCGCATCACCACGCTCAGCTCATTTTTTTGTATTTTTAGTAGAGACGGGCTTTCACTATGTTGGCCAGGATGGTCTCAATCTCCTGACCTTGTCTGCCCGCCTCAGCCTCTCAAACTGCTGGGATTACAGGCATGAGCCACCGCATCCGGCCTAAACATTCTTACATGTATCTTTGATAGACACAATCACACTTCTCTTGGGTATCATCTAGGAGTAGAATTGCTGGGTTATAGAATAGGCATATGTTTTTGGGTTTTATTAGGTTTTGGTTTTTGAGATGTAGTCTCACTCTGTTGCCCAGGCTGGAGTGCAGTGGTGCAATCTTGGCTCACTGCAACCTCCACCTCCTGGGTTCAAGCAATTATCCCGCCTCAGCCTCCTGAGTAGCTGGGACTACAGGTGCATGCCACCACACCTGGCTAGCTTTTGTAGAGATGTGGCTTCCCCATGTTGGCCAGGCTGGTCTCGAACTCCTGACCTCAAGTGATCTGGCCTCCCAAAGTGATGGGATTACAGGCCTGAGCCACCGCACCTGGCCAAGTAGGCATATGTTTAACTTAAGTGGACACTGCCAGAGTTTTCCAAAGAGGCTGTACTAATTTACACGTTTGCCAGCAATGTAAGTGGTTGCAGTCACTCTTCAGTCATACTGGAATTGTTAGTCTTTTTAATTTTATCCATTCTGGTATGTAGTAGTATCTCACCGTGGTTTCCATGTCAACTTTTCAAACTCATTTGTTTCTTTCGTTTGGTTGTTTCTTACCATACCATATTTATTTTTACTTTATTACTATATTATCATATTTTATTTTTTAAGATTATTTTTATACATCATCATGTTTTGTTGGAATTAAGCTTTATAAACTTCAAAACATTGGTAATCAAGAATAAGTCAGTTCTCAAACATTTTAGGTAAGTCCTCATGTATCACATATGGTCATGAAAGTAGACAAAAGATGGAAGAAATACTATCAATGTGTGGAATCATGGAAGCCAAAGGAAGAGACTTTATCAAGAAGGAAAGAGCGGTCAATAATGACAGATACGTTGTCAAAAGGTCAAGTAAGATAAAAACTGGAGTGTCTGTTGGTCATTAGGACTTGGACAAGAGCAGGTTCCGTGGCATGGAGGAGGCTAAAGGAAAATAAGTGAACTGAGAATTGGATGAGAAAAAAAGAATGCAAATATCAACTGTAGACAATCCATTCAAGGAGTTTATCCAAGTAGGCAAGTGGACAGTAGAGTAGAGCTGGACAGGAACGTGAAGTCCAGGAAAGCTTTCTAAATTTATTTCCTAAACAAGTTTAATCTTCTTTAAACACCAGTGGGAAAGAGTTGCTAAAGAGGAAGAAAAGAAGTAAGGGTATAAAGCAAAGACCTCAAGAAGGAGAGAGAGCATGGGCCTCCAACAGGACCTGGAAGGATTATCAGCATCTGCCAGGAAGATGGACAGGTCTTCCACTGGAACAGAAGGTAAATGATAAAAGAAAGATAAGAGTGCGGGTAAATTTCCAGGTTTAGCGGCTAATACACTTATGAACTTTCCATCTGATGGCTTCTATTTTCAATTTTAACAGCCATGGCTATCTGCTGAGAGTAAAGTGAGAGACACAAAAACCAAAGGTTTAAGGAGAAGGAAAAAGGTTTAAAATAGGAAGTGTGGGGGGGAAGGTGCAAGAATACACAGGTTCCCTAAGCAGAGAGTTTTCAAAGAGTTATGAAAAAAACCTTTGAGAACATTCATCATGATTAGGGACCATAGATGAGAAGAAAAGAGAGCGTCAGATAAAGAGTGGGAGAAAGGCTGGTGAGGGATAACAAAACCAGGATAATATCACGAGAGGAAAAAAATTCTAAAAAGAAAAGAAAGATGCAAACCAGTGTCATACAAGTAAGGAGAATCAAGACTGAGAAAGGATCCTTGCATTTGGTAAGAGGGCATTAAATAAATGGTTTCTAAAGGATGGTGAAGGCAGGTAACAGCCAAAATTAAACAGAAAATTAGTGAGGAAATGCACAAAGTATGAATACAACATTTATTTGAAACTCAGTAAGAGGGATAATAAAAACAAAAAGGAGACACAACTACAAATGAAACATTTTAAAGTTGGGGAAAATCGATATTTTTTAAAACTGCAGCAAAAAAATAATGAAAGACATAATAAATACACAGAAGAGGGAGGAGAAAGTCTGATGGAAGAAAGGTGCTACGGCTCACAAGAGGGGCAAAAGAATGGCAGTACTACTTTTCAACAGTTCTTTGTCTTAATACAAAATGATAACTGAGGCAGAGGAGGATTGCTTGAGCCCAGAAGTTCAAGACCAGCCTGAGCAACATAGTGAGACCCTGCCTCTATTTTTAAAATTGTTTAAATGATGATAAGCAATACCAATTAATCATTCTTCAAAGTAAAAGAAGAACTAGCTGCAAGAATTCATTCTCTTTTTGGAGTGCACATTAAACTCAATTATTGATTTGATGCATCGCTTATCAGTCTTTTGGCTAAGATCAAGTGTATTGATGTGATGGGGCACAAATGAATCTCTTGGCCAAATATTTTTCTTTAATGTTTCAGGTTTCTCTTCAGGAAAATAACAACTAAAAGTCTGGTAATAGTAATAAGAACTAACAATATCTCTACATTTTATTTTGGTCAAACTTTCTTCACTGATAATGCCGTGTTCAAGATGCAGTAGTGGCCAGACGCGGTGACTCACGTCTATAATCCCAGCACTTTGGGAGGTAGAGGCGGGTGGATCACTTGTGGTCAGGGGTTCGAGACCAGCCCGGTCAACACGGCGAAACCCTGTCTCTACTAAAAATACAAAAAATTAGCCAGGCATAGCGGCCAGCACCTGTAATCCAAGCTACTTGGGAAGCTGAGGCAGGAGAATCGCTTGAACCCAGGAGGCGGAGCTTGCAGTGAGCTGAGATCCGGCCACTGCACTCCAGCCCGGGAGACAGAGCGAGACTCCGTCTCAAGGTGCAGTAGTGATGCTTGAAAGATACAGTAGCCAGATATAGACAATAGTACCAAGTGTCATTTGCCATAACAATGTCTTTTGGAATCCTTCAGCATATAGCTTCAAAGGTAGTTCACTAGACCACCAAAAGCAGCAAATTTGCAAATTTTGTTATTCTAAAATATTGAAAAATATCTGCCCAATGAGATTCTTTCTTACTCTCCCTC
>NW_016804657.1:5099443-5143561 GCF_001698545.2 Rhinopithecus bieti
GACAAGGTCTCATCCTGTTGCCCAGGAGGGACTGCAGTGGCATAATTGCAGCTCACTGCAGCCTCACTCTTTGGACTTAGGCGATCCTTCTACCTCAGTCTCCCAGGTAGCTAGGACCACAGGCATACATCACCACACCTAGCTAATTTCTTGTATTTTTAGTAAAGACTGGGTTTCGCCATGTTGCCTAGGCTGGTCTCAAACTCATGGGCTCAAGTGATACTCCTGCCTCGGCCTTCCAAGCGCTGGGATTAAAGGCATGAGCCACCATGCCTGACCAAGATTGCCTCTCAACTAGAAAAATTCTGGATTCATAAAATCTGCTTAGCTCCTTATCTCAACTATCAAACTCCATTATGATATAGTAAATAGCTACAGTTAACTCTGAATAAAATATTTTAAACGTTGGTTACTCAGCAAGCTTCCTTTAATATAATTAACAACTTTCAATATATTCATGAGATTCAGAAAGCTTTCTGTGCATTCCAAAGCTTTGCAATACATAACACAGCAGTTTCAAACAGCACTCTTAGCCCTTAGAACAAACAGAACAGAAATGGAGCCCAGCAGTGACTTGCTGGGCAGTATGTTCATCCACAGCCAGCTTATTGTTTTTGCTGGAGGGAAAGCTCCAAGGAGCTTTCCTGCTGCCCTGGACAGTCAGAAGAAAGCAGGAGGATGTCTATACCTTCAGCTGTATTGTTTTGACTACTGGCTGTAAGTTTGTCTCTAATTCCCTCCCTCCCCTTGAGTGTTGGAAGGTGCTTTGAGGAGATACTCACTAAAACACAAGTGTGAGACTTGCATGGGAGGCTGGACAAGGGGGAGGGAACACTGTTAGTAGCAGCTTCAAACAATGCTTAAAATAACTGCTTTATATTTTCTAATCACATTTGCTATTCAATTGCTCATAATTAATAGTTTTTTCCCAGTTTAATTTCTGAGGATCAACAATTTATTTTTTTAAATTCTGTAAATATGCCCATACAGCTGTGGTTAAATTTAAACAACACAAGAAAATCCTCCTTATTATCTTCACTACCTAAAAGCACAGTACAACTTAATGATACCAGCAACTCCATCGATTTGGACTGCAAAATCTGGGCCAGACTCTAACCATCTTACAAGTACTGTTGAAATGTCCCACGATGGTAAAGAATAGAGATATGTCATCACTAAGAAGTATAATTTTAATTTCCAGCTCATTTAGTGTCAAAAATCATGAGCACAATATCCATGAATTCTAGATGAATACTTTTTTCAAGAGATATGTAGTCATTTTTCCCTTATGCCACTGATATACAACTAAATGAGACAATAATCCTTCTCAGGAATGATCCTTGAATAAATAGGAAACTGAGATAACTTTGTCTCTTTTTATTTCTTTGAAAATATTTGAAAGGGCTTATTTAAAAGTCCAATATGCTATGTTTCCAAGAATCTTTTTAATTTTAAGGATTTTAAATTTTCATTTGCAACATTATATGAAGACATGGGTCTGTCATTTTACTCAGATTTTGCCCATTTGATAAAGCCATATTTTAAATAATCTTCATTCAAAGTATTATACTTTTTCTCTGGTGACCATTTCCCTCAACATTTCTGTTCTTCCAGATCCAGTTATTGCACCTACTTCTGTATTTTTTACTTTGTTTTTTCCCTCTAATAATGAAACAACAAATTTGAAAGGCAAATTGATCTAGTTTGATTTAAAAATACAATTATCACTAGACTCTTGAAAATATCACACTTGACGAATGCAAAGTTCAAAAATAAAATTTGGTTCAACAACTCACCATTTTTAACAACAGCAGATAAAATTCTCCTACACTTTGCTTAACCCTGATTTATGTCAATATAACTATACAATGATAGCTATCACATTACACTCATGATTAAACGGACCATCACTCTAATTCACATAATTTTCCTCTTTTGTTCCAAGTTACCCCTTATAGTTTAAATAGGGCCCAGGGAAAAGGAAATTTTCAGTAAATACTGTTGTGCAGCAGGCTATGTCATTTCCTCACAGAAGGCGCTATTATTACAGCCTTAATAGACCCTTATTTAATCAGAATATCAAAGAGTACAGATAAATATTTAAATACAAAATTACGCTTTACATTGCTAAGTAACCAATTCAAACACATCCCACACAGCTGGGAGATTTTGTTTTTTCACTCCAACAGAAAAAAAGACAGAGAAAATGCAAATCCCTTTCCAGCAGCAGCAAAATAACTCTCTCTCTCCCCACCAATCTGTCCTGAATTTTAACATCCAAATAAAAAATCCACAAACGTCATTTCTATGAATTCAAACTTGAAGGAAAACAAATAATTTCTCTCCATATCCTTTGTTGTAAATACCACCGCTATGAAAACTATGAAAGTTAGAAATTTAACTTTAAAAAGTAGAGCATAAGTAACCTTTAAGTAATATAAATGGATTAATATTGCCTAAACTGAATGCTAAAAACTCTGTTTTCACACCACTAACCAGAAGTCTAAGATTCATAAGAAAAAAAAAAATCTTGAGTTTCTTCCTCAAAAACACGGACCAGGCATAATGGCTTCATACTCGTAATCCCAGCACTGCGGGAGGCTGAGATGGGAGGATCCCGAGGCCAGCAGTTCAAGCCCAGCCTAGATAATGTATCAAGACCCCATCTCTACAAAAAGTTTTTCAAAAAATTAGAAAGTCTGGGTGGCATGCACCTGTAGTGCTAGCTAACTTGGAGGCTGAGGTGGAGGGATCGCGTGAGCCCAGGGATTGGAGGCTGCAGTAAACTGGAGTGCCACTGCACTCCAGCCTGGATGACAGAGAAAGACCAAAAAAAGAAAAGGGAAGGGAAGAGGGAAGAGGGAGAAGGGAAAAGGGAGAAGGAAAAGGTAAACACCTGGGATAGATGTGAAAAAGTCAGTCCTTTAAATTTTCTTCTCTTATCATCATTTAATCCTTCAGTCTTAAAATTTGCTATACTGCTTATAAAGTGGAGACATTGTCATATTTTCTTATCTTTAGCATAAAAATTATTCATTCAGGGCAAAGAAGAAAAAGAGAAAAAAATTCCATCCTGTCCAATCCTCTGGGAACCAGTGAAGAACACCCTTTCAGGTTTATCTTTTATTTCACCCAGGCTTCAATGTCGCCACTTTCACAGAAGCAAAAAGATCAATGTTTTATTGATTCAGTAAAGAATATTGAATATCAAAAACCATTTTTCAAACATACTTCTTTATTCTGACTCTACAGGTTAATCTATTTCTCTGTATCTCAGTTTCCAAATGAGTAAAGGGAATATTTTCCATTTAAATGAGAAATGGAAGATGAATGAAAATGTTTTAAGTATTTTAAGAAATGTACTAGAATTTAAAAACAGGAGGTATAATTTCGAAGAACCATGATTTTTTTCTAAACCAAGCTTACGAATTTAAGTACTTCAAAGAAGATCCCTTTGGCAGACTATGGCCTACCTGTGGGCCAAATCTGGCCCACTGCCTGTTTTTGCAAGGCCTCTTACGAGTGGTTTTTACATTTTCAATGGTTGGGGCAAAATCAAATAAGTATAACATTTTGTGATGTGAAAGTTATGTGAAATTCAAATTTCAGTGTCCATAAATAAAGTTTTATTGGAACACAGTCCATGCTTACTCATTTAAGTGTTGTCTATGGCTGCTTTTTGGCAGAATTGGGTAGTTGTGACAGAGACCGTATGGCACACAAATATTAATATTTGCTATCTAGCCCTTTACAGAATATTTGCTAACCCCTGCCTTAGAAGACCATATAGTTATTCTCTTTTTTTTTTTTGTCTTGTCACCCAAGCTGGAGTGCAATGGCAGGATCTCGGCTCACTGCAACCTCTGCCTCCCAGGCTCTAGCAATTCTCCCACCTCAGCCTCCCAAGTAGCTGGGACCACAGGCATGTGCCACCACGTCCGGCTAATTTTTAAAAATTTTTTATAGAGACGAGGTCTCCTTATGTTGCCCAGGCTGGTCTAGAACTCCTGGGCTCAAGCGATCCTCCCATCTTGGCCTCCCAACGTGCTGATTACGGGCATGGGGACACAGTCTTTTGTTGTTTTTTAAGCTTTGTCTATGATTTCCAAGAACTAAACATCCAGTGTTGGGATAGGAATATGCTTTTAAAGCTTTGATTGATGGTTAAAAGAAAAAAAAAAAAAAAAAAGCTGAGCACAGTAGCTCATGCCTGTAATCCTAGCACTCAGGCAGGCTGAGGTAGAAGGAGTGCTTAGGCCTAGGAGTTTAAGATCAGCCTGGGCAACACAGTGAAACCCCATCTCCACAAAAGAAAAAAATTTATTTATTTATTTAAATTTTTTTTGAGACGGAGTTTCACTCTTGTCTCTCAGGCTGGAGTGCAATCGCGCAATCTCAGCTCACTGCAACCTCCGCCTCCGGGGTTCAAGTGATTCTCCTGCCTCAGCCTCCCAAGTAGCTGGGATTACACACACGCACCAACACATCCAGCTAATTTTTGTATTTTTAGTAGAGATGGGATTTCACCATGTTGGCCAGGCGGGTCTCAAGCCCCTGACTCAAGTGACCCACCGCCTCGGCCTCCCAAAGTGCTAGGATTACACGTGTGAGCCACTGTGCCTGGGCAAAAAAATTGTTTTTTAATTAGCAGGGGGTCAGGCCGGGTGCGGTGGCTCATGCCTGTAATCCCAGCACTTTGGGAGACCAAGGTGGGAGGATTACCTGAGGTCAGGAGCTCGAACCAGCCTAATCAATATGGTGAAACCCCATCTCTACTAAAAAGTACAAAAATTATCCAGGCGTGGTGGTGTGCACCTGTAGTCCCAGCTACTTGGGAGGCTGAGACAGGAGAATCACTTGAACCTGGGAGGCAGAGGTTGCAGTGAGCTGAGATCACGTCACTGCACTCCAGCCTGGGCAACAAAGCAAGACTCTGTCTCAAGAAAAATAAAATAAAAAATAAAAACTAGCAGGGGGTGGTGGTGCATGCCTGTAGTCCTAGTTTCTCAGGAGACTGAAGCAGGAGGATCCCTTGAGCCCAAGAGGTCCAGGCTACAGTGAGCTATGATTGCATCACTGTATTCCAGGGTGGCCGAGCAAGACCCTGTCTCTTGAAAAAAAAAAAAAAAAAAGTAAATAAGTTATATGTGCCACACAAATAAAAGACAGAAAATAATTTCATAATAAAGCCAGAAGATCAATGTTCTTGTGTGGCTGTGAATTTGCTATAAAGCTTTTTCAAAGAGAAGCTCCAATAATAATTTGGGCAATACAGACAGTCCCTGACTTGATGTTTTAAATTAATGATTTTTCAACTTTTTTATGATGGTGCCAAAGTTGTATGTGCTCAGTACCCTCCTTAACTTATGATAGGGTTACATTTGGATAAACTCGTCGTAGGTTTATCATACGTTGACTAACAACAGTTTCAACTTATGATGGGTTTATTCAGACATAACCCTATCGAAAATTGAGGAGCATCTGTACTTCTGGAATAAATGAGTGACCCCCAAATGAAATTTTAAAAGAACAGGACTCATTTGGATGTAAAAGTTGTTCAACTTTCAAGTAAAACCCATTTCATTGCTTTATAATAATTTATAGAACAAAATAACATAGATAAATACTCCCTTCTACCTATACAAAGCAAGTCACTTATTCTTGGCCCTCTTCTCTTCTAATTCTGTATGCTCCCTTGAGCAATTTCATCTGCTCTTACAGCTTCAATTAACACTTACTGGCTACCTCTGAAATCTGAATCACCAATTTTAGTCTGGCTTCTGGACTCTAGATCCTCTCTTGACATCTCCACTTGAATGCTCCAAAGATAATTCAAATTCAACATGCTCAAAATAGAAACAATTATCTTCCTCCAACATTAAAAAATAAAACAAGACCCTTCATCCAAACAGTTTTCCAAGCTAAAAAACTAAGTCATTTACTTTTCTGTTCACCTTCTGAGCCAATTGATTTTAAAGCCTTGTCAAATTCTACACCTTCACTATCTATCCTCTCCTCTCCATCCCTACTACTATTTTCCTACTCCAAGCCCTTATCCTCTCTTATCTGGACTATTTCAATAGCAATAGCCTCCTAACTTATCTCCCTACCTTTTGTCTCTCTCCATCCAATCCAGCCTCCAAACCATCTTCAAGTTATCTTTCCTAAATACCTGTATCTAAAATCCTTCACTGCTCTCCATTGTCTTTAGAATCAAGTCCAAAGTCCTTGGCATGATACTCTGGCTCTTCATGACGTAGCACCAGAAGACTTTTTCCCCTCTTTTTCTGAATCATAACTTTTTTTTTTTTTTTTGAGACAGATTGTCAGGTTGGAGTGCAGTGGCACGATCTCAGCTTACCGCAAGCTCCGACTCCCTGGTTCAAGTGCTTCTCCTGCCTCAGCCTCCCGAGTAGCTGAGATTACAAGCATGCGCCACCACACCCGGCTAATTTTTGTATTTTAGTAGAGACGGGGTTTCACCCTGTTGACCAGGATGGTCCCGATCTCCTGACCTCTTGATCCACCTGCCTCGGCCTCCCAAAGTGCTGCGATTACAGGCATGAGGCACCGCATCTGGCCCTAAATCTTAACTTTTTACTTACCTAAGTCTGTAATGTTGTCTTATAACATATCTTGTACTTCAAAGTATTAAAAGTACCTTTAACGCCGTATTTTTTAGTTAAACTTTCTGCCAAACTGCACTAATTACTCATTTCATTGTTACAAATGAAGGGAAGTGAAATACCACATTACCTAGCAATTTTAGTGATCCTAATGCAATCAGCAAGGAAGCTTTGCAATTTTCTTTTTTCATGTTATTTCCAGGCACCATCTCCTTTAGCCCAACCACCCATTTCTGTACACCCTGGCCTTCAGTGACAATGGACTACAACACATTCCTCAAACATACCATACACTTTCATACTTATCCCTGTTCTTTATTCATATCACCTGTTTCCTGATCCAGTTTCAGCAAACTCCTATTCATCCTTCAAAGCCAAATGTAGTATCTTCTCTCTAATCGTCCTCCCTACCACATGCAGAATGATTTTTTCTCATCAGTGGTTAAACTCTATCTATACTTCTTTTTTTTTTCTTGCATCTCTTCAAACATATATAAATCTATACTTCTTTACAGCTCTTACCACGCTGAAATTGTAGGGACTTATTTACATGTCGGGTTATAAGCTTCTTGAAGATAGGGAAGCATTTTCTTTTCTTGAATCTAACACTTAACTTACAGTCTGAGAACAGATATTTTAACTTCTTAATGAAAGAAGTTATGAGGTGCTTTTATTGAAAATAAGCACCTCATATTGTTAAGATAATGCCATAACTGTTGTTGCTGAGGGACTGAGAGCTTAGAATCAACCCCACGTCATTCACTGGCAACAACAAAAAAAGGGTTCCTACATACAAACTGTAATTAAATCGTATCTTGGACTTGCCTTCATCTATATATTGCAATATCAGTTTATTTTTTCCTCTTTCTTTCCTTCTTTTTGAAATAGTTTTTTATAGACCTCTTTTTAAAATACCTATTAGATGTCATTTGTATCTCACTCACAGAATTTGAAACTCAGTACAGTGCAGAGGTTACAACCAGGTCCTTGGAGTATGACTGATTTGAATTCTACCTTTGCTATCTAGGTTGTCTAATCACGGGCAAGTTACTTAATCTCTCTATGCCTCTTAATGAGATGATCATAATTAACATCTCTCATGGTGCTGTTGTGAGCATTAAATAAGCTAATACATGTAAAGAATTTAGAATACTGCCTGGCACAGAGTAGGTACCAATGAATGCTAGTCGATGTTGTTATTGTTACCATCCGCTTTAAAAACAGCTTTTTTTTGGTACTTATTTTAGCTCACTTGGTAGAACGGAATCTCCTAGATGAAAAGAATTACATACTGCTCTTACATAAATATAATCTTGTGCCTATTGCATAGTAGGCCCTCAAAAAACAATGTGAATGTAAGGTTTCAGACCTCCAAGATCAACAAATTGTAAAATCACAGAAAAATTTATACAGAGTACATGTTTAAAACTCATGTTTTAAAGTAGTTTCAAAAGACCCATCCTCCACTGAATTGTTGAAACATGTTTAAGTAAAACTTCTACAGCAACACACACAAAAATTACATTCACTAGTAACTTTCCCTCTACTACTTCATTTAATTTGATCTTGGTATCCAGTGGCCTAAAAATCTTGCCTATAACTTAAGACTCACTACAGATCATTTAAACGCAATATAATTTCCAGCTTTAGAAAACTGCTTATTGTCAATAAGAAAAATGAATATTCTCCTTTATTGCTGCATTTAAAAAACGCACTGCCACATTCAACACACACACACACACACACCAACTAATGAAAGACCAAGACACATAATTACTACATTTCCTGGTTTCTGCCTGACAAAGTCAGAACAGGCCTACAAGTATCCCCAGCAAAAGCCTACGGGTTACAAAACTGCCATTTTCTTTTGTATTTCCCATCTCCCCGCTAAAATCCCTTGCACACATATCCATAGTAAAGAACAAAAACGTCTATACTAAAAGCTGTATGAAAAAACATATATTAACAATATTTTGGAAGATTTAAATCTTCCTATAAGCAGCCCGTCAATTCACAAAAACAAATGAAAGTCTTGATTTGGAACAATATTCCCAGCTTACTTTAGCAAGCATCTTAAACTACAACTATTTAGCTAAGGCAAAGAAGTAGATTATTTGATTGCTACAGACTTCGTGGTAAATGATTCAGCAACAGTGTATAGATAACACTACTGCGCTATTCTAGAAAATTTCATCAATCATTTAAAAATAGAACACACTCAAACAATGGTGACTTTGTGGGAAAAGTTTAAACAACTTATTTACACAGTAAGCAAGGATCTATCACTTTATCTAAAACACTGCAGGAGAATCACTAGCTTTAGGGTAAAGGTTTGTAAAGTGCCTACTATGTACCTTAGTAGTTGCTTCACAGAATATACACACTCCACACACACGTTCAAATATCTGAGATTTGTAGAATACTCTCACTCATCTCATTTGGCCCTGAGAATGCCCATAGGCATGAACTTACCAGTTTCATAGTTACGGAAAGGGAGGCCCAGGAAGTTAATTTGACCCAGGTATCACATCTGGTTCCGTGGGTTCTGGCCCTAGACTTGAGCCTTTTGACTCATAATCTAATCATCAGCTGCTATACAGCAATAGTTACTCAAATGCTCTTAGGTGTTCCATTGTCAGATTTTTAAATTAAAATTCTACTTGACAACTTTCGGTATTGTGCTTATTAGATGCTGTTAAGAATCAAAACACCAAAAAAAAAAAAAGCAAAAAAATTGTTTGGAAGTGGATCGTCCCAGCATGTCGAAGTTCAAGCTCACTAGCTAATCTTGGAGAAAGCCCGCGTTTCCCCGGGCTGCGGGGCGCTCCCTCCCTCTTCCCCAGCAGAGCACGGCGCCCCGCCTAGGGGTCCCCAAACCCCTGAGGTGAGCGAGGAGGTCCTCAGCCAGGCTCCGCCGCAACCCGTGCGGCCACGAGAGGACGTCCCAAAGCTGGGCCCAACACCCGGTTGCTCCTCCGGACCGGAGAGGTGCCGAGACGGCAGGGCTCGGAGACTCCACCTCCGCCAGTCCCGCTCACACCTTCCGCGGACTAAACCGCGGCGCCTCAGCTCCGCGCCCGACGCCCAGAGGGGTGATGCCAACCACCCCGAGTCCGAAGCCCCTGCGACTTGAGACCCCGCACCGAATCACCCCGACTCCTACCTGTCTGGACCTCAACGTTGTCTCTGTGGCCAGGCTAGTCTCCTGGGTCTCACTCGGGTCCGCTGCGTCCCGCCCCCGCAATCCCTGCCAAAGGCTCCGCCCCGGCTGCAGCCCCACCCCCTAGCCCCGCCCGGTCTGACAAGACTCAGTTCTTATTGGCTCCTATTCCCACCCCTCCCGTTACGCCCGCCCCTGACACCGCCCCGGCCGGTGGTGAGGGAAACTTCCACACCTCAAGTTTGCTGAAGGGCCAGTACCTTGCCAGGAACTCGGTCGCTGCAATTCCAGCAGGCGGGCGATCGGTGCCACCGTCGTCCGGCCAAGCCCTCGAGCCAGAGCTCCATCGCCTTCGCCTGCGGTCGCATCGGGCCCACGGCGACGGCCCTACGCTTTATGTGAAGGTTTACTCTTCACAGCTACTCAACAAGAAAAAGCCTGGCTTAATCAGGGAATCCAAGCACTCTTTCCTAGGCTGACCTCAGTGGGCAAACAATTGCACTACGGTGCCAATTTGAAACGTCAAGAGAAACAAATAACTCTTGCAGCACCTCAGGCTTGGAATCTCAGAACAGGGGTGCCTTGATACTCCCAGTGCGTGAGGTCAGCCCCCACGCCCTGTTGAGACACATTTGCCTAAGCGCTCCGCCTGCAACACGCTCTTGCTCAGGTATGTGCATGGCGTTGTGCCTACTGCAAGCTGTAACCCAGTTTCACCGAGGCTGCGGGACAAGGATCTGTTGAGCCTGTTTCCCAGGCACTCGCTAACCACCCCACCTCGCCTCGCCCCGCCCCACCCAACCAGAGCCTCTTGGGTCTGGTGACCAAACTTCCTACATTTGTTCACACAGAGGTACCAAAATAGAAGACTACCAGAAAGAGAGGTGTTTAGTTACGTATCACAGATGACGGTCACAAGTAAACTTAACCCAAACAATAAAGGCAGCATATCCCAAACAGTTGTGAAACTATGACCTGTAGACAGTAAAACAGAAATTACATTCTATGATGGGGGGAAAAAGTAATGACATACTTAAAAAAAATCATGTCCCAGTGAGGAGATAAATGTGGATATTGTTTGTAGTAAATTTTGAACACTGATCTTTATGGGCTTCCCTCACCAAAAAATAAATAATAATAATAATCTTATCTAACGTATCTTTTTATTTATTTATTGAGACAGGGTCTCTGTGTGTCACTCACAACGGAGTGCAGTGGCCCAATCATAGCTCACTTGAAGCCTCAACCTGTTAGGCTCAAAGAATCCTCCCACCTCAGCCTCCCAAGTAGCTAGTACTATAAGCATGCACCACCACCCCTGGCTAATATTTTTATTTTTTTGTAGATACAGCATCTCACTATGTTGCCCAGGCTGGTCTCCAACTCCTGAGCTCAAGCAATCCTCCTGCCTCAGCCTCCCAAAGTGCTGGGATTACAGACACGAGCCACTGCACCCAGCCCAGAAATGTATTTTTTGTCCTCTGCATTCAGGAAGATTATTTGGCAAAATGAGGCAGGTTGAATTCCAAGTATCACATATGAAACCAAATTTATAGATGTAATAAATGAATTCACATGTGTGTATTGTACTGCCCTCTCATGGGTAAGATGGAGATATACATAATGGTAGTTACTGCCCTCTGAAGTCTGAGAATACAGTGTTTAATGTAGCAGTCTGTACTATTTTGATGAGAAGGAGGCCAAGGTAAAATAAAATCTGGTTCTTTAAAGGGTTTACAAATACTCAACAAACAAAACTTCAACTTAAGAAATCAGGAAGAGATTCTTACACCAGAGCTAGTACAAACATGCCGTCAGGGTTACACCTATGCTTATGGCTGCCTGTATAGAATATAGAAACATGCAGGAATTTGCTTTCAATTTTTTTTCCATTTGAAAGTTCAGGCTGGGCGCAGTGGCTCATGCCTATAATCCCAGTACTTTGGGAGGCCAAGGCACGTGGATCATTTGAGCCTCGGAGTTTGAGACCAGCCGGGGCAACACGGTGAAACTGCGTCTCTACAAAAGATTAAAAAAATTAGCCAGGTGTGGTGGCATGTGCCTGTAGTCCTGGCTACTCGGAAGCCTGAGGTAAGAGATCACCTGAGCCTGGGAGGCCAAGGCTGCAGTGAACTGTGATTACACCACTGCACTGCACTCCAGCCTGGGTGACAGAGCAAGACCCTGTCTCATAAAAAAGAAAAAAGTTCATAACTTTTGAAGACATCTCACAAAATTCTCTTTTTTACTTGTAGCCACACTATAACTTCATGCTGAGGACAACTAGAGGATAGGAATGAAGTCTTATTCTGTATACCTTTGGTATTTAGAATAGTACCTGATAATTTAGCTATTTGATCAATAATTGTTTATTGAGAAAATTGAATGAAATGTCAGCCCAGCCACTAGATGCCAACACAGTTGTATGTGTGGAAGTATCATCTGCCCATTTGGAATTTCACCTGACCTTGAGTAATAGGCATGCTTCTTAAAAGTTATATGTGTATTTTACTTTGGTAAGCAAAATCATTTAAAATGTACCAATTTAGCTCACTATAATCTTATTGTCAATTACATCCTTAAAGCTAAGAATCCTTTTGTAAGATAAATTCTCCCTGAGTATAATAACTCAGAAGTACTGATTTTTTATATTGAGGCACACACCCTCTGGTTTTGTCTAAAAAAGTCACTATTCACTTATACCTTGTCAAAGGACTTTTTAATGGTTCTAAGTGCCTTAAGCAAATTTCATTCTGTAAACCAGAAGCCTATCTCCCAAAAAGTCATTTGCTTGTATTTTTGCCCAGCTTTATTAGATATTTTGCCTGAAAGTCATAGAGACTACAGTCAGAGAAACCTACATTCTCACTGCTGCCCTTCACCAGGTATATCCTTGTGCAGGTTATTAACCTTATTAGCTTTAGTGTACTAATTTCCCCAAAACGGAGATAATAATATCTACTTTATATTTCCCAAAATGGAGATAATAAGGATTAAATGAAATAATATCAGTGGAACATCTAATATTGTCCTTGGTTTATAGTAGGGACTCAATTAAGAGGTAACTATTATTATTCAAACTCTACAATGAAATTCTCACTCATATTATTATTTGGTTTATTTATTTTTTATTCTGTTGATTTAAGACCCTCAGCAATTAAATTGAGTTCATAACACCAGGTTTCATAGCGATAGGCCATGCGGATTTGGGCTACGTTTGTCCTCCGGATATCATTTCCAGCAGGGCCTTCCTCAAGGTAATTGTCGCCCAGAAACTTTACTTTCTCCTATAAGAGAAAAGGATGCAGAATGATCGTTGTCTCTTTTCACACTGGTATAGACAATAATTGCATTCTTTACAAAAATTCCTTCCTTATGTTAGCCACTGACAAAAGAAGAATAATAATAAACCATTAAAAGCACTCATCTAGTGCCTCAGTGTTCACAGTCTGCTGAGTAATCAAGTGTATTTTACTTCCCTTGCCCAAAAGGCATAGGCAAAGAGAATAATCCCTTCTAGTCCTTGTCCATAGTAACTGCATGTAATTCGTGGGCCAATTTTTCCACATGTGTTTCCCATCTACTTTTTCGGTATTCAAGTTAGCAGACCCTATACTCAGAAGGGAAGCCATTTGAGGACAGATCTACCTCATGAGAAATTCCACACTGCAAGACACTGTTCCTTGCTACTTCGCACATATCACAGGTGCTCAGCTTGAAGACTTGTGCAGCAATAGCATATTCTTCCATTAGGGGCTCCTGCAGTTAATTATTAAACAAGGAAAAAAGAGGAATGAATTAATAAATAATATGTATCCTGCACAAAAGAAAGTAGTGAAATACCTTTATTTGACTTTCAAATTCTGGGTGGGAAAAAACAGTTCAGCAAAATACACTTGTATTGCCCAAGTCCATACTATACCTTAGTAAAGTGGAATTGCATTGGGTCATCTGTGGACAGTGAGATCATTAGCCCTTTCTGAAGGAAGTTCAAAAAAGGATTTTTGGCATACTCTAGAAATAGGCTATTGTTACTTAGTGGTGACATGGCGATGGGAATCTGGGCTAAGAAAAACAAGTACTGTAACACAGGACTCTGAAAAAGAAAAGTGAAAAAATACTTAAAGATGTTGAAAAAGAAATACAAACTAGAAACACTACAATCTCATGATCTGCCTTAAGCTTCAGCTTTCAACAAAATTATCACTTGTTCTTCAAGTCCCTTAGTAAGGAGAATTTAGGAGTTTTTCAATGTAAATGCTATTTAGGATAAATGTATTTAGGATACATTAATTTTCAGAAGCAGTGAGTTAAACCAGATTGTTTATTCGATCTATAATTGCCTACGTTAGATGGTCTGTCTCAGGCAAAAGACTTTGCCTTGAAACATTCTTTTTTTTCCCCTCTCTCTACAAGAAAGCTCTGACTCTCACAAAAAACATCTTGAAGCATGCTATAACAAGAAATCTGGCAAAAACTAGCTTAAGGAAAGCCAGGCCATCTCTGAATTATCCCTTGTCAGGATTCTAAGCTAGAAGTCAGGAGATCTGTGTTAACATATCTCTAACAGCAACTAGCAAGGTAATCTTGAGCAAGTCCCTTTACTCCTCTCTGTAGAATGAACTGCACTAAACTAAAAAATCTTTCATGCTCTACTTGAATATGATTCCAGTGTCGATAATGACTTGGGACAGTATGTTTGGCTAAGGGAAAAAAGATTCCTCTAGCTCCAATGTAAAAATTAAGAAGAGAGCTTCCAACTCACCTTTTTTAAATTTAGGCCATGAGATATATTATCTGCTGTCATGAATGCTGTCATGAGATGGGTGAGGGCTCCAGCTTCCCCACAGTGAGGTCGGAACAGAAACGTATTCATGCCTCGTTCCCTGGGGAAATAGAACTGCTATTGGAATCACAGGTTCTGAGTATGGAGTGATTCACAAGAAAATTCAGTAGAAAAACGAACACTCTGGAAGGAAGTAAGCCCTCCAAAGGATTCAGCAAAACAGTCCCAAATCATAATCTTAACTCTTTCTAAATACAAAGTTTCTAAAAAGAGGCAGCAGAGGATATGGGGGTAAGGAAGTAAATCAAGTGTTGATTGCCTGGATGGAAATACCTTCAGTCTCAATAGGAAATTTACCAATATCAACATCTCATCATTTATTCTATTCTATTCAAACTTTAAGGGAGAAATGTTTCCAGAAAACCCCAGTATAATATTCCTCTACTTATTCCTTACCCAAATATATCAAGAAGGGTAAAATATATGAAGTGTTATAATTAATTACACAATGATTAGTATAAATTCCTAAACTTCTCCCCCAAAAAAATGAATTGTGAAAGTTATTGAAAGCATCAAAATATCAATCTCTGCCCCTAAGTAAATAAATTGAAGAAAAAAGTTAAGAGAAGGAAATTTCTGATTTGGGCCCGTTGGAACCATCACAGTAATGCATGAGACCCTTGACCACCTTTAGTGCCAATATATGTGGAAAGAGCTGTGTCAAATAGACCCTCCTAGCTCCAGTTCTCTCCTGCTTACTTTCTCAGGCTGTTGAGCACCATGATGTTTGCATACATGTAGTAAGCGTAGTAAGTGTAAGATGGATTCTTTTCCAATGTCCACTCTTGGGGCTTGGGACTCTTAGAGGAGAACATGTGGCCACTGTGTTTGGACTCATCATCCACACTGTCAAAGCCAGTGATCTGTTAGGAAAAGTGAGTCATGCAATGGGTTCAGTCCAACTGCAGGGTCCCAGTCCTCATACAAACTTTCAGGTCCAAAGGCACAGACCAAACATAAAGAGATAAGCACCAAGAATTCATCATAACCAGGTAGGAAGGTGGGTTCATGAGCAGCAGTATGAAGGCCTGAAGGGTCATGCTTACATGCTTGAGGAAGACACTGAGTTCTGGGTCAGTCTGGGGATTGATGGTGGCCTCAAACACTGGCATGAAAATATTCTCCAGCATTTTTCCAAAATGTGGAAGGAAATTCTTGGAACGGAACACATCACTAGAGGCAAGAATTAAGAGAATTTAGGAGAAAAAATGATTTTTAGGACTGATAGCCCTAGTATGAGGGAACCAGAGGACCGAATGTCTTGCACAGGAAAAGACTTGGTATATCTATCCTAGGTCCATGCTCCTCATACATTCTTCTTGGTCCCCTATAGAGAGGGATTCAGTTTGGGCTGCACGTAGGAAGTAAAAGTTTTTTGGTGTACCCTATTCCCCCATCTTTTTTACAAATCTTTGTCATAAGAAAACTAAACCTTCACAGCTAAGTCCTCATAGAGAAATATAGCAAGTATGTCATAAAAGTTTCAATATATGTGTGCAGCTACAAGACAGTGAGCATGAAATGATTTCCAAGAATACCTCTGGTCTGCAATTTAACAAACTCTTATATAGCAGTTAATATATCCCAACCACTCTTCTAAGTGTCCAGAAATATTAGCTAATGTAATCCTCGTAACAACTCAATAAGTTAGGTATTGTTTTTAACCTTGTTTTAGAGATGATGAAACTAAGGCACAATGGGGTGATATGACTTAACCCAAGGTAACACAGCGAAATGGTAGAGCCAGGATTCAAGTATCGCTACTCTCGGTCCAGAATCTGTACTCCTAACCAACCTACTGCCTCTCTGCCTATTAGACAGGAAGTATTATCCCAGTCAAAAAATTGCTTTTTTGGTTAAAGAGACAGGATGAAACTCTTACATTGCAGTAGGTCACACAGAACACAAAGACAGGCAGCCAGAAAATACATAAACACCTAAGTTAGATAAAAGATCAATGATACTGAACAAACCGAAAGAGAAGCCATCCCTGAAGGTGATGAATGAGAGCAGAGGGTATGAAAGGGAGATGACATCCTCAGCAATACCATTGATAAATACTCTTTGATTGTGGAGAACTTGAGCACTTGTAGGTGGGACAATTGACAGACAGTAGTAAAGGTTCTGATACAAGAAAGCCACATCCCAGTAGAGATGAGCATGGGAAAGAATGGACTTGACACAGAGAAGACCAGGTGAAAGACAATGTATACCAAACTACATAGTTCTTATTCTATCTTAGTTTTAATCATTCTCAGTAAGTTATTTATGATCTTCATAAAGCTAGAGGACTGAACTGAAATGATCTTCCTAACTCGTGTCTGTGGTTAAGAGTGCTGTACCCAGAGTGGACAAAACCAAGCATGCAGGACCCAATAATGAATGCTGTTTTAACAAAGCTGATTTCTATCTAGATGGGCAACACATTCCTTGTTCATACAGGGGAGTTGAAGCAGATGAGACAAGTGCAGGCTCTAGAGTTTCTAGAGGTACATACTAGATCCTGGGGACCTGGATCATCCATGTCATGTTGGGGCAGTGGATGCGATTGCGGACGAACCAGGAGGAGAGTTTGTTCCACTCATCAGGACTGCGGCCATAAATAGACAGGCGGGGCTCAGCATGCTGGTACTTGGCCTCCACCAGGTCTGCACCTACCTCCTGCAAAGCCAAGAGAGAAGTTCAAGCCAGGGATTCCCACAAGTTTCTCTGGGGTCTAGGGAGAGGAGATTCCCTTTCTAACTCTTCCTTTCAGAATCTGAAAAGGCTAGGTCCTTAATCAGTCTCAAAACCACACCCTTAATTTCTCTACCTTAGGAATAGAGGTCTTTAAAAATCATTAGAGTGGATGTTTCAGAAGAAATTCTTATATTCATTTGTGTAGTGTTTGGACCCAGGGAGAGCATCCTCCCTCCCACCCTCCCTCTCTTCCTTCCTTCCTTCCTTCCTTCCTTCCTTCCTTCCTTCCTTCCTTCTTCCCTTTCTTCAAGAATGATGCCAGGTACCATAGATCTGATTGGTTCCTCCTCACCTTGATGATAGTGGCAAAATATTCTCCATTAATGTAATTGTCTGTCTTCAAGTAGAGGTCCCGTAGCTCACTTGCTCCTACCGGATTATATTTGTCATTGAACTTATCAAAACGCTGGAAGGTCTGGCGTCCCTGAATCAGGAAAAATTGCAGAAATGTATTATTACCAGAGCTGTCTGGACACAGAGAGCTAGGAAATAGTCAAGCAGAACTGGGGTCTGGTAGTGGGGGAGGGCATTGGGCTCCAAGAATGGAATTTGGGACAGGTGACAATGAGCAAACTTCAAAATTGTCTGTGGTGCTTTCAGGCATCGTGGCAAGCCAAGATAGTTAAAAGAGCTCTGAGAAGGGAGGGCTTGTAGGAGAAAGACACGTGAGGTTCTGAGTATTAGAGTGAAACTGACATTGGCATTTCAACCTACAGCATGAACATCCAGAGAATCAACAGTCAGGTCATAAGGATGCATTTTAATTTCACAAAAGTTCCTTTAGGGTCAGATTCTTCTCTTTGGTGCTATGGACCACTCTGTCAGCATCAGTTTGGTAAGATTTCTTAATAAAACGCAGGAGATGTTTCTGGTTCATGCAAGCGGCTGCATGGATATGAGTGTCCACCTGTATGTACATTCAAAGAAAGAAAAAAACATCAATCAGCCTTAGTTATGATACTCTGTTTAGAGGATATGGTGCTGCAAATCCCACTGTGTTGGGACAAAGTAAATAATGAGGATGTGAGCTGACAGTTGGTGGAGGTGGTCCAGCAATAAAAAACCCGTTACAACTGTGATGTGCCCATGTGAGGATGTGGAAGATTTGGCTAGATGCAATAATAATGTTTGCTCCTTCCGTATATCTGTACATCCAATTTACTTCCTACGTCTGATCCACACATTCTTCAGGACCATTCTTCACTCCTGAAGCACAGCTGGAAGTGAAGTCACTACCATAACTTTCAGCCTCTCAGGATAAAGGATTGAAATTATGAAGCCATGACACGGTGATGGCTTTTATGAGGTAGATATTCTTATAACTAAATTTTATACACTGAAATTTCAGAAGATTAAGTAATTAGTCCAAAGTTGTAGAGGCAGCTGAGCCAGGATTTGGGCCTGAATCTCTGCTCATACATTTCCTATTCCCACTTCCTTGTAATCATTTTAATGGTCGGAATACATCTTGAAAGTGTTTCTAGTTGATTGGATTTCACAGTCTCTAGGCTAGCTCATTTGATATTCACAATCCTCGTGTGAACTGGACTGTGCAGATTTAGTTCCCAATTTGACAAATGAGGACTGAAATGAAAATATGTCATCACTTCCTCCAAGGTCTTACAGTCAGGAATTCAAAGAAAAAGGACTAGAGGGAAGATCTTTCAAATTCTAGAATGGTCATTTTGATTTTTTTGGTTGTTATTTTGTTTTGATGATAACTATAATTTTTTATGCCAAAAATGTGGCAAACCTTTCTGTGGGGAAAACAGTAGAAATGGCACTTAACTCTAACCCATTAGACATAATCTGTCATCTACTTTTACTGAAGTCCACCAAACCTGTAGAAATCTTAGATTAATCAGAAACACACTGTTGTCTTGTGCTTCTCAATAAATAATTGGATTGCTTTTGCCCAGGAATTACCTCAGAGCAACTAAAATGTTTACCTTCCTGCAGTTATAAAATCTCGGTGGGGTTGTTTTTCAGCTCTTTTAACTCGTCCATCTCGTTGAGCATCTGATGGACCTGGAACTTGGAGGAGAGGAACTTCAGACGCCGGTGGGTATAGGTCTTACTGTGAAAAATAAAATTAGATAATTCCAAAAAGTTTTAGACATTCAAGGAAAACAGTCACAATTTCCAAACTATCAGGACCTTTACCATTCCTAGGAAATAATTATTGGAACAAACCTTTCAGTTTACTCTTCAGTTAATCTCATTGAGAAGTAGTGGGCTCCAAGGGCTTAATCTTTTCAACAATGTTGGACATAATAATGAGGGAGAACTTGGAAAGATATCTTAAAACTCCGTGGAGAGAGTGTTGTTCAAAATTAAAGGCCCTGGCTTTGGGGTCAGCAGATTCGAGCGCAAATCCTGGCTCACCCAGCTGTGTCACTTTTGGCAAGTTACTTAACTCATCAACGTCTTAGCTCATAAAACTGAAATTATGAAAATAACCACCTCACAGAGCAAGTGTAAGGCATAAAAGGAACAATGTGCATGAAGGGTTTAATATAGTGTTTGAACATAGTAAGCATTTAGTAAACACTTAGTCTTACTATCAGTAGTCATAGTACTAGTTGTTTAGGTCTCGCTAAACACTTACACAGGTCCTTGAGCAATTAAAGCAAGTAAAAAATTCATATCATCTAAGAAGGTGTCCAGATTTGGGTAAGGAAGTGGCTTAGGCTGATCTTTGCTGGCTGCTGCTTCGTTAGGATAGACGTAAACTACACCGTCCTTCATTTTGAGGTGATAGCCCAGGTTTTCAGGAAGGTTGTCTGTTCGGAAAGGGTCCTCTCCCTTCTTCACAGGAGGAGTAAAGACTTTTTCAATCAAGCACAGAGTAATATATTAGCACATAGGATGAACGACCACATAAAAATAACCAAAATCTGAAATACTACAACGTCTCTTTAGCTTGGAATTCAGTACTTAAGTTGTAATTATCTATAAAGCTAACCTTTATTTTGCATTATTTTTCAAAGGTGACTTAATAGTATAAAATAACTATAAAAATAATATGTTGGCTGGGCGTGGTGGCTTGTGCCTGTAATCCCAGCACTTTGGGAGGCCGAGGCAGGTGGATCACCTGAGGTCAGGAGTTTGAGACCAGCCTGACTAGTACGGTGAAACCCCGTCTCTACTACAAATACACAAATTAGCTGGGCTGTGGTGGCACACACCTGTTATCTCAGCTACTCAGGAGGCTAGGAGTAGAGAGTTCGAGGAGAATCACTTGAACCCGGGAGGCATACGTTACAGTGAGCTGAGATCACACCACTGCACTCCAGCCTGGGTGACAGAGGGAGACCCTATCTCAAAAAAAGAAAAATAAAATAATATGTTATCTAGTGTAAGAATGATTTTTCAATTTATTTGGAAGAACTGTTTACATAAAGTAATCGATATACTACTTAGAAACAATCTTCGTTATTTACTGAAGTTGGTCATCAAAGGCTTTCTGTTTAGAGCATATTATTAGGTCTTAGATAATGAGATAAGAATAAAAGTCAAACTACAGTTAAAAAAATAGAGTTTAGATCTTTAGCTTATTTAAGCCAATCTTTTTCATTAGACTTAATTTAGAATGTTTTCTGAAATAGGCTTTTAAAGATCAGTTTTGGGTTCACAATAAAATTAAGTAGAAAATGCTGTTTCCAGGCCGGGCACAGTGGCTCACGCCTGTAATCCCAGCACTTTGGGAGGCCAAGGTAGGTGGGTTGTTTGAGGTCAGGAGTTCAAAATCAGCCTGACCAACATGGTGAAACCTCATCTCCACTAAAAATACAAAAGTTAGCTGGGTGTGGTGGTGTACACCTGTAGTCCCAGCTACTCAGGAGGCTGAGGTATGAGAATCTCCTGAACCTAGGAGGTGGAGGTTGCAGTGAGTGAGTTTGTGCCACTGCACTCCAGCCTGGGTGACAGAGTGAAACTCCACCTCAAAAAAAAAAAAAAAAAAAGAAAGAAAGAAAAAAAAGAAAATGCAGTTTCCCCACAGCCCTTGCACCCACACACGCACAGCCAGTCTCCACTGTAGGCATCCTGCATCAGAGGGTCCATTTGTTATAACCGATGAATCTACATTAACACCTTATAATCACCCGAAGTCCATAGTGCACATTAGGGTTCACTCAAAGCCTATGAGTTTTGGCAAATGTATAATGACATATATCCACTCTTACAGTATCATACAGAATAGTTTCGCTCTCCTAAGAATCCTCTGTGCTCCACCTAAAGTGGTTTTAATGTAAAAAAGAGATATAAAATAAATTATTATTGTAACAGTAATAATTCTTATGAGAATTATTTTTCCCACCTTTTAAAGCACATACAATTTCTGCTAAAGGAATTGAGAAGAGATTAAGTGGATGTGTTCCCTTCTTTCCACTGCTAGCAGTTTCAGCCTAAGGAAGCCATGAACACATTTCACACTGTCAGAGCCTTTAAGAATTCATCCTTTTACTTTCAACAAGTATGGTCATTTATGCCTCTTCACTACTGTGCCCAAGGAAGGCATCAGAAAGTCTCCTGTTCGCAAGTGATGCCTACAGCAGCCAAAGTGAGAAAAATAGCATAGAAAAAAAAAACAGTCTGTACATTTCCTATTCAAAATTGGGAGAAAAGGAACCTAAGAGAAGTGAAACAGCATGTTGCTACATCAAATATTAATTTTGAAATCCTTATACTTAAGGATTAATAGCTCACTATTAATGATATAATTACTATTAAAGCATAACTTAGGGGAAGTAAAGACAAAACAAACTAAATGTCAATACTATAGAGGATGGGTAAACCACTGTTATGAGTTACCAAACTGGAGACATGTTTAATATGATTTTAATATTAAAAGGAATTACAGACAGGAAGTTGTGGAACTGGGAATCTTTAATAATATTACAATTTGGAAGTTCAAAAATATATATTTTTTTGAGATGGAGTCTCGCTCTGTCCCCCAGGCTGGAGCGCAGTGATGCCATCTCGGCTCACTGCAAGCTCCTCCTCCCTGGTTCATGCCGTTCTCCTGCCTCAGCCTCCCAAGTAGCTGGGACTACAGGCGCCTGCCACCACACCCAGCTAATTTTTTGTATTTTTAGTAGAAACGGGGTTTCACCGTGTTAGCCAGGATAGTCTCGATCTCTTGACCTCGTGATCCGCCTGCCTTGGCCTCCCAAAGTGCTGGGATTACAGGCGTGAGCCACCGCGCCTGGCCTCAAAAATCTAAAATATTTGCCTCCCCAGAAATTTTAGTTCTAGGAATATAATCCTAAAATTATGAGACAATTACAGGAAGATGTGTATATAAAGATGTGTATATAAAGATCCTTTTAGAAACAAGTTTTAAAAGTCAGAAATTTAATTGCCTAAAATAGGAATTAAATCAATTATGTTCCAGTTACACAATAGAAATCTGTAAAATTATTAAAATCTGATTGTTGAAAAATATGTACTTAACTTTCTACAAGGCAGAAAGTAAAAACTGAGATAAGTAAATACAGTGCTATAGAAAGTCAGAATATGTAGTTTACATCTATCCAGAAGGCAAGAAATGATAGTATTTGGGCTGCCTCTTGAAAGTTTGGGTTGGCTCTAGAGACTTGGACGTGTGGTGAGTAAGTGAGAGGAAGGACAGTCTGGGCACAGGGAAGCAAAGCAGCAATCCAGGAGCAGGAAAGTGTTGAACTATGCAGGGAACGAGAACTATTTCCAACCAGAACCAAGAGTATAAAGATGGAACAGAGAAAGTAAGTTCAGAAATAGCTTGAGTGGGCTGGGCGTGGTGGCTCCCGCCTGTAATCCTAACACTTTGGGAGGCCGAGGCGGGTGGATCACGAGGTCAGGAGATCGAGACCATCCTGGCTAATGCTGTGAAACCCCGCCTCTACTAAAAATACAAAAAATTAGCCAGATGTGGTGGCGGGTGCCTGTAGTCCCAGCTACTCGGGAGGCTGAGGCAGGAGAATGGCGTGAACCCAGGAGGCGGAGCTTGCAGTGAGCTGAGACCGTGCCACTGCACTCCAGCCTGGGCAACAGAGCTAGACTCCATCTCAAAAAAAAAAAAAAAAAAAAAAAAAAAAAAAAAAAAGAAAGAAAGAAAGAAGTAGGTTGAGTGTGCAAGTTCAAAAATAAACAGGCCAGGTGTGGTGCCTCATGCCTGTAATCCCAGCACTTTGGGAGGTTGAGGCAGGCAGATCACTTGAGGCCAGGAGTTTGAGACCAGCCTGGCCAACACGGCAAAACCCCATCTCTACAAAAAATACAAAAATTAGACGGGCATGGTGGCACACGCCAGTAATCCCAGCTACCCAGGGGGCTGAGGCAAGAGAATCGCTTGAACCTAGGAGGTGGAAGTTGCAGTGAGCCAAGAGGGTGATGCTGCACTCCACCCTGGGCAACAGAATGAGACCTTGTCTCGGAAAACAAACAAACAAACAAAATGTAGTTAGGGGGCGAGAGGATGTGGGCCTGAAATGCCAGGATGAAGACTGGACTTTGCTTTGTAGGTAGCAAGGAGCAGCTAAAGGTTCTTGTCAGGAGAAGGATATGCTCAGATCTGTGTTTTAAAAATTAGCACCAAAGTAAAGATGAACCAAAAGAGAGTGAGATTGAAATTTAGCAGAGTAGTTAGGAAGCTCTTGTAATTATCTGGACAAGGAGAAGGCTAAGCCTGAATGACGGTTTAGGGAATGGTGAAGAGAGAAAGTTCAGAAAGACGTTGTGCAGACTGAATCAAGTGATTGGACACATGAGGAAATGGGGCCAAAGATGACTATTACTATGGTATTTTTAGACTAGATTACTTATAATCTAGGGGCATATTTTAAATTTAATATTTAATAGTTTAAATAAAAGATATGTTTCTTACATTATGTGAGAGAATTGTTACCTGGATAGAAGCTCTCATTTGCTATCCAAGCCTCACCATCAATGTTGCGTAAGTATTTGGAAGGGGTTTTAGGGAACCTCTGAAATGACTTCTGCATGTATTTCTCACGTATGCATAGTGCCCGATACAGACCTTTGCAAACAATTTCAAAATCTTCAACTGTAACCTGCCAAAAAAAAAAAAAAAAAAAAAAAAACTCATCATATCAGAGTCAATCCCATGAAAAACTGAGAAGTTAGTAAAGCTTATTCTTGGCACCTCCCAGCTCTCCTGTGTATCACAGCCCATTCTGAGCCTCACCACTCACCTTGCTGCTTCTTAATTGACTTGGGACCAAAATCTCCCTCCCAGAGCAGGTCCTGAAGCTTTTCTAGCTTTTTCGTCTCTTACCTGTCCTACGAGTCTTTCCCTTATAGTCCTGTATTTGTTTTTGGTTTTTGTTACATAGCAGGGATTATCTAGCAAATAAGATTAAAAGAATCCATTCTAACATGGTATATACTTTCTTCCTTCCAAGTACATGTGAATATTTTAAGCACAAGACAATACCTCAGGCCAGGCGTGGTGGCTCACGCCTGTAATCCCAGCACTTTGGGAGGCCAAGGTGGGTGGATCACAAGGTCAAGAGATCAAGACCAGCCTGGCCAACATGGTGAAACCCTGTCTCTACTAAAAATACAAAAATTAGCCAAGCGTGGTGGCTCGTGCTTGTAGTTCCAGCTACTCGGGAGGCTGAGGCAGGAGAATTGCCTGAACCTGGGAGGTGGAGGTTGCAGTGAGCCGAGATTGTGCCACTGCATTCCACCCTGGCAACAGAGCGAGACTCCATCTCAAAACAAAACAAAACAAAACAAAACAAAGACAATACCTCAACTGAAAGACTATGTGACTCAAATTGTGAGAATTCAAACCACTTGGTCAGTGAGGGAAATATTTTGGGATGAATAAGGGATCACAAATCTCTCAAACCCATGCACTGCCTTCTTCAGCTATGATGATCACAACATCATTCTGTGAGAAGTTAGTCTTTTAGATGATTTTATTTCTGGGTAAAAATTGAGAGATTCTAGAGGAAAGCTTCATTTGAGCTGCTGGAAATTTCCCCTGCCCCCATTCCCAACTCCTGACTGGGCCAGGCAGGCATGCCCAAGTAGTTATAACTTGAAATCACTGAATGTTCATTATCAGAACCCAAAGACTTTTACTGTGGGACTAACATATGCTTGTCCCCAATAGTTTAAGGTCCAAATATTGATCCTGAATTAGCTTAACTATTTTAAAGACCTGCTGACCTTGGCCAAAAGAGTCTGGCACAGGTGCTAGGCCTGGGGGTCTGCTTCCATGCTTCCAACGGCACGTGTAGCTCATTGCCACCTAATAGGCCACTAGCCTATCAGGTCCTCAAGAATGAGAGCTGGGTCTCATTCACCTTCATGTTCTCAGCACACAATGCCTAGCACAGAAGAGATGCTTAATAAAGACTGATTAAATTGAATCAAGTGTTTAGCAGGAATTAATGATCTTGGGAACTGAGCCCTGGTTTCCCCTTTGCCTCTGTTTAAATTACAAGGGTGAAGACTGATTTGGGTACAGACTACAACCAGGTAGAGCGTAGAGTGTTGCTCAGCAGCCCACATTCAGCCAACAGGCACAGCAACATACTTCGTTTTTCGCAGTCTCCAGGTCAAGGTTTCAGGTGCCCTCCAGCTTTCACAGGAGGAGAAGCTACTCCTTGACTTCTGTACATTTTGTTCGTCCTCCTAACCTCTTTGTTTTTATTGTTGTTTTCATTTCTATCAAGCATGCAGGTATGACGTTTATCTCCAAATTTTTACGTTATTTTGAATTCTGGAGTCCTCCAAACTGTGTTTCCCCTGTACTCATCTCTATTAGGCATTTCTTTTTAGTTATTTAGTGCCTAAACCCCCTGACGTTTAGAGAGCACCCATGTTATATAGAAAATGAATAAGCAAGAATGAGGTGCATTTAATTGCCCTGTCACATTTAAGTATCTTAGGACTGACTCAAAGTGGGTCAGTTACATGAGAAGGGAACCCAGCACTGGTCATTAAAACTATATTTGGAGCATCGACTGATGGCTGCACAGCAGTTTCACCAATATAATGCTGATTCTGCAAGTCCCTGTGGCAGATATTTATTAATTGACCAACTGTTCTGGATGAGACAAGCAGGTCAAGTTGTTTGTGACTTGACTTTACTATCCCTGTGGCATACTAGAGTCTGTTCCAAGTAATGATCTACTATGTAACCATCTGCAATGAAATTGGAGAGTTCAGCTCCTCAAAACACAATAGCCTCATTAGGATTCTCTAACCTCTCTCTCGTCTTCCTTCTTTTCTCTGATTCCTTCTTTTTTCTCTTCCCTCTCTCTTTCTCTGGATCTGTTTTCTTTGGTTGGTTTATGCTATCTGCAACCCTTCTCACTATCCTAAGTCTGCTGGGGTCTTTCTTTTCCCCAGAGACTCCGTGCCTCCCCAGAGGCCCCTTTTTCTGATTTATGATAACATCAGTGAGATTTGACCACTCTACTGCTCTCTTTGATCCTTTTTGCCAAAATGTGTCCATTGTATTCTGTAACATACACACTGCATTCTACTCCATATTCTCCATGTGCAAGCAAATGAGATAGAGGATAAATTATGTGGGATGATAAAAACAACAGAAATATAAGACATACCATATTAGTAGTGAAATGCAATAATGAAGTGTAACAAAGCACAGGTGAGCTAACACCTCCCTCAACAGGAAGGAGAAGAAGGTAAGGAGCTAGAACTGTCAAGCTGAATGGCTTCCTGGTTGCTAAGTCTGAGTGGCAAGGACCAACTCACCCCAGAGGCATAGTCACCAGTGATCTGCACTCTCTGAAAATCAGGCACGGTCTGGTAGGTTGGAGATGAGGAAATGTATTCATCAATGTGGGACAGTTTGGTGGAAGATGTTTCACTTAGTGGAATGGACAAATTAACAGTCTTCCGTCCTTGGAAACGCTTTTTTCTGGGTTCAAAATTTAAAAGTAAGAGTTAATTTTGTCTTCATCAGGCATTTCACTGTGACAGATAGATGTTTCTCTATACGATTTTATTCTGAGAACAAAAAGTAAAATTTTAAATGTGGTTGGGTATCAGAAACAGGATCCAAGCATAGTGGGAGGAGAAATCACTGAAGACACATGACAGTGTGCCCCTCCCCCTGGTCTACCTTGGAACAGCCTTAGCAATCCTAGAAGACCTTCACCATGACAACCTTCTTCCCAGACAATCCACTCCCAGCTGAACAGGCAGTCTAGGTACTACAGAAAACACAGGCTATGTCAGTTACTACCTGTATCATTTTATTCATGTTCCTTAAATACAGATAAAGGAGCTCCCATTTATCCACCTAAAAAAAATGGTGCAAACATGACTACCTTATAGGATTTCTATGGGATTTAATGTGTACACAATGCCTAGCAGAGTACCTGGAACTTATAAGGTATTTAATATTATTTTCTCAAATCAACAAGTATTTGTTGAGTTTGACCCAAGTTTATTGCTTTGACCCAAGTCCTATGTTAAGTCCTATGGGGGACACCAAAGGAGGTGGATTGCTGTTCTTTCCTTAAAGATGTAAAACCAAGAGAAAGACAGCAGTATAGTCTTTTCCCCATGAAGCTGGTGGGATCGGGGGAGGACTTAAGGAGAGGATTCCAACAAAGTGGTTAGTATAGGTTTGAGGTTTGAGGACAAAAGTGTGGCCAGTAGTGAATCCTAGAGTGGTTCAAATAAAGGAAAATAGATTTGGTGGAGAGGGATTTTCAGCCTGCTTGGGGGAGGCAGCAAGTATGCATCACAGACATAGGATGGGCAGGGCATGAGGGCAGAAATAGAGAGCAGTATTCCTCAGGCCAGGAGGTGGTCAGACTAACTGGAAGGCAGGATTCACGTCAGGGAGCATAACACTAAGATTGGCTAGGGACAGAGTCTGAAGATGAAGACTCTTGTGTCCCAGTTTATATAATTGTTGTGTGTAAATTGAATATGTTCACAGCAGCCATTTGCCCACTTTGGTTTGAAATAATTCTATGGTATCTCGAAGTCCTCTTGCTTAGATGGGTAGGGAGGCTTCAGTCAAGGGAGATGTGAACGAGATAGGAGGCTCACTGCTTTCTTCTTTTTTCATCATTGGCTCCTCACTCTACTCACTCTAGCATATCCAGTGTGGGGGGAAAAGGAATTTTTTTTTTTTTTTGAGACAGAGTCTCACTCTGTGACCCAGGCTGGAGTGCAGTGGGGCAATCTCGGCTTACTGCAACCTCCGCCTCCCAGGTTCAAGCGATTCTCCTGCCTCAACCTCCCAGGTAGCTGGGATTATAGGCGTGCACCACCTGCCTGGCTAATTTTTGTATTTTTAGTAGAGACAGGGTTTCACCATGTTGACCAGGCTGGTCTCAAACTCCTGTCCTCAAGTCATTCACCCACCTTGGCCTCCCAAAGTGCTGGGATTACACTTGTGAGCCACTGTGCCCAGCCTTAGGAATTTCTAACTCTGGCAGAGTTCTTCCTCTGAATTGAACATCATTTGGATAAATTAAAGCATATCTTCCCTGGCAGATACCCCTCCTTAGGTGCCAATATGCTAAGCATTCCGTTTACACCACTTACCTCCTGGCTTCTATGGAGGTGGACAGAGTCTCCAGATGGAATATGTGTGCTTGCATCTCACGATGAGAAATTGGACAGATCTCATCCACATCAAAGGGGGAAATCTCCTGACGACCTCCTTCATCTTTGACTTCAGAGGCAAACACTTTTTCAGCAAAGCTGCGTGTTACATCATCAATTTCTAAAAGAGTTTTTCACATATTAGTGTTCAAGCCCCTTTTCAAAAGTCATCTGAGAGTTTCTGCTATGTGTAAGGCATGAGACAGGGACTCTGCTGCGTGCATGGCTCCCCTGCTTTCCAACCAGGGTCCCTGAAACACCGCAGAGCTCAGTGCCTGTTCTCCTTTCAGTGGGTTTCTGTGTGGGTGCCTTGAAAATACGCTCTCAGAAACATGGGTCAGATTCTCGTAGCACATTTCGGAATAGTCCTAAAGGTGGTCCTAAAGATGAGACTGGGCTCTTGTGGGACCAGCACCTCATGTAAGATCACCCGTTTCTGGCAAGGCTAAGTTTGATTTCATAGTTTGAACCATGCAGCACAGTTCTTCCCATTAGGTTGGTGGAGTTTTTCTGATGGTTTTGAAGATGTGGATAGGATTATTGGTCCTTGGAGTTTCTCTTGCTAAGGAGAACCAGTGATTCCAGTGATCTAAGTAGTTCTGAGAAATAAATGTGTATTTTAGGGTCTTTCTTCTACTTAAGACAGATACTGTGTTTCTCTCACACATCAAATCTTGTTTTCTTCAAATCCAGACAACTTTGTGATTCGCCGCTGTATGCAGGGAGGGGACCACTGACATTTACTACCTAGTACTGGAAGTCCCATTTCTTGTGGACGTGGGCCTCAATAATGAATGACCTTTGGAAGGCCAAGTTTACTTGTATATACCCTAATTTTCCCATTCTTAAAATGAGGGGAGATGATGCTTCTTAGTTTGGCAACGAATAACCTACAAGACCCTCAGGATGTAAGAAAACCAGTGTCTCAGGGCACGGTGGCTCATCCCTGTAATCCCAGCACTTTGGGAGGCCGAGGAGGGTGGATCCCTTGATGTCAGGAGTTGAGGACCAGTCTGGCCAACATGTGAAACCCTGTCTCTACTAAAAATACAAAAATTAGTTGTGCGTGGTAGTGCACACCTGTAATCCCAGCTACTCAGGAAGCTGAGGCAGGAGAATCACTTGAACCCAGGAGGCAGAGGTTGCAGTGAGTGGAGACTGCACCTCTGCATTCCAGCCCGGGTGACAGAGCAAAACTCTGTCTCAAAATAGAAAAGAAAAGAAAACCAGTGTCATCAAATAAGATGGTGATGGCCATCAAGTATCTGCCTTTCTGTTAAGTTCCACTGTGTTCTCCAGATCCTCAGTGTTTTCTGTCTGAATAATCATTACCTCTAATACTTTTCCTAGTATTTCCAGCAAATAGCTGGTAGCAATAATGACAATGGCAAATAGCTAGCTATTTGGAGCAACAGTAGAAGACAGAAACATTCCCCACAGGATGACAGAGCAAACTGTATGCAGAGAGAAAGATGCCCCCATCCATTAATGTCTATACAGACCTGCAAAAGTCCATCTTTTCTATTCTAAATTAAGTAGATGTCATGTGTTCAAGCTCCCTGCTCTGCACTTAACACCTCCTACACCTTCCTCTATTTCCATTTCTTTATCTGTAAAGTGGAAATACTAATACCTACCCAACCTCGCTGGCAAGACTGTTGTGACACGAAGTGAGATAGTGTATGTGGAAATGCCTTAAGACAAATAAAGCACCAGATTAAATTGAATGAGGTAATGTGTAGCATTGGTCAAACAGACATTTGGTGTGTGGGGTTAGGTTTGGACTATGAATGAGATGATAAATGATATGACTTAGTACGTGATGAAATGTACATTGGAGATGATAGGAATTGATTCATAACTTCCCCAACAATAACAGTCAGGTCAGCCAGTTTTTAAAACCTGGTTTGTTACAGCAAAGTTAACAGAGAAGCCCACTATGTTGGCCAAACTTGATGCATCTATTTGCCTTGTTAAACTCAAACACCTGAAATGGAAAAGCATCCTTGGATGCTATCAGTAGTCCTTTGGCAAGCACCATGATCCATGAAGGAACAAATGGAACACCAAGTAAATGCATTCGATGGCCTGAGAATGCCTCCACACCCTACTGCCAACTGATCCCCAGAGATAGTGTCACTTCTTCCTAAGCATCATGAGCAAGCACATGCATCTCAAGGGAGAGTGGCAAGCAGAAGTTGGAAGAGGCTGCATGCACCATGAAGGGTAAATGGAAATAGGACAGTTGGTTATGAAGATGAGAATGAGGATGATGCAACTGGTCAGTCATGCTGGATCTGCAGCAATAGTGCTGGAGGCCTCAGGAAGGACAGTATGGAAATGGATGCCCAGAAACCAAATCCTACTTGCTTGATATCTGGCTTTTCCAGAACAAGCATTCATTGTCTGGGACTACACATTTCTATTTGTTTCCTATTTCGAAACAGTATTGTTTTTACTAAGATCGTATCTCTCTAAGCCACTATAGACAGTTGAAAAGTAGAAACTCTACTCTTGAGAAGTAGCTTACACGATGACCAAAAATTATATGGTTGATATTTCCTTCCACTGAATCAACCACTTGTTTTGACTTCATGTAACCACAGCTGAAATTTGACTCTTAATTCAAGAGCTCTGCTTTTCAAAAATACCTCGGGGAGTGGGCCTGGCATGGTGACTCACACCAGTAATCCCAGCCCTTTGAGAGGCTGAGGTGGGAGGATTGTTTGAGGCCAAGAGTTCGAGACTTTGGAGACTGGGCAACATAGTGAGAACCTCATCTCCACAATTTTTTTTTTTCAAAAATTAGCCAAGCATGGTGGCATATGCATGAAGTCCCAGCTACTCAGGAGACTGAGGTGGGAGGATCGTTTGAGCCCAGAAGGTTGAGGCTGCAGTGAGCCATGTTCGCACCATTGCACTCCAGCATGGGCAACAGAGTGCAAACAAACAAATGAAACATACTTCAGGGAACGGTGGTGATTATGGAAAGGAAAAAATGAAACTTATATTTCAAAAGATAAGTAGATAGGCCAGGTGCAGTAGCTCACGCCTCTAATCCCACCACTTTGGGAGGCTGAGTGGGTGAATCACCTGAGGTCAGAAGTTTGAGACCAGCTTGGCCAACATGGTGAAACCCTGTCTCTACTAAAAATACCAAATTAGCTGGGCATGGTGGCACATGCCGGTAATCCCAGTTGCCCAGGAGGCTGAGGCAGGAGAATTGCTTGAACCTGGGAGGTGGAGGTTGCAGTGAGCCAAGATCATGCTGCTGCACTCCAGCCTGGGCGACAGAGCAAGACTCTGTCTCAAGAAAAATAAAAATAAAAATAAAAAAAGAAAATGTGTGTATGACAGCTGGATGGCCTTGGGCAAACCACATAGTAACTGGGAGCCTCAGTGTTCATTATCATAAAGGGGAATGTTAATAATAATAATGTCAATTTCAGAGAATTCTTATGAAGATTACACAAAAAATACTTTAAAATTATGCAGTACTATACAGAAGTTGGAGATTACTATTATTAACACCGGAAGCGCAAGACTCTTGAGAAGAGGAATATCATGCTTGCTTCTTAACCCAACAAGTCCAGAAAAACATGCTTGTTTCTCAGCAGTGCTTTATTAATGTGTAGGAAAGACAAGGTTGTACGCCTTTCATCTGCCACATCTCATCACCCAAAGGAATTCAGAGGCAGACCTACTATCAGTTAGCAAAAGGACAAGTCTAATTTGAGATTGAGGGGAATAGATAACTAAAGTTATAGTTTTATCTAAAATAGGTTTTTAAGGCCAGGCACGTTGACTCATGCCTGTAATCACAGCACTTTGGGAGGCTGAGGTGGGTGGATCACTTGAGAACAGGAGTTCGAGACCAGCCTGGCCAACATAGCAACACCTCATCTCTACTCAAAATACAAAAATTAGCTAGGTGTGGTGGTGGGCACCTGTAAACTCAGCTACTTGGGAGGCTGAGGCAGGAGAATCACTTGAACCTGGGAGGCAGAGGTTGCAGTGAGCTGAGATCATGCCACTGCACTCCAGCCTGGGCAACACAGCAAGACCCCATCTCAATAAATAAATAAATAAAATAGGTTTTATTTTATCTGGTCACAAAATTCACAATTTTATGTTACTTTTATTTTTATTTATTTATTTTTTTGCACTGGAGTTGCTTTACTAAGGCGTGATTCAATAGGCCCCTTTGGCTAATCTATGTTATTTATTTCAAAATATTAAACAGGCTGGGTGTGGTGGCCCACACCTTGTAATGCCAGAACTCTGGGAGGTTGAAGTGGGTGGATCACTTGAGGTCAGGAGTTCGAGACCAGCCTGGCCAGCATGGTGAAACCCTGTCTCTACTAAAAATTAGCTGGATGTGGTGGTGTGCACCTGTAATCTCAGCTACTCGAGAGGCTGAGGCAAGATAATTAGTTGAACCCAGGAGGCGAAGGTTGCGATGAGCCGAGGTCACACCTCTGCACTCCATCGTGGGCGACAGAGCAAGACTCCATCTTTAAATAAATAAATAAATAAATAAATAAATAAATAAATAAATGTGCCACCATGAGGTTTTCTTTCAAAAACAAAACACATAAACAAAAACCAAATAATACATATATATATACAATATATCGTTATACACACACTAGAATCCAGAAAACCATGAGCTTATTTGCTATGCTATGGGATAGCTATGGTCATTATGAATCTCTGTTGACTTTCAAGGCTATTATTTAATAAACACTGCTGAAAAATAGCCATGTTTCTGAATTAAGGAATAGTATATTTTCTTTAATTGATACTCTGACAAATGGCAACAAAAGTAATGCAATACTCACGTTTCTCTTCAGCTGTATGAAGTAAAATAAAACAAGATAAAATATGTGAACAACTTTCTGTAATCATCGTGGCTATTAATCACTGCTTTGGGGTAGACGCATGTAGATTGCTGTTATTTCAACTCAGCCTTCCAGCTTGTCTACACTTTGCTGCCATCAGAAAGCTTGGGAATATGGTCATTATACAGCTCTTCATTTTCTTTTCTTTTCTAATATGTCTCTTAACATTTTTAAAAGGCACTCTCTATAAAGTATGATTTTTAAAAATATCTGATGAAGAAAAATGGGAACGCTCATATGATGTTGACAGTTCATTTGGTAAACAATTTAGTAATACCTACCAAACAACCATTTGAGAAGCTATCCTCTGGAAATCATCCTTAAACATGGAAAAAGCTTTAAGTGTCAATATTGTTATCAGAACACATTTATACTTATAAAAATCCATAAAGAGGCCAGGCGCAGTGGCTCACGCCTGTAATCCCAGCACTTTGGGAGGCCAAGGCGGGTGGATCACGAGGTCAGGGGATCGAGACCATCCTGGTTAACATGGTGAAACCCTGTCTCTACTAAAATACAAAATTAGCCAGGCATGGTGGCGGGCACCTGTAGTCCCAGCTACTCGGGAGGCTGAGACAGGAGAATGGTGGGAACTCAGGAGGTGGAGCTTGCAGTGAGCCGAGATGGCGCCATTGCACTCCAGCCTGGATGACAGAGCGAGACTCTGTCTCTAAAACAAACAAACAAACAAACAAACAAACAACAACAACAACAAAAAAAACCCCAAAACCATAAAGAACCTAAGGAATTAGTTAAGAAAATAGAATATGCAGTCTTTTAAAATGTTTTTTAGGAAAAGTTTGGGATACCATGGTAAATGGATAAGTTGTAAAGTTAAGCCAAAACATTATCCTGACAAAAGCAGGATATAAAATTACATGTGCAATATAATCGTAACAGTGTCTTTTTAAAAAAATTCTTTAATTTTGCACAGAAAATAGATTGAAAAGAAAAAACACTAAAATGTTAAGAGTGGCTATCTTTGTATAATGGATGTGCAGATTTTTAAAATTATTACTTTTGGCTGGGTGCAGTGGCTAATACTTGTAGTCCCAGCACTTTGGGAGGCTGAGGTGGGCAGATTGCTTGAGCCCAGGTGTTTGGACCAGCCTGGGCAACATAGCGAAACCTTGTCTCTACAAAAAATACAAAAACTAGCTGGGCATGGTGGCACGTGCCTGTAGTCCCAGCTACTCAGGAGGGTAAGGTGGGAAGATCACAAGATCCCAGAAGATTGGGGCTGCAGTGACTCATGATCGTGTCACTGCACTCCAGCCTGGGCAACAGAGTGACACCGTGTCTCAAAAAATAAATAAATAAGTAAAAAATAAAATTATTATTTGTACTGAATTTCCACACTTTCAAAATGAATGTTTATTACTTTTATTTTTTCAGCACAATTTCTTTTTTTTTTTTTTTTTTTTTTTTTTTTGAGACGGAGTCTCGCTCTGTCGCCCGGGGCTGGAGTGAAGTGCCCAGATCTCAGCTCACTGGCAAGCTCGCCTCGCCCGGGTTTACGCCATTCTCCTGCCTCAGCCTTCCCTAGCTGGGACTTACAGGCGGCCCGCCACCTCGCCTGCGGCCTAGTTTTTTGTATTTTTTTAGTAAGAGACGAGGTTTCACAGTGTTAGCCAGGGATGGTCTCGATCTCCTGAACCTCGTGCATCCACCCGTCTCGGCCTCCCAAAATGTGGGATTACAGGCTTTTAGCCACCGCCGCCGGCCAAGCACAATTTCTATTTCACATGAAACATGTATTGCTTTTATCATTTAAAATTATAACGTTACTATTTTAAAAATTACTCTGTGTACAAACCTGGACAACAGAAAGCTATTCTCATGAACTATCAGAAGACACACATTGGGTTATTTTTGTCATGTTCATGATTTTCAGCTAATACCATAGCTAGAGTCATCGTGTAGGAGCTGTGTCAGAGCTATGGCAGCGCAGGTTTTGTTTAGACTAGCAGAATAGTTATTCAATATTTCACAGAATTTCTACTGGGATCATCAAAGATGCAACATACATGATAACAGTTTTAGAAACTTACCCACATACCAAAACTAAAAACAAACAAAAAACCCTTGAAAACATTTTATGTTTTCCTGAAATGTATTTTAAAGCTATCATGAACCCCAAATAAGGAATGATCAAAGCTGATATGCTAGCTAAAGGAACAGTTGCATATGAAAGAAAAAAAAACCTGAGCTCTCCAAACACTTTGTACACCTACCTGCGAGTTTGAACAGAGGCATTGTTGCTGAAATCCCTGATTCTAGGATAGCACAGTAGAAAAGAAGAGAGAGGAGACCATGGGTGACTGACTGACACTATAAAATATCCTGACATTCATTTTATTATTTTGCTTTGCCCCCTGAAATTTGACCCTTCTCTGCTAAGTGGAGAGAGATGAGCTTTGGACCTATTTATAGCTTGAGGCATTTGATAGTGAAAAACAGGTGAAGCTTTCAGTCTTTACTTTGGGATTAGAAGTTATCTGTCGTGGGTCAAAAACTGCATTTCAATACTGTCTAAACCTTCCTACAGACTGGATCCTTGGCAAGGGTGGTACACGATGTGACCACTGATGGTGATTTCCCACCCTAGTGAAACACAAGTCTTTCTGGTTTCTGAAGCTACGATCCTCAGGGTTTCACGTCACACGAACAGCTTTCTGTGGTTAGTGAATATGCTGGTACATTCATCAAGCTCTCAACAGACACACACACATGCACGCACACACGCGCAGGAATGCATGTTTTTATTAGAAATATATCTGACTTAGCAGAAATTCAGTTGACAGTTTAATGAATTAAGTGGTAAGGTTACTTCAAGTCTTACAGAAACTCAGCTGTCCTCCGGAGTGTTCAGTTACCACTTCTCTACTTATTGTTATAATAGGAACAATAGCTTTGTTTTGTATAACATTTTATTGTATGTAAAACGCTTTGCAAACATTAGTTGATACCAATTACAATCCTGTAAGGCAAGTAATACCTTATCCCTGTTTCCCAAATAAGAAAACTGGGGCTCTGACTGGTATCTTGCTCAAAGTCATTCTGTTCATCCTAAATGGCAAAACCAAGGCTCTCTGGACCCAAATCTCACGCTCTTTCCACAATAACACACAGTCTCCCCCCCCCCCNCTGGACACCACTGGGCGGTTCTTGATCCCTCTGAGCTGTCAGCCCCATCTTTCCTTTATCACCAGCACCTGCAGGGTAGGCTGGTGGCTGCTGGAGGGGCATGGGATAGCTATGGGGTCTCAACTTCTGATAAAATTCTGGTTCTCATTCTGGGATAAAATGAGGAAGAGATTTTTTAATAGGAGAGTGGCCATTCTTGTGGAAGAATAACTTTGCCTGTTTTTAAAGGCATTGCATTTCTTTCCCCCCGCCCCGCCCCACCAGACAGAGTCTCGCTCTGTCGCCCAGGCTGGAGCACTGTGGCGCCATCTCGGCTCACTGCAAGCTCCGCCTCCCGGGTTCACGCCATTCTTCTGCCTCAGCCTCCCAAGTAGCTGGGACTACAGGCGCGTGCCACCACGCCCGGCTAATTTTTTGTATTTTTAGTAGAGACGGGGTTTCAGCGTGTTAGCCAGGATAGTCTCGATCTCCTGACCTCGGAATCTGCCCCCCTCAGCCTCCCAAAGTGCTGGAATTACAGGCGTGAGCCACTGCGCCCAGCCAGTTATGACTAAATATTTGATGGTTACTTCTAGGTAAAGAAAGTACGCTGCTAGACTCAGCAGAAATTTTAAATTATAACAGCTTATATTGAAGACCAGCTTGGCATTTCAGATTAGCAACAGAATTATGGGTATAGACCAAAGGATCTTTTTACTATTAACTATTTCTTTTTGAAAATTGGGACAAGCCTTTTTGTTGGCAAAACTTAATAATATTTTAGTGTTTAGCCTTATGGCCAACCTCTCAATCAACAATATTGGAACACATTACAAAGGTGTTACTGAACCAAAATATTTGCTCATTTCTTTCCAACTCCTTTTGGTTACATTTTCAGCTGGATTTCCCAACAGTATCCACAAATTGATATATCCAAACTAAGCATCTTCCTCCATGAACCTGCTTCTCCTTCAGTAATTCCTATCTTTATATAAGTTACCCTCCAATTTTCTCATTCCAATTGTGTAAATACCCTTATTGCCTACCCAAAGGTCATTTTCCCTACCTTTCTTACAAACAAAAAAAATTTCGTTTGAGCATTAATGTACTCAGCCAAAAAACAACATTTGCTAGATTCCTTTGTGGCTAGAAGTGGCCGTTTGACACAGCCTGGCCAGCGTGATGTAAGCAGAATTTCTGGGTGGGATGTCTCCAAAACTTCTTTTAAAAGGAACCAGCTCAGCTGGCATATGTTTTGCCTTTTGCCCTTCCTCTTCTTCCTGCCTGAAAAAGGAAATATGTGGATGGGGGGCTCCAAACCAACCATTGTTTTAACACAGATGGTGAGCAGAACAAGAGCCACATGAAGAGTATCCGAACAGAAACAAAGAATTAGGGTCCCTGATGGCATCCTAAAACCACATATTAGTCCAGGACTTCCCATATTTAGAATTCTTGTTTAATTAAAGAATGTTTTCTTAACAGACAGGGTTTCACTATGTTGCTCAGGCCAGGGTGTAGTGGTTATTCACAGGAGTGATCCTACTACCAATCAGCACAGGAGTTTTGACCTGCTCTGTTTCAGACCTGGGCTGGTTCACTCCTTAGGCAACTTAGTGGTCCCCAACTCCTGGAAGGTTACCCTGTTGATGCTGAAATTAGTGTGGACACTTGATCAGCATAGATTACTATAGCCCAGAACTCCTGGACTCAAGTGATCCTCCTGCCCGAGCCTCCTGAGTAGCTGGGACTGCAAGCATGCAACACCATGCCCAGTCAGACTTCTTGATACATAAGAAAAATGGCCGGGCACTGTGGCTCATGCCTGTAATCCCAGCACTTTGGGAGGCCGAAGCAGGCAGATCATGAGGTCAAGAGATTGAGACCATCCTGGCCAACATGGTGAAACCCCGTCTCTACTAAAAATACAAAAATTAGCTGGGTGTGGTGGCCTGTAGTCCCAGCTACTCAGGAGGCTGAGGCAGGAGAATTGCTTTAACTCGGGAGGCAGAGGTTGCAATGAGCTGAGATCACGCCACTGCACTCCAGTCTGGTGACAGAGCGAGACTCCGTCTCAAAAAATAAAAGAAAAGAAAAGAAAAGAAAGAAAATAAAATAAATTTGTTTTAGTCACTGATTAGTCAGTTTTTTTTTGGTTATTAGAAGCCAATGTAATTCTACCCAATAAGTCATTAGTTACCTCAAAGTTGGATAATTGCAATAGATTCCTAATTACTTCCCCTGCCTCCAATCCATATTGCATAATACCACCAGGTTAAATCTTCTGAAAAACCACTTCATCATTATATTCTCAGTTCGGAAACATTCAGTGACTCTTTTTTTTTTGAGATGGAGTTCTGCTCTGTCGCCTCGTCTGGAGTGCAGTGGGGCGCTCTTGGCTCACTGCAACCTCCATCTCCTGGGTTCAAGCGATTTTTCCTGCCTCAGCCTCCCGAGTAGCTGGAATTACAGGTGCACACAACCACGCCTGGCTAATTTTTGTATTTTTAGTAGAGACAGGGTTTCACCATGTTGGCCCGGCTTGTCTCTAACTCCTGACCTCGAGCGATCTGCCTGGCTCGGCTTCCCAAAGTGCTAGGATTATAGGCGTGAGCCACCGTGCCTTTATTTTTATGACTTTCTTAAGAACATTTTCATGTAAGTCATCAAAAATGTAGTTCAAGAATGTTTATTGTAGCTAAACCTTTATGATAGTCAAAAGGCAGGAAAAACCCACATGTCTACAATAAAAGATTGAATAAAGCATGGTATAACTGTAAAGTAAAATGCCACACAATGAAATAATGATGTAGATGAATACATATTAACATGAAAAACATTCACAAAATGTTATTAGTGAAAATAATATTACAGCGATGTAAATATGGTATAATCTTGTCTTTGTGAGAAAACAAAAGTATTAATTTACATATCACTCCCAGCAGTGAAAGCAGCTTGGGTAGTTTACACTCTTACTCTTTCTGGGTAGTGTGATGATGATGATTTTTACCCCATTCTTTTGGCTTATGTACATTTTCTACCATGAACAAGTATTATTTCTATCACCAGGAAACAAACTCTGAATTTAAAGGAAAACAAAATAAAATCTCAGTTGTATCATCATCTGCAACCTTCAAGAAAATGCCCAGAAATTCCCTCTAATGGGAAAAGTCTATCTACTCATTCTTTTTCTCTAATTAAGCATGCATTTCTTCAGGCACAAGCATATAAGATCAACTAGGCTCATTTAATTCTATTTTTTGTTTTAGTTTTCAGCAAAAATATTGTTTTCTATGTCTTTTTTTAAAATTATACTTTAAGTTCTGGGATACATGTGCAGAACGTGCAGTTTTGTTACATAGGTATACACGTGCCAGTGGTGGTTTGCCGCACCCATCAACCCGTCACCTACCGTAGGTAGTTCTCCTAATGTTTTCCTTCCCCTAGCCTCCCATCTATTTTTTATGTCTTTTGAAATGATTGGTGTGCAAATATTTCAGTTATATGATGGACCACATCAGTTGGAGCTAACCTAGGGACTTAACCATTGTTTACAACATTATTTTAGGGGAAATCATTCTTTTTTTTTTTTTTTTTTTTTTTTTTTTTTTGAGACGGAGTCTCTCTCTGTCACCCAGGCTGGAGTGCAGTGGCCATATCTCAGCTCACTGCAAGCTCCGCCTCCCGGGTTTACGCCATTCTCCTGCCTCAGCCTCCCGAGTAGCTGGGACTACAGGCGCCCGCCACCTCGCCTGGCTAGTTTTTTGTATTTTTTTAGTAGAGACGGGGTTTCACCATGTTAGCCAGGATGGTCTCGATTTCCTGACCTCGTGATCCGCCCGCCTCGGCCTCCCAAAGTGCTGGGATTACAGGCTTGAGCCACCGCGCCCGGCCTGGGAAATCATTCTAAGATCCAAATATCAATTTTACAAAGGTACTTTTTAAATAGGAGATTTCTTGTAGTTCATTCAGTTGGAGATACCTGAGGATCTGTGGGAAGCAGATGACACTGTACAGGAATGAACTGTACACAGATTGCTGTGCTTGGCTCCTTATTGTCCAGAAAGCCCTTACCTCCATTCTGCTATAGCAGGTCTCCCTCTCTGCTGTGAAACTTGCTGGGGCTCCCACCTCTTTCCAACTTGTTCATCACCCCACATCCTTCAATGCCTCAATGACCACTGTAAGTTGTGGTTGAGAAGACAGCATACCAAAGGGTTCTGTGGGGCTGAGGGTGACTGTCGGTAAACTGCCAGCTCCATTTTTTTTGTTACATTGCTTCAGTGGGAGCAGTTCTGAGTTCATTACAACTTCCAGTTTAGGAATAAAACTGGAACATAGTTGCCAGCAGCAACTATAGATTTTGTCATCCTGTTGGAGGTGTATAACAATGCCTTTATACTTAAGGAATGCGTTTTGGTTTGGAGCATAACCAAACCTGTGGAATGATGAGGCATTTTATGGTACTTTACTGCATTCAGTCTCATTTTCCCGTCAGTAGTGATTTCCCCTACATGCCTAAAAATAAAGAAGTCAAATTTTTAAGACACATCCTTTTCCGTGAGACAAACTGACTTTATTTCCTGTCTCTGGAATGGAACTGAAATTCAGCAATTTGCTTTAAACAAAACAAGCCATACTTCAGCAGTGTACTATGTTCTGTTAGAGGAGAGAGGGAGGCATACTATGGGGTCCCTGCAATAAAAACAGTGCTAGATAGTGTTCTAAGTTATTGTTTCTTGTTGATGTTGTTTTTACTATATATTAACTTATTTAATTTTCACAATAGTCTTTTGAAGAACTGTTATTTCTTCCATGTTACAGTTGAAAAACTTCAGGTATGGAGAGGTTGACTTGCTCAAGGTCAGACAACTAATAAGTGGTAGAAGGGGCATTCAAGGCAAGGTATTCTGGCTCCAGAGTGGGCGCTCTTAAGCACTGTGTTATACACCATCTCACTATTATGTAGAGTGCAATGAACGTGATTGTGTCTATAGAATATTGGGATCTGGACTAGACTTGAGGATGTGATCTAGTGATTCCCACTTTGATAGATAGTCGTAGAAGTAGATTGGTGAAGTCAAATGGTTTTTATACTTTTACTTATGAAATCTTTTTTTTAAACTAAATCTTTTCTTCCCCCCACTAGAGACAGGGTCTCACTCTGTGGGCCAAACTGGAATGCAGTGGTGCCATTATAGCTTACTGCAGCCTCAAACTCCTGGGCTCAAGTGATCCTCCTGCCTCAGTTTCCTGAATAGCTAGGACTACAACAGGTGCGGGGCTAAGTTTTAAAACATTGTAGAGACAGGGTCTTGCTATGTTGCCCAGGCTGGTCTTGAATTCCTGGCCTCAAGTGTGGCCTCAAGTGATCCTCCCACCTTGGCATCCCAAAGTGCTGGGATTACGGGCGTGAGCCACCATGCGCAGTCACTAGTAGTTTTTAAGCCATGCTGCTCAGTCCTTGGAGTATAAAGGAGACTTTTAGGAGAGGCTGAATGGCTGTGGTTCTGCTCCTCCTCCCTTGTCCCCCAACTTCAAGGAAGGAGGAGGAGGTAGGGTGAAGAACCGGTTGGGAAGAAGTGGGAGTTCCCAACAAGTTTCACACCAGATAGTTCCATGTTCATCTCTTTCATTGCAGGCTTTCATTCAAGATTTAGTTTGAGGCTGGGCATGGTGGCTCACACTTGGAATCTCAGCACTTTCAGATGCCAAGGTGGGAGGATCACTTCATTTGCCATGCTAGTTTCATTTTGGACTTTAATAGTAAATGTCAAACTCCTCAGCTTCACAGGCAAAACAAGCATACACTTAAAAGATCTCTTGATCTAACTTTCAACATGTCTTTACAGTTTATACCATTGATTTACAAAAATATTCCTATCAGGAATGTTGAGTCTCAGTTGTAAATGTGAATTGATTTATAAGAAAATGTTTTAAAATAATGTGCAAGTTTTCTTTCAGACTGAATTATAATCCACACTTTTCAAGCTCCTACAGAAAGTATCAATAGCGCCAATTGTATCATGTCCACAGCATCCATTCTGGAAGATTGCTTTTCCTAACCTGGGTATTTCAGGCTGCTGCAAATAAAGGAGCCTGCTCATAGGCAACTGCTAGCTACAACCACATCCTCCCCTATCAGGCACGTAGCTGCCTCTATCTTTAGAAACATTTAATAGAACTCTAAGACCCAATATTGCAGGTGCTACCCATTTTTACTTCATATGGCTTCTACAAGTTGATAGTAATCTGAATTTATACTAGGTAAGAGACTAAGTTCATTCCTCCCCTCCATTCCCAATTCCCACCCCTGTTCCCCACCAACATCAGTAGTTTATAATAGACTATTTTGGTGCAAGTGTGAAGTAAATCATGTGGTAGAATACAACTGCAAATAAGAATGGTCAACTCAACTCTTGGTTCATGAATCAGAACCCTCATATATCTTTTGCAACTGGAAAGAATGTTTATCTCTATTTTGTATGTTCCTGAAGTTCCAGCTTTCTTTTATTAAGGTAAAGGGTCACATTTCACCACCCAGTTATTTTTAAAAGCATTACAAAGCATACCCTTCCCACTTGGAAAATGGACATTGATTCTCTCTGTGCTCTCATGGAGCTGGACATGCTCAGTTTTGCAAAATGATCACTAGCAAGGCCTCTTGGCCTCTTCTCATGTATTTATGGGTATCAAATAACTCATGCAACTATGTTGGCCTTTCAGTGACCTTAAGTATTGCTTATGAGAACAGAAACCTTAATAGCACAGAGATGCACAGGATGTTCCCTCATATTCCAAATAAATAAGTTTCTTTAGGTACCTTCTCATTATTTCTGTAGCTTTATTTTGCTGAACGGAATAGCAGTTCTCACCAGAAAACACCCTTTCCTCTTTTCTGTTATTAGAGGGTCAAATATTGGAACAAAATTTTGTAAAATGTATATGAAAAAGAAACAGAATTGTCACTTTGTTTCTCTCTCGAACTATCACCTAGGCCTCCATATGATGTGATAGTTTGAAAGATACAAAGTCCATAATTCTATTTTCATATACATTTTACGATTATTTACACTCTTTCTAGTTGTCCTAGAGAAAATATTGTCATTT